>NC_134812.1:30967137-30972137 GCF_046742065.1 Oratosquilla oratoria
AAATGGTAAATAGACATGTTAATAAATATATCTGGATTTTTTTTTTTTTTTTTTTTTTTTTTAGGAACTTGGGATAGATCAGCGATAACTACGATTTGGTGTGATATTGTCCTTAGGTATAGAAGCGCTGGACACAGCGAATATATGGCCGAAATACTTCTGGAACATCTTCCCTCACCTGAACAAAGTTATCCGTCTTTCACCTGAATAAAAGAAAAAATCTTTCGTAAACAACAAAGGACTAACCAAGATGGCGCTGATTGCTATCTTGGACGACCTTCCTGAAACAAATAAAATCACCAGACGACTTGTTGAACACACACACACAATCCAAACCTCATCAAGTTAATACCTCTTCGTAATTAACTCTGTCGGGTTAATATGTTAAAAAAGAAATCGAAAACAGTAAGAGTTAAGTCATGTTTGTACTCTTGATTCCACCTACTCGGAGATAATTCGAAAGCGACCATAAGATCGAATTTCCCATTGAACGCTATCCGGATTTGACTCTTACGTCGACTGTCATGACACAAGGCAAGAAACTGACAGATGAGCTGCTTATGGACGACTCAGCTTCACTGATAGAGATTTAGATAACCTTATTCGAGGCGTTTAGCGTCCAAACTCGATCAAGATGACCATGATGGGTCCAGAGGAACAGGCCCTAACACCTCGCCTGATCGATCAGAGATAATAATCGTGGTTATGTTTTAATCGTAAGAACACGAAGGGCTGTAGGAACACGCATTGGCCGAGACAGTGAGAAATGCCCTGTTGAAGCCTCGAGATGTATTATCTAGTTATGAAATAACAGGTTAGATGATGTCTACCTCAGCTTAGACAGCTAGTGGGATAAACAGCCTAATTATTGTTGACTATCGCTTCTTCTTTTGCTTACTTTTTCGTCTCTCTCTCTCTCTCTCTTTCTCTCTTTCTCTCTCTCTCTTTCTCTCTCTCTCTCTCTCTATATATATATATATATATATATATATATATGTATATATATTTGCATATATATATATATATAAATGTATATATATATATATATATATATGTATGTATATATATCTATATATATACACACAAGGAGGAGCGAAGGGGAAAAGAAGGAGAGGAGGAGAGAGGGAAAGAGAGGTGAGAGGGGGAGGGAGAGGAAAGGGGGTAAGAGAGGGAGTAGATATGAGGAGAGACGAGGGGAGATGGGAGAGAGGAGAGATGATGAGAGATGAGAAGAAAGGACAGAAAAAATAGAGAGAAGATACAGGGGAGAGATGGGTATTGAAGGAGAGAGATAGAGAGCAAGCGAAAGTGAGCGAAAGGGAAACAGGAGGGAACAGGGGAAAGAGTGGGAGAGAGGAGGAAAGAAGAAAGAAGAGGAAAATTAAGGAAAGAGGAAGAGGCAAACAAAGAGTGGAAAAGTGGGGGTAAAGAGGAAGATGAGAAATAAAGAAAAGAGGAAGAGGAAAAATCTGTCCATCTATCTATCTATCTATCTATCTATCTATCTATCTATCTATCTATCTATCTATCTATCTATCTATCTATCTATCTATCTATCTATCTATCTATCTATCTATCTATCTATCTATCTATCTATCTATATATCTATCTATCTATCTATCTATCTATCTATCTATCTATCTATCTATCTAACTATCTATCTATCTATCTATCTATCTATCTATCTATCTATCTATCTATCTATCTATCTATCTATCTATCTATCTACCTATCTATCTATCTATCTATATATCTATCTATCTATCTATCTATCTACATACCAAGAGCTTTTCCCCCTTTATAAGGGAGGCATCCAAGTCAAAGGCAAGTACCTACTCCTATCCACACTTCTCATCTTAGCTCCTCATGGATGACGGGTCATCCCTGTATCCCGCCCGGTGCCCTGGATCAGAATCAATGTAGCAAGGTACAGTATATCCATAGCAAGGCCACTTTGCTTAATCGGAGACCCCCCCCCCCACCCCGCTGTCCGTTTTTCTATGCAGAAAAAGAGAAGACAGGTAGAAAACCCTTTGAACTGCGTCAAAATATAATTCACACATAAGCACCCTTTACCCCCACCCCCGCCCCACACCCTTCCTTGCATCACTGTATTTATACACAGTTACTCGGCACTCATCCCTATCTTCTGCCTGCTCCCTTCTTTGCTCAACAGACATTCTCCTCTTGTTCCACACCCCCTTCACCCCATCCATCCATCTCAACCTCGGTCGTCCCCTCAAGTTCACTCCCCACACCTTTGCCTTCCCCACATTTTTTACTAATCTTTCATCACTCATTCTTTCCATGTATCCAAACCATCCCAATAATCTTTCATCAGCCCTATCTGCCATCTCCTTTTCACCCCCGCTCTCCTCACTTCCTCATTTGTCACTCTATTCAATCTAGTAACCCCTACCCTCAGACTTTTTATCTCAGACACATTTAGAAATTTCTTATTTACTTCTCCCAAATTCCAAGTCTCTGTCCCATACAATGCCGTCGGCACAATCACTCCTTCATACAATCTCCACTTTGCATCCATTCCCAGATGCCTATTTCTCATAACAATTTTTAATCTCCCAAGGCATTTACTTGCTTCTCTCAATGTACAATTTACCTCCACCTCCACCTCCACTCCTCCCACATGCGACTACAAATACCTAAAGCTATCGACTCCCTTCAGCCTCTCTTCTTTTAGACTTATTTCCAACTCACTGCCACTCTCTACCCTTGTACATCTCATCTCCTCATTTTCACTTACATTTGCCTTCAACGTTCTCCTATCCCATACCTTCTCAAACTCCGTCACAAACTCCATTAGTTCCCCCTCTGACCCTGCCAGAAGCACAGTGTCGTCAGCAAACACCAACTGGCTCACTTCTCACTCCTCTCCATTTTCTTTAATCATCTCCAATCCCTCTGTTTCTCTCCTAAACCTCTCAATTAGAACCCTTTCATAATCCTTCCCAACTACACTTACCAAAATTATCCCTCTGAAACTATTACACTCACATTTGTCCCCTTTTCCCTTGTAAAGCGGAACTATACAGACACTCCTCTAGTCCTCCAGAACTCTGTCCTCTTTTAGACACACATTAAACAGCCTCACTAGCCAGGCCATTATTACTGTACCTTCCTTCTTCAGTCACTCCGCATGACACCCATCTAGCCCAGGTGCCTTAACTCTTCTCATCATTTACAGAATTACTTGCACCTCATCTTTTCTTATTTCTCCTCCATTCTCCTCTCCCACCACTGTCATTTTCTTAGTGCCTCTCACTGCTACCACCAATCCCTTCCTATCCTCCTCTACATTCAACAATTCTCAAAAATACTCTGTCCATCTTCCCGTTACCACCTCTTCTTTCGTTAAGATCTGTCCATCTGCGCCTTTTATCTTTTCTTCTCTTCTTGACTCTCCTCTCCTCCCTCTCTTGATTTCCTTCCAAGACATAATTTTATTGCTTTAAAAAAAATCTGTCATACTCCTCCTCATTCTATATTTGTTATCCTTTATGCCTCCTTTATCTTATGTTTTATCTTCTTTTTTCTTCATAATTCTCATATGTTTCTCTCGTCCTACTTTGCAACGAGTCTCTAAATGCAAAGATGGGAAGTAAAGACAGGAGGAAAAGGGAAAGTGAAGACAAAATAAGAAGTGAGCAGAAAATAAAAGGAAACTAAGGAAAAGAGGAGGAGGCAAACTGAAGAAGGAAGAAGAAAAGTAAGGAAAAGAAGAAAAATAAAGGAATCGAAAGGATATAAATGAGAAAAATGAAAATAAAAGTAAGATGAGAGGAAAAGTGAAAGTAAAAAGAAGAAGAAGAAGAAGAAGAAGAGGAAGAAGAAGAAGAAGAAGAAGAAGAAGAAGAAGAAGAAGAAGAAGAAGAAGAAGAAGAAGAAGAAGAAGAAGAAGAAGAAAAATAAAGGAATCGAAAGGATATAAATGAGAAAAATGAAAATAAAAGTAAGATGAGAGGAAAAGTGAAAGTAAAAAGAAGAAGAAGAAGAAGAGGAAGAGTGAGGAAAGATGAAGATGAAAATGAGAAAAAATAGAGGAATAATAAAAGATATGTATATAAGAAGAGATGATAAAGATTAAGATGATAAATATGAAGATTATTATGGTTAAGATTTTGAAAAATATAAAAATGATGATGAAGAAGGAAAAATGAAATGTTATAGAGAGTGTGTATATATAAATTTGTGTGTGTGTGTGTGTGTGTGTGTGTGTGTGTGTGTGTGTGTGTGTGTGTGTGTGTGTGTGTGTGTGTGTGTGTGTGTGTGTGTGTGTGTGTGTGTGTGTGTGTGTGTGTGTGTGTGTGTGTGTGTGTGTGTGTGTGTGTGTGTGTGTGTGTGTGTGTGTGTGTGTGTGTGTGTATGTATGTGTGCACTAATGTATACTGATACTAGGTCTTCATAAAGACAAGTATACTTAAAATCCACAGCAGATTCTATGTTCCCGACTTTTCAATTGATTTGTTCGACGTTCTTGTGCGTTGGGCAGAAATTGACTCCCATAAGATTTCCCCAAGGGAATTCTATCTAAATATCAAAGGATTCTTCCCCTTTACAAGGGAAAAGAAGGAGGTGAAGATCCTACACCTTTCAGCCAAGGCATGCCCCCATCCCCCTCCCATTTGTTACTCTTTTATCTTAGCTCTTCATGGATGAAGAATTATCCCTATATTCCGCAATCTGCCAGTTATAAGCAATGGAGCAAAGAATGTGGGGGAGAGAATTATCTTATACGTTTTTTTTCATATCTGAAGGTGACCTACATATGTCATCTTCAGGTAATAGAAAAGGCAAGACAGTAAGCAACTTACGGTGCTATTCTTAAGAAAATATATTTCCCTTCCGAGGATTTATATAAGATTTATATAATAAAGAATGTTTTTTTAAGAATACTACCGTAAGATTCTTATGGTGGCATTCTTACAAAAATTCTTTCTCTTCTAAGGACTTATATTCTCTTCCAAGGACTTATATGAGAT
>NC_134812.1:30997137-31002137 GCF_046742065.1 Oratosquilla oratoria
TTAGTGGCAGCGAAGCTAACATAAACACATACATATACACACACATGCACACACACACACACACGTACATAAACGTACAGACATACATAAACACACAAAAATACACACACATACATGCACATATGCATACACACAAACACATACACACAAACATGGACACACACACATGGACAGAAACACATACACACACACATGGACACACACACATACACACACACATGGACACACACACACACACACACACATGGACACACACATACACACAAACTCACATGGACACACACATACACACAAACTCACACACACACAACCACACACACACACACACATACACACACACATGGACACACACACACACACACACACACACACACACACACACACACACACACACACACACACACACCACACACACACACACACACACACCACACACACATACACATACACACACACACACACTCATACATGCATACATTCACATATACTCATACATGCGCACACATACACAGACACACACATATATACAGATATACATACACAAACACACACACACACATGCTCACGTACACATATACATGTGCCCACATACACAGGCACACACATATTAGCAAATATACTTATACAAATACAAACACGCTCACACACACGCACACACACACACACACACACACACACACACACACACACACACACACACACACACACACACACGTACACTACTACGTAGAAACAATTCCCTCTGTAGCATAAACATATATTTGTCATCTATTGTGATGTAGACTAAGATAAATAAATAAATGAAAATAGATAAATAAAAAGATAATTACCAGCCGTTCAGTCCACAAAAGAAATTAACGTATTTCACCGTGACGCGTTGTATAGATGCTATTCTGCCAAACCCAAGATGATTTTATTCAGCTGAAGAGGGAAGCGATCCTCTTGAATGGTTATTTCTGTCAATTTCTAACTCAACTTGCATGTTTTTTATTGTCTGCCGCCAGTTGATTTTATTCAGCCAACCGGTTAGATCAAATAGTCTCTTGTTTGCTGAAGAAGAAATTAAAGTTTGGTGTTTGTGCACACAATTAGCTTTTGCTCACACATTTAGATTCTACACCCACAATTAGCTGTTCCACCTTTAAATATATTTTGCAATCACAATTATATTTTCCACCCGCATTTGCATTTTACACCACTTGTTGCTTTTGTGCACCAACAGTTACTGTTCTAAACTAACAGCTTTTGCACCCTCAGTTAATTTTCGCACTATATTTTTTTCATTCCAATTATCTTTTGCATCTGCAGTGACTATGCTTCGTTCATATTTGTCCTTCTACAACAAGAAAGACTTCTGTGCATTTTTTTTCAGTTATTTTTATTTTTCATTTGTTCTATTTTATCTATCTATTTATCTATTTATCTATTTATCTATTTATTTATTCATTAAATTTTTTTTTTTTTTTTTTTTTTTTTTTTTTTTTTTTTTAACACCATCCTCGGTGAAATTTTGAGCCCAAACAACTTCGTGAATCCACAAACATTCCTCTGCATCTGCAACCCACAGTTACCTTCGGCAACCCACAGTTACCCTCGGCTACCCACAGTTACCTTCAGTTACCTACAGTTATACTATGCTTCAGACAATCATCTCCCGTATCCGCGGTTACCTGACGCCCCACGAATTACCCTTTATCCCCACATCCGCCTTTCACATTTACAATCACCTTTCACAACCACATTCACCTTTTCCACCAACAAACACTTTTTGCACACACTCCCAATAACCCACTTCAGTTCCCCTCCCCTTGTGTGTCCGCACGGGACACCTCGAGCCTTAGTAAAACACAACGAAACCATAACATTCCTTCAACGAGATGCGCGTTCCGGGCGTCTCCGGCTCGCTAGGTCCCACTACGCGGTGTCCCGAAAGGGTTCCTTCTTCGGTTTCAGCTCTGCATTGTGGCGCCAAGCCCAACACATTCCTCCTTTCCATGCCCCTGTGATGTTTATTGAGAGGGACCACAACTCTATCACATACTAACCCCATCCCCCACCCTTCCTCCTTACGCTGAATTGGTTCACAGTTGATTACCTCCACCAGGTGTGATGCTCTCTCTCTCTCTCTCTCTCTCTCTCTCTCTCTCTCTCTCTCTCTCTCTCTCTCTCTCTCTCTCTCTCTCTCTCTCTCTCTCTCTCTTTCTCTCTCTCTCTCTCTCTCTCTCTCTCTCTCTCTCTCTCTCTCTCTCTCTCTCTCTCTCTCTCTCTCTCTCGCTCTCTCTCTCTCTCTCTCTCTCTCTCTCTCTCTCTCTCTCTCTCTCTCTCTCTCTCTCTCTCTCTCTCTCTCTCTCTCTCTCTCTCTCTCTCTCTCTCTCTCTCTCTCTCTCTCTCTCTCTCTCTCTCTCTCTCTCTCTCTCTCCCCTTCTTCTCCCTCAATGTCCAGCATCATCACCGCTGGACCCTAGCTGCTGAGGTCATAACATAAGGTATGATTAAGCTACTAAGCAAATGATTAAAGTTCCCAGTAAAGATATGTGGTCTGGGTCTCAGGGGAAATCAGTACTATGGATCACAGGTATATTAACAACTACGTTAGATTTCCTCCTGTCCTTTAGGTAATTATGATCTTGATCTTGTTGACTATTCGCCCGATTGTGATCAAATCGCGTACTGTAAAGCATGCAAAAGTGTATCCGTGTTCTAATATATACATCAACGCAGTCCTTTTTTTATGAAAGCTCATCCCGTATTCTAATATTTGTATCAATGCAGTCCTTTTTTTATGAAAGCTCATCCGTTAACTTGTTTACTTGTGCATTCTGCATCTGGACATCCTGTGAGGCGAAGAAAGTTTTCTGTTTGGCTTGTATTTGCACTGTAACCCACCGTAATGGAGGCCGTGGCTAATGTCATTGTTGCCAGCGACCACCAGATAATTTGCTACGGTCCAGTCAGCAACTTCCAACGCAGCCAAAATATGACTCAAATCGTTCTTTTTGAGATTATTAGTGAAATGCACGTAATATTTACATCTCTTTATTGTTTATTGATAATAATATCCTTCGTAGATGGACCTTATTAAATTATGCCCGATAAATTAGTTATTAGATGTTTTATAATAATTTCAGGTTAAGTCGTATTCATATATATATATTTTCATGAGCTCTCTGTGGAATATTTAACTGAATAAATATTTTTCACAGGTTTCAAAGAAGTAATGCTTCACAGAAAATACCTGACGTGAGGTTACTTACTACTTCTTATACAAAAAAAAAAAAACGCAGAATGTAAAGTGGCCAAAATTATACGCAGAGTGAGACCACAAAAGAATAGATCGAATTAAGTTATCTGACGTTAATAGGCACCTTAGGCAAGTTTAGAGAAGGCTCCCATTATTGCTAATAATTTCATTCAACTTCATTTTATTATACTTTTTTGATGCCCTTCGTCATCAAGAGGTATTGGATAATTCCACGCGAAGCGACGGTGCTCAGATACCCACGGCTGGACATTTCAAACACTTTTTTTTTTTTTTTTTTTTTAACTAGTGGCGTAATCAGAAAGTTGGTTCTACATTCGATGAGTTGTGGGTTCGAATCCCGCACTCCTCTCCGATTCCCAGCAGTGACTGCTACCTGTCCCAACGGTCCCTAAGGCGTATAATAGGGCAAAGGTGACGGCCAAATTTGGCCACAGCTCTGATCCTCATTTATCCTGTATCTCCTGTATCTATCTATATATATTTATATATATATATATATATATATATATATATATTTATATATATATATGTATATATATATATATATATGTATATATATACATGTATATATATATATATATATATATATATATAGATAGATAGATACATATATATATATATGTATATATATATATACATATTATATATATATATATATATATATATATATATTTATATAAGTAAATACTCACACAAACACGATTGCGCGCACAAATGTAGGCACGCACAGACGCACACATAGCGTAGTGCATGCATATACATATGTATATATATATATACATACACATATATATATACATATATATATACATATATATATATATATATATATGTATGTGTATATATACATATGTATATACATGCACTACGCTATGTGTGCGTCTGTGCGTGCCTACATTAGTGCGCGCAATCGTGTTTGTGTGAGTATTTACTTTTCCTGTTTATGTATACTCCTTTCTCATTTTCACTGTGAATTCGTGCCTGCATTCTCATACATGAGTACAACATAAGGAAATAGCTGCAGTTGACATACTTTTTTTCTTTTTTAAGTTTCAGCCTTCGTCCAATAGCAAGACATCCCTATTGACCGTTTTCCTTCAGAGCTTGATGCCCATGCGCTGGGTTGGGGGGGAAAAAAATCACCAAAATTCTTGATCAGTCACACGTACGGTAAAAGGAGTGGAATGGGGGTACAGGGAGGGGGGAGGGGAAGAAGGAGGGTGAAGGGAAGAATAAAGGGGAGGATGAAAGGAAAGGAGAGATTGGGAAAGGGGAGGGAAAAGGAAAGGAGGGGGAATTGAAGGAGAATGGAGGGAGGCGGGAAGGGGAGAGAAGAGAAGGAAGAGATGAAGAAAGGAAGATGTAAAGGAAGGGTGAAGACTTGGTTGGAACGTAGAAAAGTGTCAAGAATGTAGAAAGGAATGAGAGAAAGGGAACAAATGACGCGAAAGAAGAATAAAGGGAGATTAAGAATGATTATAAATAGGAATGGAAAAAAGAGGAAAAAAAATGAAAAATATTAGTGAGAGAGAAAGAGAAAGGAAGAGAGAGAATGAGACGACGGGGGAGAGGGATAAGGGAAGAGGAGGGAAAGGAAGGCGAGGAGGGAAGTGGGAAAGGGGAGGGGAGGGGAGGGGTGGTGGGTGTGGGGGTTGCTACCCTGCATAGCCAATAGAGGAAGTGACTGATTCGTTCCGTCTTATGATATTCCTCCCCTCCCCTCCCATCCACTCCCTCC
>NC_134812.1:31009637-31014637 GCF_046742065.1 Oratosquilla oratoria
AGTTTTGATAAACTCGCCACAGGCGTAGCAAAATCGTCTGGCGGATGCTTACAACCTCTTGACGCCATGCTGAAAGAAGGCAGATAGGAATGACTGATGACGAACGAATTGTCTACGCAGAGACGGCTAGAAAGTAAACTGACCCGTTTAGCATACGTTCCCTGCATTTTATACTGCCATCTACGTTGCAAGAATGTTCTAGAAGTTTGTGGAACGTTTCGAAAGAATTGTTTTGAATGTTCTGGAGTCATCCAGAAAATTCTTTAATTTTTTTTTCCACCATAATTAGTGCGGGAATTTGTTTGAATTGTTGGGGATAATTGAAACTAGCCTATTATAATAGGCTAGTTTAAAAAAATCGCTGGCCAGTCTAGAATAATCAAAGTTTTAAGAGAATAATCATTATTTTCTTAACTTTGTAGATAAAAGGAAATAGAAAATAACAGTTTATTGACCAAAGACAGAAAAAAGTCAAAATTTTGTAACAATGTGTATAATTATCGTTAAGATCACCCGCCCTATATCAAGGTCAATAGGCACCCGTTACGTTACAATTTTCTTACAGTAATATAGACGAGTAAACGTTTACAAACATACATAGACCACAAGTAAATCCATACGTTCTCCCATAATGAGATTTTTTTACTAAAAGAGCAACGAAAAAGTAGAAAATAAGAAAATAAAAAAGCGAAATAAAGAAGGTTCTAAAATGCCAACAAGAAGCGTTGGCGGCGTCGGAGTTTGAGTGACAGCGATGAAGACGCGGAGAAAATGAATTAGTGAGTGATACATCCCACTAAAGACATGGGACCCTGTACAGCGTTCAACAAAAATCTTGGTCCACAACTTGCCCTTAACTACTCAAATACAGCTCTCCTTGCTAACTATCTACCCTAACCTCGAATCCAAACAACCTAGATCAACTGTTACATAGACAACCACAATAAACAGTCTGAAGAGAAAAAGAAAACGACAATAGCGTTAACGAAACCCACAGAATAGACGAAGACTTTTTTGTGGAGACTGTACACTCGAGAAGACATATATTAACATGAACAGATACGATGCAGTCTCATGAAACAGTGTCAGGGCTTGACTAGTGTGTAATTGCGAGAATTGGTGTATAGCTGTGCTTGAATACCTGTATAATTACACTTTTGTTTTATGTGTATTACAGATGTATGTAGTGTTAACGTACATGGTGAAGAGCGCTATGCACATAATTCATGTTTTTGTACATGTGAGAGTAAGCACCGAATTAAAGGTGAATAAAGGAGATTATTTGTGTATACATGTATGAAACCACTAGTAACATTTTGTAAGGAACCTGGGTCAGAGTCTAGGTCGTGGTTTGGGTCTAAGACTGGGTCTAGGTCTGGTTCTGTTATCAACATTCCAATTTTCACCTCTTCTAGAGGGTGAGTCACCTTTTTTGACGTAGTAGACATATATACATACACACACACAAACATACATTATGTATGTATATATATATATATATATATATATATATATATATATATATATAATATATATATAAATACATAAATATACCAACGGCTTTTTCCCCCTTACAAGGGAGGTAGCCAAAAAACAAAGGCATAAACATCCACTCCCACCCATTCCATCCCCATATACTCCACTCCCATTCACCCTCCTCCCTCCCTCTTATCTTGGCTCTTCCTGAATGATGGGTCATCCATGTATCTCGCCCATTGCCCTGGGTCAGAAGCAATGTAGCAAGACACAGCACATCTACAACAAGGCCGCTTCATTTAATCGGTGATCCCCTCTCTCCGTTCCCCCATGCAGAAAAAGAGAAGACTGAGAGAAATCGCTTCAGGCTGCGTCAAAATATCATTCACACTTACTCCCTCCACCTTCACTCCTCCCTTTCCAGCCACATGCAACCCCAAGTACTTAAAGCTATCCACTTCCTCCAGCCCCTCTCCTTTAAGACCTAATTCCAAATTTCTGCCATCCTTTCCCCTTGTACATCTCATCACCTTACTATTACCCACATTTACCTTAAACTTTCTCCTATCGCATACCTTCCTAAACTCCGTCACTAACTCCCTTAATTCCTCCTCTTACACTGCCACAAGTGCAGTGTTGTCCGCAAACAACAACTGGCTCATCTCCCACCTTACTACATTTCATTTAACCATCTCCAGTTCCCTGTCCATTACCCTCGCATTTATCTCATGGACCACCCTATCCATGTGCATTTTGAATAGCCATGGCGACATGGCACATCCCTGACGCAGTCCCACCTTTACCTCAAACCATTCACTCTCTCCATTTCCCATTTTAACACAGGCTCTACTACTCTCGTAAAAAATCACTCTATCCCGCCCACTTACATGGATCAGAAGCAATGTAGCAAGGCACAGTACATCCACAGCAAGACCACTTCACTCATTCGAACATAAGCATCCCCTACCCTCCATCCCCCGCCTCTCCCCTCCTTGCATAACAGAATCATCTATACACAGTCATTCTCTACTCATCCCTATCTCCTGCCTTCTCCCGTCCTTGCTCAACAGACATTCCCCTCTTGCTCAACGCCCCCTTCACCTCATCCATCCATCTCGTTCTTGGTCGTCCCTTCAAGTTCACTCCCCCCACCTCTGCCTTACACACCTCTTTATATATATATATATATATATATATATATATACAGTACATATATATTAAATGCATAAGATCATAAGATCATAGACCTATAATGGATGATAGAAGAAAAAAAGGACAAAAACAATGGAGGGGTTTAGTCGCCGATGTAATGAAGCATTACTCTAGAAAAATAATAATAATAACAATAAAAATAATATAAGAAATATAAAAAGAAATATGCAGGAGCAATTAGTAACTGAAAAAATAGGGAAAGAAAAGTATTTGTTGTACATAAACTGTATGGAAAGTAGATAAGAGTAAAAGGAGAAAGGTATGAAGTGATGAAAAATATTTGGAAACATCTGACCATACAAAGAACAGGATTAAATAAGGAAATGTAAAAACTAGAATATGAAAAACAAATCAATTATCAAATGTAAGATGTGAATGGAATAAAGTGGCGATGAGTTTAGAGCAGAAGAACAAAAATGGAGATTGCTCTGGACATAACTACAGAAATAGAACGTCACTGATTCTAAATCACCCTAGAAGCTCCGACCGCGATGGTAACTTTGGATGTCGAAAGTTCATTCATTAATATACCAATCTTCTTTAAATCCTGAAGTAGACCTACCCCGAGAACGACGTTCTCAAGTTTGATATATCAAAAACGACTCTCAAAGTTCTGTTAAATATATACACAATAGAGACTTTGCTCATCTGCCCTCGAGGTAAGATGTACAGGCGCATCGATGATGTTGCTATGAGATCCCCACTTGGAGTTCTCTTCGTCGATATACATATACATATACATATAGTACATATACATATACATATACATAAACATATACATATACATATACATATACATATACATATACATATACATATACATATACATATGAGTATACATATACATTACTGATAAAAAAAATTATTGAAAATCAGTGATGATGTAAACATGTTAGATATTTTCCTCTCGTCTAAGTCGACTGCATATTTAAGAATGTTATGGAAAGTAAACGGAATAGACTGAGAGAAAATAGGTGAAATCAGTGTTAAATATCGTTGTATATGATTGGAGACTGTAACACGTCATTTGGAGGCCCTCCTGCTATTATAAAGAGCAGAAATTTATTAGAAATTATATTATTAGCGAGTTTAAGCAACTAAATGTAGTATTTTTCCTACAAATAAATCTCATCAAATAATGGAGCTTATGTTCCCGGTAGAATGAAGAATCATATTGTTTTACTAAACTGTCGACATCATTATTTCGATTGTACAAAGAATATATTTTTTCTGAATAGTTATTTGAACCTGATTAAAGATAATAACCGATAGAAAATGTGATGAGCTACAAAACTGGCACAAGATGATAAGAAAAAGATAATTAGAAAAAAAAGAGAAAATGTGGAATGTGTCTCTTGATAAGTTAAAACTCTTGAAGTATTTGAAAAAGTTGCGTGTGTGTGTGTGTGTGTGTGTGTGTGTGTGTGTGTGTGTGTGTGTGTGTGTGTGTGTGTGTGTGTGTGTGTGTGTGTGTGTGTGTGTGTGTGTGTGTGTGTGTGTGTGTGTGTGTGTGTGTGTGTGTGTGTGTGTGTGTGTGTGTGTGTGTGTGTGTGTGTGTGTGTGTGTGTGTGTGTGTGTGTGTGTGTGTGTCTGTGTCTGTGTGTGTGTGTGTGTGTGTGTGTGTGTGTGTGTGTGTGTGTGTGTGTGTGTGTGTGTGTGTGTGTGTGTGTGTGTGTGCGTGTGTGTGTGTGCGCGCGCGCGCGC
Source organism: Oratosquilla oratoria (assembly GCF_046742065.1). NCBI lineage: Eukaryota > Metazoa > Arthropoda > Malacostraca > Stomatopoda > Squillidae > Oratosquilla > Oratosquilla oratoria. Next base: position 31,014,030 of record NC_134812.1, read on the forward strand.
GCGTGTGTGTGTGTGTGTGTGTGTGTGTGTGTGTGTGTGTGTGTGTGTGTGTGTGTGTGTGTGTGTGTGTGTGTGTGTGTGTGTGTGTATGTTTGTGTGCGTGTGCGTGCTATGAGTGCGTTCGCGCGCGCTGGCCTGACTGCGTGCGTGCGTGCGTGTGTAATTAAGATATCAGACAGGTAGGATGTAATATCCGTACATAATGTGATGATTGGTCCCCAGACTCCTCAACTCTCATCTTCCTCCTTCTATACTTACCCTGCTACCTCCTTCTCTCCTCCTCCCTCCCTCCTCCCTCCCTCCCTCCTTTCCTTACCTCCATCTCTCCTCCCTTTACCTACCTACCTACTTCCCGCCCTCCTTTCTACCTGGCCATCAACATCCAACCTATGAAGTTTCTCTGGTTTCTCTGCTTTTATATTGTTTTTTTTTATTATTATTATTTGTTTGTTGACCATCCCTTCCCATTTTCTTTTGTAAATACTTGGATGTTCACTAGGAAAGAATATGCATCTTGTTTGTTTGCATGTCTTCTGTCAATACTGTAATGTTTTACAGTGTTACCTGGTCCATCTCTGTCTTTATCATCTTCTTCCTTGCTGTCTACC
>NC_134812.1:31019637-31027521 GCF_046742065.1 Oratosquilla oratoria
TCTATTCGCTTATTTGCTATGTCATTCATCTATCCGTTTTTCTATTATTTGTTTATTTAATCACTTACTTAGTTTAGTTATTGTTTATGTGTCTTTTTATTCATATTTTCATTTAAATTGTAGATTCAAGAAATATATACGAATCTCTCTATGTGAGCGATCACAGTGGAATGTGATTTGGTCACTCTGGATACTGACAAACCCCGGAGACATTACTCACCCGTACCACGACCCCCGCCACGTCGGAACGCTTCCGTCAGAAGCGCTGAAGGAGATTACTTGACGGTGAGTTGCCCGAAGTGAAGAGATGTACGGAAGAACGGAGAATGAACATACTTCTCTGGTAGAGTCATTGCCACTCGTTCTCTCTCTCTCTCTCTCTCTCTCTCTCTCTCTCTCTCTCTCTCTCTCTCTCTCTCTCTCTCTCTCTCTCTCTCCCTCTCTCTCTCCCTCTCTCTCTCTCTCTCTCTCTCTCTCTCTCTCTCTCTCTCTCTCTCTCTCTCTCTCTCTCTCTCTCTCTCTCTCTCTCTCTCTCTCTCTCTCTCTCTCTCTCTCTCTCTCTCTCTCTCTCTCTCTCTCTCTCTCTCTCTCTCTCTCTCTCTCTCTCTCTCTCTCTCTCTCTCTCTCTCTCTCTCTCTCTCTCTCTCTCTCTCTCTCTCTCTCTCTCTCTCTCTCTCTCTCTCTCTCTCTCTCTCTCTCTCTCTCTCTCTCTCTCTCTCTCTCTCTCTGATGGTTGTAAACCTCAGCGCCTTGATGACGTCACATCGCAGTCAATTGTGGTAAGGATCTTGACCAGTGATATACTTAATCAAATATACAAAACGTTTGTTACTTCATTTATATAATATTAAGGGCAATGTACTAGAAATTTTTATGAACCTTATGTAAAATATACTAGCTAGTTGTTTTTTGCTCTGATTTTCTTTTTTTTTAACATTGAAGTTCAGTATTATAAGTATGAAATCGATGTCAAAGTCGTGGCCACACTTTGATGTTCGAAACACAAGTAAACAAAAGTTGTCACAACGTCGTCTTCGTATAATTGTGGCTGTGTACTCGTAGGCTGTGTTTCTTTGTTTTGTTCTGTCAAGCATATACATTCAAATATATATTTCTACGTTCAACAGCAAAGATAATAAGGTAAGGAATAGAATGTCATATTTGTATTTGAGTGGCAATTTATTTGAAGAAAATAGTGATATGAATTGTCCTTCTTAGACTTAATGGTGAGGAGGTTTCATTGTGGTTTTCCAAGACTGAACAAATATAGTGGTATGGATAAAGGAGGTTGAAAGGAGGGGGGAGTTAGGTTGGGTAGGTTAGGTTTGCTTTTTTTTTGCTTTGTTTTGCTTTGTTTTGTTTTAATTTGCTTTGTTTTACTTTGGTGTGGTTTGGTTTGGTTAGGTTCAATTTTTTTTTTTTTTTTAGCTTGGTTTTGGTTTGGTTTTATTTGGTTTTGGTTTAGTTGGGTTGGGTTTGATTTGGTTTGGTTTTGGTTTGATTTGGTTTGGTTTTGGTTTGATTTAGTTTTGGCTTGGTTTTGGTTTGGTTTGGTTTGGTTTGGCTTCATTTTATTTGTTTTGGCTTAGTTTGGTGACATCAAATTATATTAGATTAGATTAAACTAGAGTAAATTAGATCATGTAAAACTAGCTCAGGTTAGGCTAGGTTAGGTCAGGATCGGTAGTGGATCTAACAAGGGGCAAAATGGATTAGGTTAGGCTAAGTCAGATTAGGTTACGTTATTTTAGACTAGGTCATAGTAGCTTAGGTTATATCAGGTTAGGTTAGATTAGATTAGATAACAATTTTAGGGAAGTCCTAGGATGGCAATTGGATTGGTTAGGTTAGGTGAGATAGCGAAAGAGTTGGGTCGAATAGATAAGGATAAAGTGGTACCAATAGAAGGAGATTTAGGTTGGGCGTGTAGTGTTTAATGCTAAATTTACCTTCCATGTTGCCCCCCCCCTCCCACCTCCTTACCGAAAAAATCCTATTTCTCAAAGAAGATTGTGGCTTTAGACTCGAGGTTGATAGACCATTGTACTATACCGATAATTTGTAATACTCTTAATAATCAACGTTAGCATCATTTTCATATAAAAATGCAATATAATTTGGGATTATACCATATGAAAGTTTACCTCATTTCTAATGTCTGCCCTATCCTAAATATAACTTAACCTAAACCATACCTAATGTAACCCAACGTAAACATAAATCTAACCTAACCTAACATAACATAACCTAATCTAACCTAAACCTAACCTAATTTAACCCAACATAAACATAAATATAACCTAGTCTAACCTAATCTAAACTAACCTTACTTAACCTAAACCAAACCTAATGTAACCCAACATAAACATAAACCAAATATAACCTAATCTAACCTAACCTTACTTAACCTAGCCTATCCTAACCTAACCTAACATAACCTAATCAAATCTAACCTTACTTAACCTAGCCTATCCTAACCTAACATAATCTAATCTAACAGTGCCCCCAACGTTAGAAGCCCTGATTATCGTCAACGAAACACTAGAATACTAAAAACCAGAAAAAGTGCGACATACAAATCATCACCCTTATACTCGGATGAAATAAAGACCATAATTACTTGTTGCAGCGTTTACACTTCTTAATTTCCAATAAGATAAAATCATAGGTACCAACAGGTACAGAAGGAAAGTAATACTAGATTTCCTTAACCAAATTAACTAAATCGAGTTCATCAAACATAGTCTAGAGTCTGTAGTCACAGTTTTTTTTCTTTAGTCACCTCTCGTATCAAAGCTTCCCGCCATACTATGTAAAACTCGCGTGACGTCAACAGCCGCAACGAAATACCGAATGACGTTGTCACACTGCGCGGCGCGGCCGGATGCGTCAAGCTGATGTTTACAAGTTCAATAACTTTAATAAAATCACCTGACGACAGTAGCCAGAACTTTATATGACGAATGACGACGACCACCATCTCCCCTTTGTTAAGATACTACCATAACCTTTTGAGTCTTATGACTCTTAAGAAGAGCCTGGCGCGTTCCTATGTGCGTTCCTAGATGCGTTCCTCTATGACCAAAGCAAAGTCATGCCATTCAGGACACCAAGGAACGCACCGAGGAACACGCCGAGCTCTGCTCATAAGGGAGACTTTGTTGTCGCCAAAAATAAGCCGCAACGGCGAAACCGGACAGTGTGACACCGGAACAAGTGTGGTACAAAACGATCCAGCGATCCAAGAGAAGCCCAGGGTCCAGCCCTTAGCTGAACAGAATCCCCTGTTGTTAATCAGAATAAAATATTTCAATGTCACCAAAAAAAGGACCAAAGGAAGGAAGCATTAACGACTGACTAAAACCGACAGCCGTCATCTGATTACCCAATATTAACCGAAATCAATCTTTCTAAAAGCGTGAGCTAATCTCGGTGGTTAATTATCTCTTTACAGAAGATATGGATGAAAAAAAACGTATTAATCAGTCTGTTTTATTGGGTGATTCATCCTACGATGTTGAATGTCTTGCATTTACATAATCAACCATTCATCCATTAGCCTTAGGGAAATCGTGGAAGATTTAAAGAAAATAGATTTGGAAAAAAACAATATATTTCGAAATTGCACATCTAACTGTTAATTATTCCCCCAAAAGGTTCATTCGTTATTCTAAACTAAGCACCACCATAACTTAGGAGAATTGGATCATATGAGAGATAAGTAGATCGCACCAAATAAGATATTGAACATTTTCAAGACGACCCCGGTTGTTCGAACAATGACTGTAATCTAACCCTAGACATACTGAAGGGCAATTGTTGTTTTACTTATTTATTTATTTATTTATTTATTCATTTATTTATTTATTTATTTATCTATTTATATATTTATCTATTTACTTATTTATCTATTTATTTATTTATTTATTTATTTATTTATTTATTCACTTATTTATTCATTTATTTATTTATTTATTCATTCATTTATTTATTCATTTATTTATTGTCAGACGACTTTATTCAGCTGTATGACGCTTTCTTGATAGCCTAGTGGACACCACACACGCTCTATGCCCTGGGTTGTTTATATATTTTATTCTGTCTAACGTCACACAACTTTATTGGAGTGTAATGTACCCCTTAGAGGAGAAGCTCACTCACAACATTACTGTATTACATTCCAATCAATCCACTGTTGCCACGAGTTATTTTGATATGAAACCCAAGGCTCCATGGCAGCCGGCAATGCCCCTTGGGGCCTTACAAGGAATTTTTCGATAAGGAATATTGTGTGTGTGTGTGTGTGTGTGTGTGTGTGTGTGTGTGTGTGTGTGTGTGTGTGTGTGTGTGTGTGTGTGTGTGTGTGTGTGTGTGTGTGTGTGTGTGTGTGTGTGTGTGTGTGTGTGTGTGTGTGTGTGTGTGTGTGTATGTGTTATCAGCTACTAGGAATAGGAAAGGAGTTACCAGTTATCAGTTTTTCCATTACTGGAAGTTGATTGTGAGATCTTGGTCCTTGTCTGGGGACTGAGTGCCAACCCATCGGGGCTGCACCTGCATGTGGACGCAGTTGCCTCTGAAGCATCTAGTAAGTGAGCCCTTTGCTCCCCTACTGATCATCTGAAGGGGGTGGTTAATCACTTGAGGAAAGGGTTTAGTGACAAAGGCTACCTCCACAGTCAGTTGATGAACAGACGGCCTGCACCATAGAGGAATGTTCACCAACGTATATATATATATATATATATATATATATATATATATATATATATATATATATGTATATATATATATTATGTACCATACATGTATATATATATAATGCACCATACATGTATATGTAAGAATTTCACAGCCATTTTAGATATGGTCGGGGGATTGGGGGCTGTGGGGTGAAGATTGAAGAGAGAAATTGTGGGGGCTGTGGGAGAATTAATATCAAGGGGGGGGGAGAGCAGGGATAGAGGAAGCGAGTAATTTCATTACGAGTAATTTCCGAGCTCGTCCAGAACCGAAGTAGCGGATGGGACGAATCCGTCACGGTGGGTCTAGGACCTCCAAAGCCCTTTGGAGTCTCACCTGGAGGCGGAGGGGTCCTAATGATACTACATTGTCGAGGGCCAACGCGCTCTGCAACACCCCCGTGTAAGCCAATTACTGCTGGAGGTCTCGGCGAAGAGCGAGAATAGCTTCCGTCTAAGTGATAAGTAGGTTCCTGGGCACAGTGTCTTAGGAAGGTCTCAAGGCTCCTAACTATCAAAGCTAGAGATCTCGGCGAAGAGCGTGAATAACTTCCGTCTGAGTGATTAGTAGGCTTCTGGGCACACTGTCTTAGGATAGGTCTAAACGCCCTGACTTCTAACCTCTCCCTCAGGAAGGTCTTAAGTCTCCTGACTATTACAGGCAGAGGTCTCGGCGGAGAGCGAGGGCCACTTCCGTTAGAGGTCTCAGGGTACGGAGGCTTAAAGAAGGTCTTAACGTCACTGAGGTCTTCAGGAAGGTCTTAAGTCCCCTATATGGTCTGGAAAATGTAGGCGGAAGGGAACACTTACCCACATACTGTGCAGAATGGCGGAGAAGATGTAGAAAAATTACCGAGGCAGTTCCAGCATATTGTTTATCACAAAAAGTAAGAGGATGTGGGAGAAGGACATTGTAGAATACAATTGTACAAAGAATTTGTGTGTGTGTGTGTGTGTGTGTGTGTGTGTGTGTGTGTGTGTGTGTGTGTGTGTGTATGTATTTGTTTGTGCGACGATTAGGCGGTAAATGAAAATTTAAGGCTAGAGTATAAAGTTTCGTTAAGAACCAGACGATTTGACCCTTTCTCCCATCTTCAGTGGACTGATGACTGGAAAAGAAATCAAAAGCGTCATCAACTGTCATTCGTTGTGATAGCCCTTCCCTTTGTGACCTAATGTTCTCGCTGGAAATCAATTTGGTCACTTCATTCCACACTCGCCAACCGCCACCTGTGCGGACGTTTGCTTCCAGGACATAAACCAACCTTGAGGGTTGGTTGCATATCCTGGGGCAACGTATGCCGCCTCCATTTTTTTTTTTTTCAGTTTGCGGTATAATGAGAAATTTATACTTTCATCTATTCTGTGAAAAAAATTTCAATATACCGCAAACCCACCATTTTTATTCAGGACACATTGAAAGAACAAAAACAGTTACAATAATAGGTTTTTTCTTCAGAGCATTTCGTATGTGCAGTGAAGAATTTTTAAAGAGGAATTCAAATACATCAAGGAACATTTCACCAAACTCAAATACCCAAAAGATCTATGTAAATTAGAGAAGAAAAACAAAGAAATATAAAACAAAAGAAAAAATTATAATAACATCACAGGACCAAGTTCCAATATCAATCTACACTTAGACACATTCCTCATAGAAGCGGCCATTAAAATAACCAGAGCATCAGGTAGCAAAGTAGATCATTAATCCCATTAATGTATATATATATATATATATATATATATATATATATATATATATATATATATATATATATATATATATATATATATATATATATACTTTATGCTTAAAGAGTGTAAATTTGAAATCTGCGACCAGTTAACTGAAATATTCAATAAATCGGTAGACACTGGTTCTGTTCCAACTGCTTGGAGGCAGGCAAACGTTGTTCCTGTTTTTAAGAAGGGAGATAGATCGTCTATATGCAACTACAGGCCAATCAGTTTGACATCGGTTATAGGAAAAATGCTTGAATCAATAATAGTAAATAGACTCAGAGAACATATTGAAGGGCATAATTTAATTCGTGTTTCACAGCATGGTTTCTCCAAGGGTAAGTCATGTGTGACTAATCTTCTATCCTTTTACACTAAGGTATATAAGGCGTCAGACAACAATGAAAATTACGATGTTATTTACCTTGACTTTAGCAAAGCGTTCGACAAAGTGCCACACCAGAGACTACTAAATAAAATCAAAGCCCATGGCATAGGAGGAAAAGTGTTAGAATGGATTAGAGCTTGGATTAGTAACAGAAAACAGCGGGTCACCATAAATGGAATAAAATCTAGGTGGGGCAATGTTACTAGCGGGGTCCCTCAGGGCTCGGTTTTGGGTCCCTTGTTGTTCATTATGTATATAAACGACTTAGACGAAGGGTTAAATAGTGATGTTAGTAAGTTTGCGGACGACACTAAAATAGGACGCCTAATTAGGTCAGGAGACGACGCCCAGATTCTGCAGGATGACCTTAATAAGCTGTTAACATGGTCGGTGAAATGGCAAATGAACTTCAATATCTCTAAGTGTAGCGTGTTAAACGTAGGGCTACACAACCCCAAAAATAGATACAACTTAGATCACACGTTTTTAGACAAATCTGAGTGCGAGAGGGACTTTGGAGTTCTGGTGAGTCCGGACCTTAAAACCAGGAAGCAGTGCGTTAGCGCCAGAAATAAAGCTAACAGGGCATTAGGCTTCGTTGCTAGAACGGTAACGAATAGAAGTGCAGAGATAATTATTAAACTCTATCTAGCGATAGTTAGACCCCTCCTTGACTATGCGGTACAGTTTTGGTCTCCGTCCTACAGAATGGACGATTCACTAGAATCAGTACAGAGAAGAATGACCAAAATGATACAAGGACTCGGAAATTTGCCTTACGAAGAGAGGCTTAGGCACCTAAACTTACACTCTCTGGAAAGACGCAGAGTGCGGGGTGATCTAATAGAAGTGTTCAAGTGGATCAAAGGCTATAACAAGGGTGATGCAAACAAGGTCATCATAATAAAACAACTGGGCAGGACTCGCAGTAATGGTTATAAACTGGACAAATTTAGATTTAAAAAGGAAATAGGCAAGAATTGGTTTACTAATAGGGTGGTCGATGAATGGAATAAA
>NC_134812.1:31035521-31038021 GCF_046742065.1 Oratosquilla oratoria
ATGCCATATCCTTTGGTTGAACAAGTCCATAACATCATAGGCAATGCCAATCTATCAAAGTATTTCCTGACATTACCCACCATTGTTATGCACTGTACTGCCAAGGTATGTAAAGCTTTCCAAGACCTCAATATTCTCATCACATGCATGGGCAAACTGAATTGTGTAATCCAGAAAACTCTCAAACTCCTGGACATTGGTTTTGGTCCATGAGACCTGCAGACTCGAGAGCTGAAACTGGGACCTCCAACGACTCCGCAAGGACAGCATCATCAGCAAACACGCTGTCATTAACCTTGGTATTGCAAATAAATGCTCCGCAATGGCATTGATAGACAACTCTATCCAAAAACCAGTCCATGCAGGTATTGAAAAGTGTTGGGAAAGGATATACGCTTGCTTCACTCCTGAACAGGAAAGAAGCTAGACACGCATCCTCCATACTTTACAGCACTCTGTGTCCCAGAGTATAAGCCAGATATCAAGTCAATAATCCTTGAAAGAATCCTATGAGTCCACAGAAGATCCCAGGGTACTCCACGATGCGCCGAGTCAAACGCTTTCTTGAGATCAACAAAATCTGCAAGAAACCCCTGGTGAAACATTGGCAACTTGATAAGAAAGCATGAGGTCATTTTCATTAAAAGATTTCTCAACATCCTCAACGATTCCCCTGACGTACTTTTCCTAATGCATTCTCATGAGGGCTCTTGTCCGCCATTTCTGAGTCCTGAATTCCCCAGCCATTCTGGCAGCACGGCCTAACTGTATGCCTAGACTCAATCTACTTTCCCTTCAGAGATCACACCTACCACCAACGCAGAGGCGCATTCATGGGCTCGCCTGTTTCAGTAGTGGTGACAAGTAGTGATGCAACGTCTTGAGAAACAACTATTAAGGATAGCACCTTCTTCCCTAAACTATGGACTAAGTACGTTGATGATGTTTTCGCCATACTGGACGGCAAAAAGATTTAAAATCTTTTTTCAATCACATCAATAGTATTAGTCCAGCCATTCAATTTTTTATGAGATTGGGGACTGATGATCAACGTCCGTTCTTAGAAATCAACGTCAAACGTGTAGGAAGTACCCTCGTGATTGTTTATAGGAAACCTACGCACACAGACAGACTCCTAGACTACGGCAGCTACCATTCAGACTGCCACAAGAAGAGTGTGATCAGAACACTTTAGAACAAAGCAGATAAAATCTGTTCCACTATGGAAGCAAAGAAGGAAGAAAAGAAAACACTTAATGCAAGTTTTCCGAGACAATAGCTACCCTTGCAGAACTGTGCGCAATTGGACAAAAACATAACACACCAACACACAAGTACAGACAGAGTCCATGTATGGCTCAGAGTCACAATCCTACACATTAAAGGAGCTTCCGAAGTCACTGCCAGAGTGCTACGAGAAAACGGAGTACAAGTGGCCCGCAAACCCAGCAACGCCTCACACAGCGGGCCGGAGCAGTTTACCGTATAGGCTGCTCTGATTGTGACACAGAGTACAGAGGGGAAACACAAAAAGAAAATATCGACAAGGATAGTAGAACACCAACGAGCAGTGAGAGGAGAAGACCCGAAATCTGCCCTATACAAGCACACATCAGATCACCAACACACCATCGACTGGGACGGAGCCAAGACAATACACAGAGACAACAACAAAAAGAAAAGACTATTTTTAGAAGCATGAGAGACCAAGGACAACTGCATAAACAGGAGCATTGACCTCAGTCCAATCTATCTAGGGGTTAGGATCACAGCTCTTTAATGCACCTGTAGCAGCGACTTGATATTGAGTTAACAATATCTAGTATTTTGCATTTATATTTCTCAACAATGTGTTATATATATATATATATATATATATATATATATATATATATATATATTTACATATTTATTTATATTGTTATATATATATATATATCTGTATGTATGTATTTTTCCTAACCCCCTTTTTCTGTTGTTCTGTTGTATTTTCTCTTTTTCTCTTCCGTTTTCTTTCTTTTCTTTTTCAACTAGATTTTTGATGCACTTGGCATCCTGTTCTCAATGATCACTTGATTTCCACTTTTCCAGTTCCCCATCAGACACTTACTATGTTTTTCAGTTCAACTTAACCTTTTCACGTTTGCTTGTAACTATGTTTCATTTCATCAATGTGTTTTATTTTATTTCGGTTGATTTTTGCCCTGGTTCCAGTTACCATTTCGCTTCCTGTTTTACTTAGCTTGGTGTGACATTTGATCACAATTACTTTCCAGCCAACAGCCACTTTCCCTATTTCAATTACAACATTACATTTCCTCGCCCAGTTAGTTGAAATTTCGATGTCTCTCCCGTTCACATTGCTCTTCTGTGCAAATCTAATCCATATGGGTTTACATGATAGTCAACTATTTGCACGCGTGACAATTTATCCTTTCATATGTGACACTTGGTCCGCCACCTTGGTGTTTGTTTCTCATGATACCTTTTTGTGTTTCTT
>NC_134812.1:31045521-31048021 GCF_046742065.1 Oratosquilla oratoria
GTGTATATACTGTATATATGTATATATATATATATATATATATATATATATATATATATATATATATACTCAAGTTACAAAAATAAATAGTGCAATTGTTCCGAGATTGAAGCTTCCAGGCATCATGGAAAGATCATCCAAATGTCATAGTCATTATCATCCACCAGAAGACCAGACCCGAGTCATCCGTCATCCAGAGAGCCAATTGTCTTAATGTGTTATTGTTGCGCCTCATTCTTAATTAATTTTCATCCACCTCCCCCCACCAACCACCCTCACACTCCCTCCCACCCTCGTGGTCGAACGTTTGATGTTTGTGTTAACAAACAACGTTCCCGAGGACAAATGTTTCAGGGTTTGGTTTTGTGTACACGACGATGCTGCATGATGAATGTTGCGTTTATTAATTTGTTTTGCATGTTCTGTGTAATTACTGTATATGACCTATTGGCTTATGGAAACAATCAAGTGCTAAAGTCAGGCTTAATGTATGTAATATTCGTTTCTGAAATATTTGTATAAAATTTTGTATCACGAGTAATCTATTTACTCTAAGAAAAATCGTGTATAGAAAAAATTAACAATCATCTACAACCCAATAATATATCTTGCATAATAAAAAGTGTATATTGCTTCAAGGCTTTAGCATACAACTGTAAATAATTTTTTTTATTTAAATGGCACTTGAAGTCCTTGAAAGAATCTTGTTTACACGATATATATGTTCGTATAAATATTTAATTAACAAGCAAACTTTGCAACGTAGTTTTTATAACTTTTCAATGATGGCATATCACTTCATTTGTTTTTTAAAATATGTGATTCATTTGCATTATTATATCCACGAATCAAATATTCTTTTTGTTTATTTTTTTTACTGGAATCTATTCGTATTGCTCATACTGAATTCTAAATCTAATTAGATCTCTCTCCTAGGTTAGGGCTCCATGAACATATTGACAACAAAGAGGACCTGAACTTCATTCGTCACCTTTGCCCTGTGTGCACAGGTATCCAATGCAAGCAGCTGCCACCGTTGACCGGGATCCAAATCCAACGGTTTATATAGGTAAGTAAGTACTCCATATATAAAGACAGAAATGTTATGTCGAGAGGGTCACCATATAACAAAAGGGTGGGAGTAACTCAGCCTTGGCTGTCGGGCCCGGCTGTCCTGAAGGTACTGTGCCTTCTTACATTGCTTCTGACCCGAGCAGTGGGCGGGAGTGTGGGACGACCTATCATCCACGATATGTTAAGATAAAATGGACAAAAAAATGGGTGAAAGGTGGGTGTATGCCTTAGATGGGCCACTTTTCTTATAAAAGGAAAATGCCTTTTGGTGTATGTATGTACATGCATGTATATTATGTATATGTATGTATATGTACGTACGTGCATGTGTAGGTATGTACATTTATGTATATATGTATATGTATGTATATGTACACAGATGTATGTACATATATGTATATGTATGCACATATATGTATATGTACGTACATGTGTGTATATGTACGCATATGTATGTACATATATGTATGCACATTACGCATATGTATGTATATATATATATATATATATATATATAATATATATTAATATGTATGTATATGTATGCATATGTACGTATATGTACAATATAGGAATATCATGTTGGTATAACTGAAATATACCGGAATATTATGTGTACTATTCGCATCCCTGGTATGTGCATAAGGATCTTAACATGTTTTATGATTCAGAACTTTTGCACTTATCCCATCACTAAATCAAATCACTGCCCATACACTCTTGCATGAGAACACCATCCCCTTAGAAAAAGCCATCCACGGCCACCATTTCAGCTCATGGGGCCGATGCCTGGTCTCCGGAACATCTGTTCCACATGTCTACATGATTATGCATCGTCATGAAGGGTATATAGTGATAAATCCCTCAAGAGATCTAAAAGAGGCTATCATGCCTAGTGACCACGCACAACGGGGAGCGGCTATATATTTGTATATATCTAATACATGTACCACTGCGGACACCCAATCTTTACACACAGTACACCAGAAATATGCAAGTATATTTTTGTTTAGTTATTTTTTTGTCAACGTTGTTATATCATAGCAACAACAATGGAATATATATTTATATTGATGGTATGGAAGCGTCGCTACCTGTGGCGTGAGTCGAGATGATGACGGTTCGAACCCTGCCAATAGCGAATAACTTGAACTAAGGGCATAGTTCATTAAATTCCACGCTACAAAGTCCTCTGTAAGGGGCACCATCCCAGCATCCTGACAAGGAGGAGTTTGTGACGTAAAATAAAATCATCATCATCATCAATACATAGTGAGTAATTTTCGAGTATCGTCAAGAGTGTATTTTGTTCAAAAAGAATCCGACATCAAATCCTAAAAGAGTAAGTTATGCTTCGAACATTTAGAATTCAAAACAAGAAAAAAGTCATAATTAAATTTAAGAAAAAAATTAAAGAAAAATATTA
>NC_134812.1:31058021-31068021 GCF_046742065.1 Oratosquilla oratoria
CCTTTTCCTTTGACCGATAGCGCCTCTTCGGCTCGCAGAGGGCGCAGTTCTCAAAGCGTCCGTGCGTTTGCGTTGGCGCCAATCTGTCAACACGGAGAGCGGAAGTGTGTTGTGCGTGACGTCATGTCGCTCTCCCTTTCTCTCCTTCTCTTCTCAACGGAGTCTTCAAACGCTACTACCTCGTTCGGACTGTTTTAAACCTCGTGATATTTTTATTATTATTATCATTATTATCATTAAGTATCTTTTTTTGTTTATTTCATTTTTTATCGTTTATTGTCGCCTTGAGCGAGTGTGACTGCGGGAGTGAGCCTGTGGATTTGTGCATTCGACGACAGCTGTAAAATACCCTGATGCTTCATTGTGTAGTGTGGGTTTGGTGGATATCCAATCAATAAATACCCGACTGGTCTCGCCAAGTACAAAAGAGTGAAATAAAAAAAAAAAAGGAGTGTTATTGTCGAGTATGTTTCCCAATTAATCTCCGAGAGAAAGAAATATTTTATCCAACTAACCCGATTCACCGAAGCCTAGTTAAGCGAACAGTTTGTCGGATTTTGGAAAAAAAAAAGATAAGGACGAACTTTAAAGACATTGTAGGTACAACACCGAACCTGCGTATATATCTGGCGCCAGCGCCCTGGTCGTCCGCTGTGTGTGTGAACGGCTCCTATTGTGCACAATGTGTGAATCAAAGTGGGAGTTCCAATGGAATCAAAACGCTTTGTTTTGATTCTCATGTGACGTGCTGACGCCCCTAAATGCCGCGCAAAACAGCGAACAATGAACGAAGTACGAAAGTAAACAACCAGATCTGTGACGTCATCGTCGTCGGAGCCTCAAAGACAAGATGGCGTCCAAGATGATGCTAACGATCGTGACCAAGATGTTGAGAAAAGAACCGCTAAAATGGTGGTTTAAGACGCGCTTTCTTACCAACACCCGCTACATCCCCAGCATCGCAGCTCTTCCATCCCGGCCGGGGGCATTCCAGAGTGGCCGGCCCTTCAGCAGAACCAGCACAGTACAACGAAGAAAAATAACCAAAACATCCCCCAGCAGATGGAAAACCCCGCTGGCTATTGCCACCGTGGTTCTGTGTGTCTTGAGCCATCGCACAGCTCTATGCGCGTAAGTATTGTGCCAACAAGTCCTAGAGTTACAGTTCACCTTAGCGGGTGGCGCGGCGATGAGGTTTCTTGGTTGTTTCCGTCCCAGACCAGCTAAAGATGGTGACCTGAGTGGGACAGAACTCGCCACGAGAGCGTAGAATGCCGCGAGCGACGGAGTGATACAAGATACCATGCCTGAATTAACTTAGATCAATAACAGTATGTACGAGTGTATCCCGTGTATATGGGTCCTGTCCCCCGTGTATATGTAATCCCAAAACACGTGTATATGATTAACTACCCTATGAATCATGCTGTACGTACGAGGATCGTGACACTATGTCATATCTGCCATCGTCCGTACATTTGAACGTATTCTCGTAAATATAAAAGCATGAAAGAATGTATACAAGTACGGACACATACACACACACACATACACACACACATATATATATATATATATATATATATATATATATATAAAAACACGCATAAACGTGTGCTCTCACACGCAGACACACTCACACGCGCGCTCTCTCACACACACACACACACACACACACACACACGCACAAAACACATGCATACATGCAGATACAACGACACACACCATCTTAAATACCTTAGCATAACCCAGTGACGTATTGTTAATCAATGAGAGTTGTGTAATGGAAGGAAATGGAAGTGATTGATTGGCATGTATGGACACTGGATCAGCTCCTTAGAAGATACCAAAAACATGCTGACCAGGACTAGAGCACAGAAGGTATGATTCAGACGTTCACAAAAAAGTTATAGAATAAAAATTTAATCTAAAAAAAGGGTAAAACTATATAGGATGATTAAGATGCGAGACGATACAGGAGGATATGGAGGAATAAATCAAAGGAATGTATAATGAAAAGACAAATGAGCGTGACTGAGGAGAGATTATATCATTACAGAACATGAAATGTAGCGGAAAAGTTTGCAGGATAGTGAAATAGGAAAGTTAGGAATGGAAAAAGGAGTGAAATAAGATTAAAAACAAAATATTGTTCTCCTCTAACTGAAAATGTGGGTCCCTTTAAAGGACATTTTAATTTAGTGTAAAGATGAAACTGATGCATATATAGTCACAATACATGCATATGAATATATATATGTATATTCATGTATATATACAATATATGTATATGTACATGTACATGTAAGTATATGTATATGTATATGTATATGTATAAGTATATGTATTACAACATACTCTGAATGGTCCCCAGTACATAGATTTTCATCTTATCAGCCACATTAACCTTTTCCATTCTTATTCCTTGCAAACACGATCGAGACCAACAAGGAGCTCGATGGAAGCATATTCGGAAACTGATACGCTGTCGGACTAGGACTCGAACCTAGCCGATACGTAACAAATGGACAGTGACTTAACCAATTGCGCTATCAAGAGGGATATAAGTTAAACACAATTTCTTATATATGTATATTCGAGTTACATAATGCATTGCTTTTGACGCAGGGCAGTGGGCGAGATGTGGGGATGACCCGTCATCCAGGAGGAGCCAAGAAAAGAGGGGCGGAGGGGTGGTGAATAGGAGCGGAGTATATGAGGATGAAATGAATGGGAGTGGATTTATGCCTCTGACTTTGGCTACCTTCCTTGTAAGGGGGAAAGAGCCTTTGGTATATGTATGTACATATATATATACGAATTCTATTTTTAATCTACCCCTGCCATGATAGTGCAATTGGCAGTATGTACACAAGTGGGATAGTATTACAACATACACTGAATGGTCCCCAATACATATATTTTCATCTTGTCATCAACGTTAACTTTTCCATTTTAATTCCTTGCAAACACGATTGAGACTTACAAGGAGCTCGATGAAAGCATATCCGGAAATTAATACGCTGAATTAAGATGGAAAAAGTTAATGTGGTTGATAAGATGAAAATACTGTATATATACTGGGAACCATCTTTGCATGTCGTAATACTATCCCACTTGTGTACATACTACCATGGCGGGGGTGGGTTGAATATAAAATGTGTGTATATGTAACTCGAATATTCACATATAAGGAATTTGTGCTCAACTTATTTCCCTCTTGATAGCGCAATTGATTAAGTCACTGTCCATTTGTTACGTATCGGCTAGGTTCTAGTCCTAGCCCGCCAGCGTATCAGTTTCCGAATATGCTTCCATCGAGCTCCTTGTTGGTCTCGATTGTGTTAGCAAGGAATTAAGATGGAAAAGGTTAATGTGGTTGATAAGATGATAATCTATATACTGGGGACGATTCAATGTTGTAACACTATCCCACTGATGTACATCTACCAGTTGCGCTATCATGGCGGGGGTAGGTTGAGTATAAATATGTGTATATTTGTGTAACTCGAGTATACATATATAACAAATTATGCTCAATTGATATCCCTCTTGATAGCGCCATTGGTTAAGTCACTGTCCATTTATTACGTATATGCTAGGTTCGAGTTCTAGCCTGACAGCGTATCAGTTTCTGAATATACTTCCATCGAGCCCCTTGCTAATCTCGATCGTGTTTGCAAGGAATTAAAAACTTAGAATGGTTAATGTGGTTGATAAGATAAAAATATGTATCATATTATATGCATATGCATATGTATATGTATATGTATATGTATATGTATATGTATATGTATATGTATGTTTGTGATAGGTCCATAGGTGAGTTGGATTTTAGGACAGTGTAAGGTGTCATGGGTAGTATAAGGTGTCATGAGTGGAGTGGAGGCGAGGCAAGGAATGAGCGGCACTGTGGTTGAGTGATGAGATGGGTACGTTCATGGTAGAGTGGAGACAAGTGTCACCGAGAATAAAGTGGACGAAAGTGATATAGGGATGGGAGATATGTATCTCTGGTCGTGAGAAAAGTGATGAGAAGAGGGTAACGTTTTGGATTTATTTAAATTTATTTTAGCAGTAATGTAAATATATTAGTGTTGTGAGAGACAGCAGATGGAATAGTAGGGGTTTATGGGGTCGCAGAAAGTAACTATAGCATAAGAATGTTAGAGGTGTGTATTGAGAGGGAAGTTATAAAAGCAAAAAAATTAAAATAGACATTAGCATACGTATACGTGTGTCATGGAAGTAGGTGAGAGAATTGTCGGGATAACGATAGACTATGGAATGGTACCCAAAAGGAAGATTGGAAGTGTTCTGGAAGTCAACGTATTCAGGGGAGAGGGCAGTGTATTGTCAGATAGAAAAGAAAATTGAGAATGGAGGTTAAGTGATGGAGAAAGAAAATAGGAGACAGAAAAGTATTGAAGGTGAGTTAACTAAATAAAAAGGAAATAGAGAAAGAATGCAGGACGAAATTGAGAGAAATATAGGAAGGAGCAAAGAATAAAAAAGAGATAGGAATAGGGGAATAATTGGTATATTTTAAGGAGAAAGTGTTGAGTGTACAAAGACGATGTGTGGAGTGAGAAGAATGAGAGGGAACAGGAGAAAAGACAGCGAATGGTGGGATAAGGAGTTGAAGGCGGTGGTAGCAGAGAAAAGGGGAGCATATGAAAATTGGTTGTAAAGTAGAACTAAAGAAGCACATGATAGGTACAGGAGAAAGAGGGTGGAAGCAAAATATAAGTTAAGGGAAGCTACGATGAGAGCAGATTTAAGGTGGGGTGTGTGTTTGATTAAAAAAAAATAGAAGGAAGTGAAAAGATTGAGGAGGTGAGTCGGGTATAGGCTGCAGATGAACAAATATGAACAAATGCTAATGGGGGTGAGGGTGATAAGATGGGTAAAGTACATCCGTGACATGTTGAATGTAGATGACAGGGAAGATTTGATTATAGCGGTGGAAGATGATAGGGAAATGAATCTGATAGGGAAGAAAATTATAGGACTATAGGAAAAGAGGACCTATAAAGAGCACTGAAAGAAGTAAAAGCTGGAAAAACACCTAAGTTATATGGTTGTCACGTGGAGTGTCTGACAAAGAAAGTAGCTGTACTGGAATGGCTAGTGAGGTTGTTTAATGTGTGCCTAGGGAGGGGAATGTTACAGTGGACTAGGGGAGTGTATGCATAGATCCATTATATAAGGGAAGACTGGACAAATATGAATGTAGTGGTATTAGTGGAATCACTCTGTTGAATGTTAAAGTGTTTGGGAGTTATCAATTGAGAGGATTAAGAGTGGAACAGAGTGAGTAACTGGGTGAGAGCAGTGTGGATTTAGGGAAAGAGTAGGGTGTGTAGATCAGATTTCTATATGTGGTAGATATGCAAGAAATTTTTGACAAATTGAAAGGAATGTTTAGAGTTTTTACAGATTTGGAAAAAGTGTATGACATGGTTGACAGAGAGACGTTATGGTATGCGATGCAGATGTATGGAATAGGGGAAAGTTTGTTGTGGGTTTTCAAAAGTTTTACGTGAGTGGCAAAGTTTTTGTGAGGGTAAAGTGGTTTGAGGTGGAGATGGCTGTCCCGAGGATGTGTAATATTACCATGGTCGTTCAAGAAGTATATAAATTGGGTAGTGAGGGAGGCAAACGCGAGGGTGCTAGGTAGGGGGATTGGAGCTAGCAAGTGAGGGTGGGAGGAAGTGGGAGATGAGCCAGTTGTTGTTTGTGGATGACACTCTAGATATGTCGGGAGATAGGCTGAAGCAGTTAGTGATATATGAGAGGAGAAAAGTAAATGTAAGTAAAAGTAATGATAAGCTGTACAGTACATAGAATGAGGGCGTGAGTGGGTTGGAAGTGCATTTAAAGAATGAGACGATGGAAGAAATAGAGATTTAAGTATTTGGAGTTACATATAGCAGAGAATGGAGGAATGGTATCGGAGATGAATCATAGAGCAATGAAAATAAGTGTTTGTGGGGAATGAAAAGTCTCATGAGAAATAGATATCTAGAGATGAACGCAAAGAGAAGACTGTACGAGGGAATAGTTTTGCCCACGGCGATGTTTGAAGCAGATATTTGGAATTTGAATGAGGCAAAGAGGAAGAGCCTAAACGTGTATGGGATGAGGTGTTTACGATGTATGGTGGAGGTTGCGAGGATGGATAGAGTGAGAGATGTGGAGGTGAGGCGCAGAGTGGGAGTGAAAAGTGAGCTGGCAGACAAGGTTAATCAAAGAATTCTGGGATGGTTTTGGTATATGGAAAGAATGAGTGAAAAAGATTAGTAAAATAGTGTGGAAAACAAAAATCGATGTAAGGAAGTTGAGAGAAAGATCAAGAATTAGATGGATGAAAGGGGAAAAGGAGGCACTAACTGAAAGGAAAATATCGAGCATGGAAGAGATAAGGTAAACGATATGTGTAAATGGAAAGTATTTGTAAACGGATGATGACATGAAGCAACCTGAATGGACTTCTTCTTGCTAATTATGTACATTTCTCGTAAGGATGAAGGAGGAGTTCACCATATAATGAAGATGTGGGAGTGAACCATCTCCTGATATCGGGCCCTACTGTGGGAGTGCTTTGTGATGTTGAATCACCTTTGACCCGAGCAGTGGGGCGTGAGACAGGGATGACCCGTCACCCACGAGGAACTTAGATACTAAGATGAAGATAGGGAGTGGGGGAATGAATGGGTTTTTGGATGGGTGTGATATGTGAGATGGGTGGGTATAACCTATGATTCGGTCACCCCCTTATATGGGGAAAAAGTTATTTTAGTGTATATATACTACTAGGATGGGCTTTGAGCCACCCTGAGTTTATTATGATACCAAATTCTAATTCTTTTTTCGGTGTTTTTTTTTTTTTAATCAAGAAAACTACCTATCTGTAAACTAAATACTACATAGGAAAATACACCAACTCGACAAAAAAATATCCTATTGACGTTTTGCGAGGATGAGCTGAGATTCGCTGCTAAGACTTGTAGAAAAACTTACCTTCATATTAATTCATTCTAATTACTCTTCATTTAGTGATAACCAGCGCCTCTATCCTTAGGGTCAAAACCGCATTGATGAGATGGAGTCATAGAGTTGGGAATGAAGGGAGTGTGGGAGTACTGAAGAACGGAAGGAAACTACATACATACATACATATACCAAAGGCTTTTTCCCCCTTACACGGGAGGTAGCCAAGGAAGGAAACTAGAGTGTAAAAGGGATCAGCTTTCTTCTTTGAGTGGAATTTCCTAAGGCTTAATATATTACAAGTCTTCCCGAGATTGAGAAACGCCCCACCCCATCCCCACCACACCCCACACCCTCCGGCGTCTTTCCAAAATTTTCTCACTGGGACTTTCAAAATTCTTATAATATTGACGAAAACACTGCCAACCTCGTATTATAGCGATCACAAGCATACACCCCATGTTATACAAATGCCTTTTTTGCCGCTGAATATTTAACGTAATTCCTTCTACACCATTTCTATAATAATGATAATAATAATGATAGCAATAATTAATAGCAATAATATGATGATGATGATAGTAATAACAACAACAACAACAACAACAACAACAAACAATAATAAAAGTGATAGTAATAAAAGTAAAAGTAATAATAATAATAATAATAATAGTAATGTATATGCTGACAAAGTTCCAAAAATGTAACAAGAAGGCAAGATATATATACATATATATATATATATATACACATATATTATTTATTATGGCATGGGAAAGGTTTTATGTGTCCACGATATTATATCTGCCATTCTAACAATCTAGTTATCTTTATATGGATCCAACGATTTTGATGTTTTTGTCAGAGATTAAATATTTAATGCATAGGTGATAAAGGGTTGGAAACAATAAAAAAAAAAATAAACAAGAAAAAATAATTTATACAATTTCATACTTCTGTGTAAAATCATCCATACTTATATTTGATGATTGATAGCAATAATCTCCCGTTTCAGGAAATATTTTCAACGTTTTCTAAAAACTGGAAGAATTACGTCGACTTTCCAGTTTCTCGAAATCAAAATTTCCCCTTAACCGATTAATATCAACCGAAACATCTATCCTTTAAGAAATTTTGAGTTTCCATATCTTCAGCAAATACGTTACCATTCCTCTGCTTTAAAGACCTCTTATATGAATCAGAGTCAATCAGCATTCTTTTGTGATTAAAATCTTCACTTTAAAAAAAAAATATCGCTTTTAATTTCTATTATCCATTAGTTCTTTTATTCTTAGCTTTGTTATCCTTTTTAAATTTCTTTTTCCACCTACATGAATCCGCGTCATCAGTGCTATATTCTCCGCTAGTGTAGAAGTGTCGGTTATTTCTGACAAATTAGTAAATAACTGGTAGAAAATTTACCTCTATCACTGTCTCAGTTGTTTCTTTACGAGGCTTTCCTGAACCAAATATTGCCTCATTGTAGTATTTTCTTTCGAGATATTCACCTTATCAACAACCATCAGGTTACCTTCCTTCTTGATGTAAATATCATGAGTTCATACTATTCACGTTTACCGTTCAAATTTTTCTTTTCCTAAGTGACCACTCAAAAAGATTTATTTCAAGAAACCACAAATAACTTTTGTAAAGTTGTCTTACTGAGTCTTTTTAATGGTTTTTAAAAGCATTTTAGGTGTTTTGTAAAAAGCTAACGATTATTTCTATCATACTAACTTCCTTGCACAATCTACGAAAGTTAAAACAAAAAATTATAACAATTTGTGATTTATCTTCCGTTTTTCATTATTTGTTTTACTCTATTTCTTACCTTAGAAACTGCTATTTCATATAATTTTTTGAAAAATAATCTATTCCAAGAGTAGTCTTAGAAAATATTCTAATAACTGATTAATTACACACGGCCTTTCTAGATAGTTCTTTTTATTGTATAAAGTTTAAATCAATCACAGCGTGTATGTTTAGGAAAAATGTATCCAGGAGAATCATAAAAAAAAATGTTCCAGTGAAAATCAACGACCCAATCACGATCAAGTCCTTTCTAGAGTTTATTTTTCCTAGATGGTATCTGTTTCTAGACCAGTTTGAGTGCCCAGAAAGATTCTAGAGTTCAGTGGATCTTAACCTCTGGGTCGCGACCCAAAGTTGCTTTGGGTCGCCAAACCATTTGAATGGGTCCTCAAGGATTTGTGGACTTATTATTTTCCAAATATTCCTTATAATAATATTATCATAAGTAATAATACTGTATTTGAATACCTAATTCATGAACACCTAAGCACAACATTATACAGACGACTTAATTGAGTACAATCATTTTAAGATTAAAATTAAACTAAATGTGGATAGGAGGTAAGGGAACACGGGCTGAGGGAAATACTTTTATTCCTGACTAGTTTCGCCTGAGTGGCTTCTTCAGAGGAACATAGTTTGAAGTCAAGTTGGTCAATATATAAGGCAAAAGAAGGAACGTGGCAAAGTGTCAGGTTGGTCCCCCACTCGACCTCATCTGTCGAGTGGGGGACCAACCTGACACTTTGCCACGTTCCTTCTTTTGCCTTATATATTGACCAACTTGACTTCAAACTATGTTCCTCTGAAGAAGCCACTCAGGCGAAACTAGTCAGGAATAAAAGTATTTCCCTCAGCCCGTGTTCCCTTACCTCCTATCCACATTCGTCACAATGTATACGCATTAAACTAAATGTTTAGGAGGGCATGGGTCGCCAAGGTTCGGTCTAGACAGGATTTTGAGTCGCTGCCAAACAAGGTTTAGACCAAAACACATAACATACTATTCGGCCAAGATTTTCCTTCGCTTAATATGCTAAACAATCCTCCCTTCGACATGAGGGAATGTATCACAGTTCGCAATCCAGACATCCATTCGAATTATACACACTAAGAAAACGTGCTCTAATGGCTGCAGCCTCTTGTCTTGGTATCGTAATATATCATGAGCTCTATGTTCCTTTCAAAAGATAAA
>NC_134812.1:31070521-31085521 GCF_046742065.1 Oratosquilla oratoria
TCAAACAATTCAAATCCCAATAAACAGATATTGTGTGATGTTGCCTGACAATGTGAAAATGTAGAATGAGAGTGCTGCCGTAAGTGTAAGATGTAAGGGCGGATTGTAGAATGTTGTGAATGTGAAACTCGCCGGACAGTAGACCACCGGATATTTCCCCGCCGAGCTAGATCGGCGCCGTCTTAGGCTACATTCTGGTTTATGTTGTCCACGGTAGCTATGTACAAGCATTTAATTACTTTCCTCTGTCTTCTTGCTAGGCCTTTTCTTGCCACTTCTGCCCGTTGCCAGTTGGATATATGGCCTTCTTCATCTACGTGGCCCACCAACGCATTTGAGAGGCAGTGGTTTCTTGAGTCCGCCTTGTGTTCTCAAATTCTGGTTTGAAGACCACTAGTGCTCTCGCCATAGTGAGGCTTCTCACATTTACTACAGAGGTTCTTCACAAAGGATTACAAAGGTGGAGCATGCCGACAGGAGACCTTTTGGTCCATAACTATGTTGGATGCGAAAACTATAATAATGATAAATAAATGAAAATAAATAAATAAAAATTATAATAATATGAATAATAATAAATAGAATAAATAGATGCATAGGTATAGTTAAATAATAAACAAACAGGTAAATAGTAAATAATAATAAATTGACAGATAAATATTATTGAATGAAAATCAAGTAAGTAATAATAAACAGACAAATAATAATAACAAACAAATAAACAAATTATATAAAATAAATGGCACTCATTATATCATCTTGCTTAGGTGTTTATCTAAACGAATCTTAAAGCTTCGAACTGAACTACATTGCACTGCCTCTACAGGAAGTTTATTCCATTCATTAATTACCCGATTGGCGAAATTGTTTCTACCCACTTTAAAATTAAATCTATTTCCTGACAGTTTGAGACCATTATTTCTTGTCGGATTCTCATCCAGTGTAAAAATTTTGTCATTTTTGATGTGGTCAATTCCTCTTAGAATCTTAAAAACCTGTATCAATTCACCTCTGAGTCTACGATTTTTTAGGGAACACAAATTCATATGTTTTAGTTGATTATCGTATGATTTATTTTTTATATTTGGAATCAGTTTTGTGGCTCGCCGTTGTACTTTTTCCAATCTGTCAATGTCTTTAATGAGATTCGGTGATCATACGGAAACAGCTTGTTAATGAGACATGAACTTTTGAAGTTAATCAGTCCTAGAATCTTATTTGCTTTCTCAGAGGCTGAAATACACTGCTTAGATGATTTGAGATCGTTACTGATAATTACGCCGAGATCCTTTTCATTTTCCACTTTTGTTAACGAATTTCCAAATAACTTGTAATTGTACTTAGTTATTTTTACCTATGTGCATAACCTTGCATTTACTTGTGTTAAATTTCATTAGCCACTTTTCAGACCATTGCTGTAATTTATCTAAATCTTCTTGAATATCTAATTGATTTAAGTGATCACTTGTCATTCCGCACAGTTTTGTATCATCAGCAAATTTGGAGACAATAAATTTTAGTCCGTGGTCTATATCATTTATATATACTATGAATAGAAGTGGCCCAAGAACGGAACCCTGAGGAACTCCACTAGTAACATTGTTCCATCTAGAAGTTTTGCCATTTAAAACAACTCTATTTTTAATCATTCAACCATTTACTAGTCCAACTTAATAGGCTACCACTTACTACGTGTGAAGCTAATTTGGTAAATAGTCTTTCGTGCGGGATGGTATCAAAAGTTTTTTGCAAAGTCTAGATATATCAAATCTATATTGTTTCTTTTGTCATAATTCGAGATGGCTGTGTTGTAGAATTCGAGTAAGTTAGTCACGCAAGAACGTTTCCGTCTGAATCCATGCTGGCTATCATTTATCAAACAGTTACTTTCTAAATGATGTTCGATAGCATCTCTGATGATAGTTTCCATATTTTTTCCTACGATTGAAGTCAAGATTATAGGCCTGTAGTTATTTGGTTTCTTTTTGTCACCTTTTTTGAATATGGGAGTAACGTTAGCTAGCTTCCATTCTCTTGGGACATCTCCGGATATGATGGATTACTTGAAAATAATTTCTAATGGAACAACAATCTCATTTTTCATTTCCTTTAAGATTCTTGGATGCCAACCGTCAGGCCCTGGTGTTTTATTAATTTTGAGTTTCTCTATACACCTTTTAATTTTTTCTTTTGTTATAATTACCGTAATGAGTAAGTTCACCATAGATTTTTCACAGGTTTTAGTTTGGAGTTCACTTTGAGGCGTTTCGTTTACGAATACTGAGCTAAAATAGTTGTTTAAAGTATCACACATTCCTTCATTTGAATATTCAAGTTGACCGTCAGCAGATAATAGTGGGCCAATGTGATTCCTAATAACCTTTTTATCTCTAATATAACTATAGATTTCTTTAGGATTCTCTTTGGATTTATCAGCGATATTCATTTCGTATTGTCGTTTTCGTTTTTTTATTGTCTTTTTTAAATCTCTCTGTATTATCACATAACTTTGATAGTCATTAGGTGCACCCGAGCACTTGTATTTCTTATAAGCCTGTCTCTTTTTAGCAATACTTATTTCAGTTTCTTTGTCAAGCCATTTTGGACGAGCCTGATTTGGGGAGCGTCTGTCCTTAAATGGGATGTAAGTATGAATCATCTTAGTAGCGTATTTTGAAACACCAGGTGTTTTAGTTCTTCTCTGCGGCATTAATGATTTCCAGTCCTAGTGGTCGTATTGCGTCCCCAAGTGTGTGTGAAACTAGAGCCCGGGATAACTTTCTTAACAAAGTTCGCTGTCCAGCAGTGATTTGATGAGAAAATTGGCCAAAAATCAAGGTAGAAAAACTACAAAGTAGAGTTCTAAATTACAATGATAACGATTCACTCTAAGAAAGAGTAATTTCAAGGTAATATCTTATAGACTGTAGAAGTGAAACAAGAATTACTACATTGAAAAAGTACAGCTTGAAGTTTACCACGGATTTCCCCAATGTTCCTGTTGACACTATTATACAATGCATCTTCGATCGTGTCTATCAGAATAACTCTTCCCCCAAGCTCGGCATTTCTGAAAAGGCCATCCAGCAGCTTCTCTAGATGTGCACCAATGAGCCCCCATTGATTCGCCTTCGCCTTCGTGAAAACGTGTACCTCCAGATGGACGTTGAAGTTATGGGCTCCTCCATGGGCATATAATTGAAAATTACCAAGAACTATTGGGTCTCCTTCAAATTAAAAAAAAATAAAAACATGACTACGCTTCTATATCGAAAGGAATCATAATGGTTCTCTTCCATTTTTTAAACGTTCTCGTCAAGACGGAGTGAGAACCAGTCTACACCTATGACCATATAAAGGATACTTACACATGGTATTGCCTTCATGGTTGTAGCAACAACTGAGGTCTATCTTAGGAGAGTGTTGTCTCATTGCAGTATCTTAAAAAAAAAAATACCTCGAACGTGAACGTACTACTCATATTCAGATGGACAAAATCTACTCACACCAAGATCTCCGAGTGGTTCCTCGACAAATGGTTCCATGGTCGGTCATCTGACACCCATGAAGAAGAAACGGTATTAGTCACCATTTTTTTTCCAAGTCCCACGTGTCCTCTGCTTATCAGCCCGACGAACGTGTAATGAAGGATGTACTTAAAAGGAATGTAAAAAATAGTGACCATTCCAGTAGACTCAGGATTGTGATTTATTATAAACATACCAAGACCTTCCACCTCCTCCTCCTCCTCCGCTCGAAGCAATTCAACCCCAAGACTGTTAAAAATTAAATGTAATCACCAAGTGTATATGTTTTCCTACCAATAGCACTGCGAATCTCATAATCCTTATACTAGGATAGTTACTATGATTCTGTCCAAGCGTTTGACGTACTATCTCCAGAGCAGTGTCCACAAACAACATTGCAACTCCTTACACAACTGCATCCTTATCAATTCACTGGTAGAGAGCGTACTTTTATACGAAAACTACACAAATCTTAATATATCTATCAACGAAACAGTCGTTACTTTTAGCATTATATACACATAGTTATACATAGTCATGATTAGATATACATGTGCATCGCACAAAGAACCCACAGTCGGAGTTAAAAAGGAATCTAAGAAGGAAAGTAAACTTCTATATTTCGGATAATTGATATAGCCCTCTTCAGGAAGGTACAAGATACAAGAGTTGTTTAAGACTTAAATACTTTTAAGATGTTAGAGGAGCAGGAACATGGGTAGCATGACGGGCAACATTCCGTCACTCAGGGCGGGTCAGAAGAAAGAGGGGTGCGAGGTCAAAAGAGGTAGGGGGGTTGAGGTCAGAGGGGGAAGAAGCGTATATGTATATGTATATATGTATATGTATATGTATATGTATATGTATATGTATATGTATATGTATATGTACTGTATATGCATATGTATATGTATACGTATATGTATATGTATATGTGTATGTGTATATGAATATGTATATGTACATTCATATGTATATGTATATCATACATACACATATGTATATATATATATATATACATATATATATATACACATATATATATGTATATATATAATATATATATATATATATATATACATATATATTATCAACCACATTATTTTTCTTGCAAACAGGATCGAGACTAACAGGAGTTCGATGAAAGCATATTCGGAAACTGATACTCTGACGGCCTGGGGACTCGAACCTAACCGATACGTAATGAATGGATAGTGACTTAATCAATGGCGCTATCAAGATGAATATGGTTTATAAGACGAAAATCTGTGTACTGGGGACCATTCAGTGTGTGTTGTATTATATTTATACACACACACACACATATATATGCATATGTATACATATATATATATATATATATATATATATATACATATATACATACATATATGTATACATATATATATATTTATATATACATATATGTGTGTGTGTGTGTGTGTGTGTGTGTGTGTGTGTGTGTGTGTGTGTGTGTGTGTGTGTGTGTGTGTGTGTGTGTGTGTGTGTATGTGTGTGTGTGTTTGTGTGTGTGAGTGAGTGAGTGAGTGTACTTATGTATGCATATCTGCATATCAACATGTACTTAAAGGAATGTGATCTTCAAATACTATCCAAAGTAAATAAGACAATAAATAAAGAATCAACTCCATCACGCACGTATCGTCATGACCACAAACCAACAGACATGTCGACCTCATCCTTTTACTGAAGGACCGCAAAACAAACCTTCAGAGGACCGCAAGAGCCGCCCAGGAGTCTTCCGTCTCTCCTGGCAGAAGCTCTGTCCATTCACTCTGGAGGATTCCTCCAATGTATTGAAATGCCATGACCGAACACAAAGCACACAAACCAGTAGCGTGTTCATTGTTTGACGTCAGTCGTGTTTATTGTCAATGTACTTCGTAACAAAGATGAGCGTTACCTGGACTTTCAATATGTGCTACAGATAACTAATATCACATAAAGTCTAAAAAAATATTATTCTTATAACCTCGGCAAGAGTGTAACAATACACACGCATATATATCTATATATATATATATATTTATATATATATATATAGATATATCTGTATATATATATGTTTATATATATGTGTATATATATACAGTATATATGTATATATATATACATATATATATGTACGTATATATATATATATATATATATGTGTATGTATATATACATGCGCGCGCACGCAAACATATGCGAGCACACTCATACACACACACAAAGACAGTTGAATTATACAAGAACACACTCGCTTCAGCACACGCAACAGACATCGAAATCAGACCCTACTGATTTGACATTTATAAAACATTAAAGTACAGGCAGCCGTTCTCGCTGTCGCTCTCTCTCTCTCTCTCTCTCTCTCTCTCTCTCTCTCTCTCTCTCTCTCTCTCTCTCTCTCTCTCTCTCTCTATCTATCTATCTATCTATCTATCTATCTATCTATCGATCTATCTATCTCTATATATCTATCTATCTACCTATCTTTCTATCTATCTATCTATCCATCTATCTATCTATCTATATATCTATTTCTTTCTCTTGAATATATGTGTCAACAAACATGCATTATACACACGAACATATTCACATACATACCAATACACATACACAAATACATAAACATATAAATATACATACACGCTGGTACTACTACACACGTGCATCCACACATACACACACACACACACACACACACACACACACACACACACACACACACACACACACACACACAGACACACACACACACGCACGCACGTACGCACAAACCCTTGCCTCATATCTGTTACCAACATGTTCGTTTGCATGTCCGTACCCCGTTACGGCTACTAACACGTCTCGAGAAACATGCCGCAAACATGTGGCGAACACGTGTTGAAAACATAAGTTTGATCACAGGTGTGGACGTGCCCTTAGCGGTATGTTGTAACGTTACTCCCGGCCGCGCACTCTCTGAATGGAACGAACGTCCTGCCGAGGTGATCGCATGAAGCAGATTTTCAAGTCCCAAGAACCATTCACTTGGATACACATCTGAGCAAAATGCTGTTAGGCTTGTCACCTTTCTTTTATTCATTTGTTCATTTGTTTATATTTTGTTTTAGACATTCGGCCCCTTTCTGAGCTAAAAGGTCTCCTGAATAGTGGATATATACATATATATATATATATATATATATATATATATATATATATATATATATATATATATATATATATATATATATATATATATATACATATTGTAACTCGTATTTCTCTGTACTCCTCAACATTTAACTTCGTTTCTCCATTCCATTTCATTATTTACCGAGATTTATTAAGTCAAATATCCACTGTTCACAGCTGTTGTTTTTATAAATTGTGGTTTACCAGCGCTTCTATCCTTGTGAGCAACCTCGCGTCGCTCTCGCGTGTTATCTATTTCACGTGTTGGGTCTCCATGCAATTTCGAGAAGTTACCCGACAGTGTCCCTGACCAAGACTTTCATAGTCGCTACGCTTAAGCAGCCTCAAAGGACCTTCTTTACTCGACTGTACATCATCTCTCTTCATCGACCTCCCGATGTGCAGGTTTAGGGGTGTGGGGTTTGGGGTGGATGTTTTCTGAATGAAATAAAATCACCTGGCGGCACCAATAACAGATGTACAATTCAATGTCGTACATAGGATACATCCGCTCTCTCGCATCAATTCCGCCAGCAAGATGATTTATTTCATCTGTTTCGCTCTTGCTACAGACAGACGCTTTTATTCGCCTGAAGGGAGTCGGACCCTGACCTGAAGGGCCTCTAGATCGACCCAGACCCCTTGTAGGCCGGATCTCGTCCATTCGAGGTCGGATCTCGTCCCTTCGACTGAATGAAATCGCCTGCCCTTACACGGGAGCAAAGCCTGTAAAGACTCTCACTGTGTCGAGGAGGCTGATAAGTGTTGACAGTTTGCGTCGGATTTCGTGTTCAGTTTATGTCAGAATGCGTCGGACTCCGGGGCCAGTTTATGTCACGATGCGTCGTACCCCGAGAGCCATTTGCTTCAGAATGCGTCGGATTCACTTGACAGTTTGCGCCGGACTCCGTGGATAATTTCCTCCAGAATGTGTCGGATTCCACTGACAGTTTGATTAAAAATAAACAGTTTGCCTTCAGAATGCGTCGGATTCAGACTTCAGTTTGCTTCAGAATGCGTCGGATCCCGGTTTGGGGGTCTGCATTTTTTGTAATTTCCGGGGTCTAGGCAAAACGGGTTTTTATCCGTCTATATGTCTGTCTGTCTGTCTGTCTGTCTGTCTGTCTGTCTGTCTGTCTGTCTGTCTGTCTGTCTGTCTGTCTGTCTGTCTGTCTGTCTGTCTGTATGTATGTCCGTCCATCTGCCTGTTTTCGTTTGTTTGTGTATGTGGAGTGGGGTCGGTTCATTGTAGTAATGTAGCAGCTGTATTCCCTCTTACTAGATGTTCGGGGATAATGGACTGCCTAAACCTGACGACATAAAGTACTGAGGTCAGACAAGGTTAAGAGCTCCAGCTCAACGTCTCTGACATCGGATTCTTCCTTCAACGGAACGAAATATTTTGGCGCCGAAAATATGTGTGTGTATATATATATATATATATATATATATATATATATATATATGTATATATATATATATATATATATATATATATATATATATATATATAATAAAAACTGGAACGCGTCATCGCGCTGCAAAAGCAAGTCAACAACCGGGCACCCAAAATCATACTCCCTTTTGTAGCAGCAACATTAACCATCATTGCAATCAATCGCAGCCTCAGCGCGAGGGAAGGGGAGGAGCCAGGGCTACTCCCATTGCAAATACAATGTTTCACCTTGATGGGGTTGATTAGTGGCGCAGCGTTGCAAGACTGCGTTGCACTTGTCCCCAACTGTGAACCCTGAGGAACTCCGCTCGTCGCGTCACTCACTGGTCAGGGTTGGATGTGTATGGTGAGATTGTCACTGTTTACTGCCTACCGTACCTGGGTATCAGTTCCCTAGGCAGGGAGTGAGGGACGGAAAGAGAGAGAGAGGGAGGGAGAGAAAGAGGGAGAGAAAGAGAGAAAGAGAGAGAGAGAGAGAGAGAGAGAGAGAGAGAGAGAGAGAGAGAGAGAGAGAGAGAGAGAGAGAGAGAGAGAGAGAGAGAGGGAGATACAGGGGGGGATTAGGAATTTACCGGTCATTTTTATTTTATATGAGTTTCATTGATTGCAGGTGTAGAGATTTATAGAGTCGTAAATATATTTTTTTCTTTATTCTTTTTTATTTAGTTCTGACATTTTTATGGCAAGAGGCGGAAGAATGTGCTTGTGCTGTTATTGGAATATCATTAGAAGAAATTGGTTGACAGAAATCTATCTAATTGAACATGATGCAAACATGTTAACTGCGTCACAGGAACTGTTCTGTGGCCTCAGCTCCGTCACCAAATTGCACTTCTCTTTGTTAGCAAATTGTATCGCTCAGGAATTCATTGATTTCGCCATATGGAGGTACCGTGACGTTTCTCTCTCTCTCCCTCTCTCTTTCTCTCTCTCTCTCTATCTACCTATTTATCTATCTATATATCTATCTCCGTTTATCCATCTATCTGTCTATCTATATATATATATATATACATATATACCTATATATATACACATAAACACAGACACACACACACACACACACACATATATATATATATATATAATATATATATATATGTATATATTATATATATATACCTATCTAGCATCTCGTTGTTGTTATTGTCATTGTTGCTGTTGTTGCTGTTGCCTCAGCTGAATTATATCATTTGGCTATAACCGAGGTTAATCTCTGGCTTCACTAACTCTAAGGGTTTAACCCTAATTAAATAGCTTAACCTGTTGACAACCCCAAGAGGCTTTCGTATCCTCCACCCCCTCCTCACCCCCACTCTTCCTTTTATCCTGGTTGCCGCAAGGCGACTTTATTCATCCCATGGCACCTCCTCACAGGTGAAGTACTCGTAGGAATAATCACGAAATAAGTCAGAGAGACGGTGACCTCGCCTGAGTTGCCTATTAACGCCAGATGACTTAATTCGATGCATACTTTTGCGGTCTAAGTGGTTTTGCTGCGTAAGGTCTTGGCACTATCATTTATTCATTTATACATTTATCTATTCATTTATTCATCTATTTATTCATCTATGTATATTTATTTATTTTTTATTTATTTATCTATTCATTTGTTTATTTATTTATGTCATTATTTGTTTGTTTCTTATCTATTTATCTATACATTTCTTTATTCACTTATGCATTTATTTGTTTATATGTTTATTACTTATATACTTATCTATTTTTTATTTATTTACTTATATATTTATTAATTCATTTGTCCACCTATCTACTTATTTATTTGTTTTCTTAGCTACCAATATATTCATCTATTCATCTATCTATTCATCTGTCAATATATTCTTATAGGTGATAGTCAGTAAGATCGTGTCAGAATTTTTGAGTATCTGCTTCTTTAAAAACTATGGAGACGTTTATTCTTAAATGACTGTGTCCCAAAACTCTTGTAGAATTATCTGAATGTTACTTAATGACAACCGGGTTATGTAATCTAGAAAGGCGAATTTCTAATAAACTTCTTATCAAATCCGAACTACAACAATTTTGTAAATCTTAATATGAAAGAAAAATAAATAATGATATCAAAATGGCTGTTGACCTCACACGTTGTCAAGCCATCTAGCAATTGCTGGCAACTATTCGACGATTATCATCAACCTCTATCACTATTGTGAGAGGCTTTACAGAGCATCTTCTACCTGCCTTCAAGTGATTTTAATCAAACGATAAACTTCACATCAAACCAGATATCTGATCACCTGATCTGGCCTTGTGTTTTTTTCTTTTCGTTTTCTTATTTGTCGTTTCTTTTCTTTATTTTTCTCTCCCTTTCTTTGTTTTGTTTTTTCTTCCTTTCTTTTCACTTCCTTTTTATCTCTTTTCAATCGTTTTGCAATTTGCTAATTCCAATGGAACACGCTATTGTCAAATTTTGATTGTTTTATTTCACGGAAAGTAGCCTACTCCGTTTTCTTTGTTCTTTTCTCTTTTTCTGTTTTCTTCACTTTTTTCTTTTTTGATTCCTTCTCATCTCTTTTCTTTTTTTATTTCCTTCTCATCTCTTTTCTTTCGGGTTTTTTTTTTTTTTTTTCCTTTTTCTTTTTCAATCGTTTCGTAATTTGTTGGTAGTATTGGTTGAACTTATTGCTCACTCATTCTGGATCATTCCATCGCACCAAACGACACTTCTACTCATCCTTGACCGAATGGATTTACTGAAAGATTGCATTTCATCCATCCATCCATCTATCCATCCATCACAACAAAGAAATCCATTGAACGCGTGCTTAGCCGCCATTTATCCAGCTCGGATTGGAATTATCCAGGAATAGACTTATTACATTGGTCGGACCCTCTTATCAGAGCAAAAGACGAAACTTTTTGTCATTGACCACTTGTAAAGAAATCTCAGCCCATCCCTCCACCTCCCCACCCCTCATTGTTGTGATTTAGTCCATTGGCTGTGTAATTATGGCGGTCCCCACTACTTGCGAGGCTGAAGAAAATAACAAATAAATAAAAGGAAGAAAAGAAAAGAAAATTATCTCCTAAAAATGAATCGAAAGGTTTCAAACGACACTATATCTGTTTTGTTCTGTTTTTTCCTCCTTTCTTGTCGTCGTTATTATCGTTATTGTAGTTAATAAATCTCTCTTTTTGTGACGGAAGAATCAATCAGTCTTACTCCTGAAATCGACTTTCCTAGTAAGAAAAATCGATCAAACTCGAACGCGAGTCGCCATCACGTTTTGGCGGGAAATCAAACGAAATATCAATTCTCATTCGACGTCTAAGTTGGTTTAAATAAATGGAAGCTGTTTGAAAATATTCAAGCTAATTTACCAGTATTTATTCTAGAAATAGTTCTTTATGACTTTCAGGAAAATTAACGAATTTTCGGTCCTTTTTAGAAAACATCTCGCACATTTCATCTTGAGAAGATGCTAGGTTCATAACTATTCTTCATGGAGCAGCGGGTTCCAATTTTCTCATGAACAAAAGAAAACACATGCATTATCTATATACGTAAACGTATTCAGAATATTACAAAATATTAAGGAAATTATATTAAATGTTATAGAGACCTTGAAAATGAATAAACACGATACATCAATTGCCGACAAATTCTATAAAACCTGTTTGTTTGTCCCTTCTGGGCTTCCTCGCCATTTTGGGCGAAATGCAAGTATACTCCCTTGCGCTTGATAACGGTTATAGCTGTGGGCAAAGTTCTCATAAAGTGTGGTATCTCTGTTCTGTTTGAAATTGTACTACACCTGAATGGTACTTGTGAGGGTACAGACTTCGATTCAGCTCGTCGTACTATAATGTAAACAAACTCTGACGTCACACATAATGATACCGTCACTCATCATTCGCAGTACCAGTGGTCCCCGTTATATTTGAAGCCGATTGTACTGTAGCGGACACCTAGACCTGACCCAGTGTGTACATAGTTAAATAAATACTTATTTCAGGCAACCAGCATTCGATATTAAAAGAAATATATAACCAGCATCTCAGACGCTTTCCGAAACTGAAATATAATGTCGACATTATGGTATTATTTGACACAGAAGTTATTTTCTGCTTGGGAACGCATCACAATGTTATCTGACATCAAAGTCTATTTCTTCAAAACGGTCGACTGAATGGATAGAACTATTGAAGCGGAACTTTTTGAAAAATATATATTCGTTTGTTGATGATTATGAACGCTTGCTCTGTTTTTTGTTTTGTTTTGTTTTGTTTTTTCTTTTTTATCTGAAGACAACAAAGTTGTAGTCTATTCTGCTTCAATGTTTAACGAACGAAGAAGAATCTTCGTTGGTGATTTTTTCCATAGGTCAAAGATGTTGTTGGTAATTATAAGATTTTTCTATATCTTTTATGGTCAAATGAAGTTAGGAAACTCAACCAGAATTCATTTTGCCCTGTGGAACTGACAGTTTTTTGTTTTTGTTTTTTGCGACATCAGCGTCGCTTTATCTTCATTCATTTTACTTTTTATTCTATTTCATTTTAATTTATTTAATTTTGTTTTATTTTGTATTGTTTTATTTCATTCTATTTCATTTTATCATATTATCTTGTTTTATTTTGTCTTATTCTATTTATTATTTATTTATCTGTTTGTTTATTAGTTTACTTTATTCTAATTTTCAACACTTTTATTTTATCTTATTTATTCATTTATTTTATCTTATTTTATTTTTTATTTATTTATCTTTTTTTACATATTGTATTTGTCTTAACCTGGGAGAGTTGCAGAGTTTCCGGTTATCGTTATAGATAACATTATTACCATTACTATTATTGTTACCAGTAGTGGTATTAATATCAATAGCGCTATCGACACTATCCTTGGTATTGTAGTAATCACTATCAATAGTGATAGCAGTAGTAGTAGTAATAGCAATAGTTGTAGTAGTAGTAGTAGTAGTAGTAGTAGTTGCAATAGTAGTAGTAGTAGTAGTAGTAGTAGCAGTAGTAATAGTAGTAGTAGTAATTATAGTTGTAGTAACAGCATTACTAGTAGCAACAGTAGTAGTTGTAGTAATAGCAGTAGTAATAGTAGTAGTAGTAGTTATAGTTGCAGTAACAGCATTACTACTAGCAACAGTAGTAGTTGTAGTAGTAGTTGTAGTAGTAGTAGTAGTAATATTACTAGTAGCAACAGCAGCAGCAGCAGTAGTAGTAGTAGTAGTAGTAGTAGTAGTAGTAGTAGTAGTAGTAATATTACTAGTAGCAACAGCAGCAGCAGCAGTAGTAGTAGTAGTAGTAGTAGTAGTAGTAGTAGTAGTAGTAGTAGTAGTAGTAGTAGTAGTAGTAGTAATAGTAGTAGTAGCAGCAGCAGTAGTAGTAGTAGTAGTAGTAGTAGTAGTAGTAGTAGAAGTAACAGTAGTAGTTATAGTAGTAGTAGTGACAGAACGAAGGTCATCTGCGTAAGAACAACAAATCAACTCGATTATTTTCATTAGAGATCATAAGGACCATTCCTGAATGCTAACGTACGGGCCATTCGTCACTATGAATTTCATTTAAAAGGTGTATCATTACGACATGGGCCAGTGATATTACCATGACCAGCATCATCATGGCCACCTTGTCATTATTCCCGCCAACAGTGTTGCCATAATTATCAAAAGATTTTCGTCACTAAGGAAGTTCCTATTCGTTTATCTGTTTTTCCTATCTCGCTTTCGTGTGTGTGTGTGTGCGTGTGTGTGTGTGTGTGTGTGTGTGTGTGTGTGTGTGTGTGTGTGTGTGTGTGTGTGTGTGTGTGTGTGTGTATGTGTGTGTGAGTAGTTTCTAGTTGAAAGACAAAGGATACTCAACTATATCTAAATATCTATATTCATCTACCTATCTATCTATCTATCTATCGAGTTTCCTTTCTATTTTTTTAGACGTGGGTTGGATGGAACGTACCAAATGAATATGTGTCGGTCTATGGTCTGATAACTACAATACTTACAAACTTTGTAGGCATCTTCATGTACAGTGAAAAAATACGAGATAATCTTCACATTCTGGACTGGACATAGATACCACATTCTCAAGGAATCTGGAAAATTTTCAGTGACCATATGGCTCATTGGGAGATTCCATAACGAGACTTCCTCCAGAATAATCTCCCAGACGTTTTGAACAATAAGATATCTACGGCAGGAAACCTTCCACCTTTGCCCTAAGTACTGGGATAGCCTGGACAAGTGACAGTCACCAGGGTTGTAGAAATCTGGCGAGGTGATTTCGTCTTTTTCTCAAGCCAGTTACATCATGGTTCGAATCCCACCTCTTAGTGCAAAGGTGACGGGTTTGGTGTCAATTTCGTATAGTTTCCACCTTGTTTTGCTGTTTATAATAAAAACGGTAAAGAAGCTTCCTATAATCTCTATATATTCATCAATTAAGTGCAATATCTTCTTATCGTTTATTCTTTTGTCCTTTTATCTACTTGTGTGTGAATTTATTGTTTATATTTACCAATTATGCGTGCATATTCTATTTCCTTTCAACTTTTGTCAATCGCTACTTATGTACTTACAGTGTATATTTGTACATTTGCTGGTAATGTATTAATCTTTTTATTCTATGATCTGACTATGTGATTATCTATTTATCACTTATTAATTTACTTGTGGATTTACTTATTTACCATCTCACAGATTCATTTATTTGTTTATTCATATAACCATCTATTCATTTATTTATATAATCATTTATTTATTCACACTTATTTAATTGGTCATCTGTGTACATATTTTGTTTATTTCTTAATCAAACATTACTCCAATCATATTTATCAAATACGCTTAAAAGGAG
>NC_134812.1:31113021-31118021 GCF_046742065.1 Oratosquilla oratoria
TCTCCTCTTAGCATCCATTCCCAAATTTCTACAGTATTTCTCATTACACTTTTTAATCCGCCAAGGCATTTACTTGCTTCTTTCAGCCTACATTCTATCTCCACCTTCACTCCTCCCTTTCCCGCCACATTTGTATCCAAATATCTAAAGCTATCCACTTCCTCCAGTCTCTCTTCAATAACAATCACTTCCAGTTTGCTACCACATTCTCCCCTTGTACATCTCATCACCTTACATTTACCCACATTTATCTTCAACTTCCGTCTTTCGCACACTTCCCCAAGCTCTGTCACTAACTCCCTTAAGCCCTTCTCTGATCCTGCCACGAGCGCAGTGTCGTCAGGAAACAACAACTAGCTTATCCCCTTTTTATCTCCATTTCATTTAACCATCTCCAATCCCCGGCCTATTACCCTTGCGTTTACCTTTCGCACCACCCCATTCATGTATAAATTGAACAGCTAAGGCGACATAACACATCCTTGGTAAAGTCCCACCTTTGCCTCAAACCACTCAATCTATTTCTAATTCTAATACAAGCTCTACTACTCTCGTAAAAATCTTGACTACGAGTACTCTTAACAGTTTTCCTCCTATCCCATATATTGTTCACTGGGAACCACTCAGTGTATGTATAAGCTTTCCCACGTGCACATACTAGTGACTACACTATCATGGCGGAGGTGGGTTGAGCGCAATATTTCACTCGAGCATACAAATATAAGAAAATTGTGCTCAATTTATATCTCTCTTGATAGCGTATTGGGCTAAATCACTGCCGCTTTGTCACGGGTGAGCCGAGTTCGAGTCCTCGGCTGGACCACGTTTCAGTTTCCAACGTATACCTCCTTCGAGCTACTCTCAGTCTCGACTGCGATGGCATGGAATTAAAAATCATTTGTGGTTGAAAAGATATATATACATTATGTGTATATATATGGATGGATGGTACCAGTGGAGGATACTTGCAAGTGGCGGTTACGCTAGATAGCCGTCAGAGAATGTCATCTCCCAGCTGCCAAATCTTCTAAACGCGTAAACACCTTCACCTTCATCTTAAGGTGCAGCCCAGAGAGGTTGGCGTTCAGTCTCCGGCCTGTACCCAAGATCACTCTTTATCAACTTTGACTATATATATATATATATATATATATCAACCCTAGAAGAACGGACAACCGGCGACTGACCACCTCTTCCTACCACTACATTGAAGCAGGCAGCATCCGTGTATGCACTGTCTCAATTTCTTTTTCCAGCAACATTTTTGACATATACAGTATCTATGCAGATTCTCTCTCTCTCTCTCTCTCTCTCTCTCTCTCTGTGTGTGTGTGTGTGTGTGTGTGTGTGTGTGTGTGTGTGTGTGTGTGTGTGTGTGTGTGTGTGTGTGTGTGTGTGTGTGTGTGTGTGTGCGTGTGTGTGTGCGTGCGCGCGTGTGTGTCCTCTACGAATCGTAATGATGTCGTGACACCACTCCCAGAACTCCCAGCAGGAATCAGAAGGACTCCACGGGAGGCAGGGAGTTCCCCGAACTAGAATACAGAGGGTTAGGTACAGTATTTGTGAGAGTTCGTAGATATTTAAAGTTCCCGTCCAGGGGTCATCTCTCAGTGCAATTGTAACTTATTATGTATTGCAATAATATGTGTGATCATATGTACTTCCGTGTGCAGTTTCCTGTGTATATGTAATATTTGGGACACATGATTCTGCCCCATACTGTATCGGAACTTTGCAAATATAGTGTTGTTTTTAAGTATTCTAATATACCCATTAATCAAGTAGTTTTTATGTAATCTAACTGATTTTTTTCTGTAAAACAACTTTGTATTTATACAACAAAAGTTATGCTTGAAAGTTTATTGTAATCTGTATGTGCTGCGTTACGTGTGTGCTTGTTTTTGTACTATAGTTATTAGGTGTGTGTGTGTGTGTGTGTGTGTGTGTGTGTGTGTGTGTGTGTGTGTGTGTGTGTGTGTGTGTGTGTGTGTGTGTGTGCGTGCGTGTGTGTGTGCGTGCGTGCGTGTGTGTGTGTGTGTGTGTGTGTGTGTGTGTGTGTGTGTGTGTGTGTGTGTGTGTGTGTGTGTGTGTGTGTGTGTGTGTGTGTGTGTGTGTGTGTGTGTGTGTGTGCGTGTACCTCCTTACTTACTAGTAGAGCCACCCCATCCCCTCCTCGTCCTCTCCCTACACCCGACACCCTCCCCACTACACTCCCAAACTCAAACTCACCCCTTCCTTTCAATTTAGTTTCACTCATTGCCAACACATCCATATTCTTTCTCACAAACATTCTGCCTATCTCTTCCCTTTTACTTTCATCTGTACCACACCCACGCACATTAAAAGACCCAAACC
This sequence comes from Oratosquilla oratoria, assembly GCF_046742065.1. Taxonomy (NCBI): domain Eukaryota; kingdom Metazoa; phylum Arthropoda; class Malacostraca; order Stomatopoda; family Squillidae; genus Oratosquilla; species Oratosquilla oratoria. The sequence goes on from NC_134812.1 coordinate 31,115,377, forward strand.
TTAGGGTTCTGGTTGGAAAACTCCTCCCAGACCCTCTTATGCTTTGATTTCTGACAAAAATGTCCCCTTTTGGGCTACAGTGAGTAGGATGCCTAGTCCCACACTCCGTCCCGTTTTAAGCCGCATTTACGACCCAAGTGGGAAGACTCGGTGGCAGTATTCTTTTCCCCCTACCACAGGGGAAAGGTGAAAATGGAAATATATACTCAAAGAAATGATACACGACTGTATTAAGAGGGGGTGTGACAGCATAACAGAGGGACGGTTGCAGTACAATAAAGCAGCAGCATCTCTCTATGATTAGTAAGTCAATAAACGAATAAATAAACAAATTAACTGTGATAAGTAAATAGATAAATCAATCAATCATAAACAAATAAACAAGTATATAAATGCATCTTTTACCTATCTTTTCATCTCTATCATACCATCTACCTACATATCTATATATCTGTTTATCTATACATCTATTTATCTCTCTTTACCTGTCTATCTATTCATCTCTATCTCTATTTTGCTTATCTTATTTAAACTAATTGCAGATTATCTAACTCAGTACACTTTTTTTTTTTTTTTTTTCTACTACCTTGCGTAAGTCAGCGCTCCCGAATAATTCGAGACATTTGAGTCAAACCATCTGATGTCAAACTTGAGGACTCCTTCCCAAGGTGAGGAACATACGCCACTAGGCGCTTCACGGCGCTAGAAGCCGTGACCATCACCCTATACGTAAAGATCTCGAATCTCTATGAACTGGATACCCGCAGAACCACGACATCCGCCAACGGCAAATCTCTGGCCCTATCTCTGTGTTACGGGAAGGTTGGAACGTTGCTTCTGTTATCTTTAATGTAAGAAAGTGAGACCGTTTTTATGTCTCCAACTAAAACAAGGAGGAGAACGAGAAGTAAGAAGAGGAAGAGGAGGTGGAGGAGGATGAAGAGGAGGAGAAAAAGGAGGAGGAAGAGAGGGAAGGACAGGAGGACGAGAATTCGCCTGTTATCAGCTCCCCTTATGTGTAAGATCCTGGAGAGCGAGTGCCAACCCCCCAGGGTGCGGTCGTCTCGGCAGTGGCACCATTGACCATTCTCCTGTTTCCAAATTAACACTTTAACTACCTTCTGCCGTCAGGTGATTTTATTCAGTTGAGGGGAAACTTCTGGTCTCTTGAGAACGATTGCGACCGAAGGTCATCCTCTCAGGGCCGCACCTCCGGGTGGTGTTGGTGTCTGCGTAGGTGTTTGTGCCTGTGTTGGTTTGTTGGTTGTGCCATAATAGATATTTACAATAAACATGAATGATGGAAACCAAAGGCTGACGTATGTGTGTGTGTGTGTGTGTGTGTGTGTGTGTGTGTGTGTGTGTGTGTGTGTGTGTGTGTGTGTGTGTGTGTGTGTGTGTGTGTGTGTGTGTGTGTGTGTGTGTGTGTGTGTGTGTGACGATATAGAACGTATATAAAACATTATCTCATTCTATTTTATCTTGTTTCCTATTATCTTTCGTTTTATTCTGTTTTAATTCGTTCTATTTCAGTTATTTTGTTCTATTCTAATTTTATTTTTTATTTCATCATATTGTATTTTATCTTACTTTATCTTAATTAATTCTTATTTTAGTTTGTCTCAATTGATCTCATTTAATTTTGTTTTTATTACTTTTTTAATATGTAGATAAGAAATCACCACGCTAACTTTTCTACCGTGAGATCAACTGAGGGTGCCGCCAAAATTGAGGGCAAAAATAATTTTCGTATTACCGACTCTCTCTGTCATCCATTTTTGTTCATTAAAGCCGCATCAGTGTAAAGATGAGTATTTTCATATTATCCAGGGACAAAATTTTGTTACACTGATGTTGAATCAACAAAATACTGACAAACTAGAATTTAGATTTTCTAATAAGCGTGCCGGGGATTTTGAAAGGCTTGGCAAGGGTGCCTCAAGCCAGAAAAAGTTGGTAGCCACTGCCCTAGGAAATACTACAACATATAGAATGCTGGTGATAGCCACCTGCTAGACTATAGACCTCACAGTCGAGATCCTAATCTCACTCCGGGGAGCATGTGCCAGCCCACCGTGACTGTTTCAGCAGCGCCGCCTAATTGTCACTTTAACTCTATTTTGCCGCCAGATGATTTTATTCAGTTGAGTGGAACCCCTTATGGATTTCTTGAATTTTGTAATTAAACGTTTCTATATTCCATTCCAATAAGAAACTATACTCGATTTCTGCCGTGCAGCTCGGCACAGTTGGTAGTCCTGCAGACTCCTGTTCCACACAGGCACCAGTGACACGCAAATTCCTCACCTCCTTCAGAAAATATTATATTTCCCTGTTTTGTTCATAAGATAGGAAAAATTTTATTCCAATTATTAGAAAGAGCAGTCGTTCTACAACTATAACAAAAATTTCTAAACTCGATAGGGTAAGAAACTAAGTAATTATGAGGAGTTGAAGTCAAGGAAAAGAAATGATCGATTTATACACATCTTTACTCATGTTTACAACAATAATGATAACAAGTGTAGAATAAAACATGTGTTCGCCTGTATTAACAACTTTTGGACATGGTGATGCATTCAGATTTCACATGGAAAACCATGAAATTTAAGAAAAAAAAAATCAAAATTTTGTCTCATCACGTT
>NC_134812.1:31120521-31123021 GCF_046742065.1 Oratosquilla oratoria
ATAGACTTAGTAACCACGTAGTGAGCACTGAAACTATCGGTTGTTTTGAGAAACGGTTAGACAACTTTATGGATGGGGATGACAGGTGGTAATGGATATGGAACTGCCTAGTGTAGGCTTTATGGTCTTTTGCAGTCTCCTTCATTCTTATGTTCTTATGTTCCTAGATGGGTCCTAGACCAAAAACTTGTAGTATTACTTACTAGATAGTAGTAGCTAGTGGATCCCAAACAACTTCGTTCATGTTGAGTCGACCTCCAAAGGGTAAAGGGAGAATGTTGAAGAACATTTTCTTTAATAAAGAACCTAAGAACAGACGTGTTGGGAACAATTGGTTTTAGAACAAGTCTTTTCTTTCATCTATTCATAAATTCCACCTATGTGTGTATTCTATCCATTATACAAATTTACCTATTCCATAATTAGAATCCATATACATACTCTGTCTATAGCAATTTCCATAAAATTTATTCACGTATAGGTTCATTCCATTTATAGCATTCAATATACATTCTATTTATAGCATTCATTCATGAGTTGATCCTATGCAATCTATTGATTTAATAAATCTATACAGTGTATTTCATCAATAGCATCTACAAATATATTCTATATATTGTATCTATATTCCCCATTCAATATACATTCTGTTTATAGCATTCATTAATGCGTTTATCCTATACAATCTATTGATTTAATACAGCTGTACAATGCATTCCACCAATAGCATCTACAAATATATTACATATATTGTGTCTATATTCCCCATTCATGTATTTAATCTAAAAACACCATTCATGCACTACATCTACAATACTCATCATATGGCCCGTCTACAGCAACCTTTTGTAACCCCCATTAATATAGCTTGCTATTATCACCCATTCACGTACCCCGTTTGAACACCCATCACCCACTCCACCCCATCATCTCCCGAGCGCTGTCTAAACCACAGGAATCTGAGTTAGGCTTAGTTAACTTAAACGTAATTCATTTTTTAGCCGATTTTGAGGTTTTGTGGTTCAGGTCCTGTCGACTACCGTCATGGTTATTAAGGGTCCACTAAAGCTTAGTAACCGCTCTACACCTAGCCCTGACCATGGTCACCTTGTAGCTCAGCCCTTAGCAAAATAAAAATCCTTTGTCTTTAACTAAAACCGATGCTGTAAAGTTTGTTGTCGAGGTTGAAGGGTTAAAAGATTGTTTTGTCGAGTTTCATTTTTTTTTCATTTTTTTTTTTTTTTTTTTTTTTTAGATAGAACAAAACATGCTAAGTATCACCACTCTGGTGTCGTCACTGGAAGCATTCTGGTCTTGTATTCGCTTAGTTATGGGTTCGAATCCCGCACTTCTCTCCGATTCCTAGCAGTGATTGTTACGTGCCCCCAACAGTCCAAACGTAAAGGTGGCGGCTTCGGCCGCAGCTACTCGCCTCTAGTTCGAGTTGTTGATAATATTTTCTGGTGTTCATCCGATCCCAAGGTCCAGATATTCAAACAATTCTAATGCTCAAATTAAAAAAATGATGATAAAAAAATATTCAAAATATTCCAAGCTTATTCATCTTCCTTCGCATCTAAAGTTGTCATCTTTGCATATTGTCATATGAAACCTGGGACGGATGACAATCACTAGTGGTCATTGAGACCCCGTTTTCATTATGATTCCTTCAAACGACGAGCCTGAATCGGGCCTCTGCCCAGGATCTTAGTTATATCAACTCAAGTTCATTCCACTATCACCACATTTGGCACCAATGTTTCACACGTCACCTACCACCATTTTGACACGAATTTCTTTTCCTTTTAACAGAACCGGCCACGACGTCCTCCCGAACCACCCGGCCACCGGATACAAGCACCGGTCGGTGGTCTTCCCTGCCCGGAGCCCTTCCTACCCGCCCCGATACCCGTTCCCGACCTCAAGCTGGGTCGGCCTCGCCTACGCGGGTAAGACCCGGGCTCATCCGGGAAGCAGCCCGGAAACCATGCGCTACCCGATCGACCCGAGAACGGATCCCGGTGGAGGAGGAGGAGGAAGAGGAGGAGGAGAAGGAGGTACCGGAACGATGCCCTACCCCACCAACCCCGCTGGGGACGCTGGGGGAACGCTGTCCTACCCCCGTGCCACCCCCCAGGACCGGATAGGCGGGTATCCGGCCGTCGGGTACCCGATCCAGACGTCCCCAAACGACGTCCTCCGGATGGGGCCCTGGGAAGCGCCCCTGTGGGACCACGCCCTCGACCCTAACGTCTGCCGCTCTCTAAGGGGCCTGACGAAGGCACAGAGGGAGGTGTGTCAGGAGTGAGTAGTCGAGAGCCAGAGGTCTCTTGTTCTTGTAGTTCTTGTAGTTCTTGTAATTCTTGTAGCTATGACAGATATTCTAATTTGACCCATGGTATACAAGAATAATGTAAATATATCTCCCATAGTTAAGTAACAGATGTATGTCAATATACAGTACACTACAGTTCTCTTATATATTAAAAAAATCTAAATC
>NC_134812.1:31134595-31137095 GCF_046742065.1 Oratosquilla oratoria
AAATAAACACGAGGGAAATTAGAAGAACAGAAAGGGAGAAAAAGGAGAGGAAAAGGGGAGAAAGATAAAGAGAAAAACGGAAGAGACTAAAATGAAGAAAACGAATAGGAGATAAATAAGGAGGATAAGGAGAAAGAAGAAGAAGGGGAGAAAAAAAACAAGGAAGATGAAGATGAAAGACTGAGGAAGAGGCTGGAAGAAAAAAAAAAGATTGATTAATAGATTGAGAGAGAGAGGGGGGAGGGGAAAGGGAAAGAGAGAAGGAGAAAGAGACAGACAGAGAGAGAGAGAGAGAGAGAGAGAGAGAGAGAGAGAGATAGAGGGTGAGGGAGAGTTTCACTGCATTATCAAACAGAAAAAATACAAAGAGTTTCAAGAAATTCTAGTCATTGTCCATCGTGGCCACCAGAAACCTTTGCAGACTTCTTTGCAGACTCCAGGAGCTTACCGGAAGTCCAATTCTTCAAGAACACAGACCATCTTTTTTTTTTTTTTTTTTTTTTTTTTTTTTTTTTTAAGAGCCCCGTCATCCAGCTGCAAGCTCTATCAAGGCTGGTTCTTACTCTACGTGTCCCAAATGCTCTTCCAACTTCAAAGCCTCTCCCTCCTCTGCCAACAGACGTCACGTGCAATTAAGGTCAAGATGGCGCTCCGCGTAGTGTTAATTGCGGCTACGAGCATTGTTGATATTTTCAACAATCTTCATAAGAAAAATAAATAGGTTTACCCCTGACTGTGGTTATTTTTATTTGTTTGTTTATCTATCTATTTTTATATGTTTATCTATTTATTTGTTTATGTGTTTTTTAATGTTTTTGATTTTGTACAAATACCTTCATATACATGAGATGTTAACATTTCACGTATCACAGAGGTTGAAATATCTTAACTCCCTTGCCACATCTTTCTCTTCCCATCAACCTCACACCTCCATCAACCTCCACAACACATCAACCTGTTGCTACGTTCTATTTCTCCCCCTTCCTCTTCCTCCTCATCCTCCTCCCTCCTCTCCCTTTCCCTCTGATTGGCAATATATGACCAAGCAATTACGATGCACTTGTCTTTTTTTTATCTAATCAATCATTCACATCGTCTTCCTCTCCTTCTTCCTTCCACCCTCTCCCTTCTCCTCTCCCCTCGTACTCCCTCACGTTGTCACGCTCACTCTCACTCTCCTTGTTTTACCTCCCTTTCTCTCTCCCTGTTCCTCCTTCCTATGCCTCTTCCTTTCCTGTTTCTCCCTCTCCCTCTCCCTCTCCCTCTCCCTCACGCCTCTCCCTCTCCCCTTCTCATCTCTTATTCCTCTCCCTCTCCTTATCCCTCTCCCTCTCCCTCTCCTTATCCCTCTCCCTCTCTCTCACCCTCTCCCTCTCCCTCTCCACCTCTCATCTCTTATTCCTCTCCCTCTCCTTATCCCTCTCCCTCTCCCTCTCTCTCACCCTCTCCCTCTCCCTCTCCATCTCTCATCTCTTATTCCTCTCCCTCTCCTTATCCCTCTCCCTCTCCCTCTCCTTATCCCTTTCCCTCTCTCTCACTCTCTCCCTCTCACTCTCCCTCTCCCTCTCCCTCTCCCGTCTCTTGTTCCTCTCCCTCTCCTTATCCTTCTCCCCCTCCCTCTCCCTCTCCCTCTCCTCCCTCACCCTCTCCCTCTCCTTCTCCCCTCCCCCTCCCTCTCCCTCTCCCTCTCCCTCTCCTTGTCCCTCTCCCTCTCCTTGTCCCTCTCCCTCTCCTTCCGTCTCAGCCTCCCCTTTCCTTGGCAATACCCTTTTCCCAACCACTCTCCCAGTCACTCCCCAGTTTCTCCCAGCCTCCCCCATAATCCCCCCCAGGCCTCCTTTCTTCTTGGGGGGGGGGAAGCTCTTCGCTCACCATGCCGTGGGGGGGGGAGAGTGAAGAAGGTGTGTGGGGTGGAAGAGGAGCAGGTCCTCAGTCACCATAACATCAAAGAGGGACAAGACTACAAGCTAATGACGAGAATGATACACCTGTGCCCACTCACGCTAATTACTAGGAAAGAGAGGGAGAGAGAGAGGGAGAGAGAGAGAGAGAGAGAGAGAGAGAGAGAGAGAGAGAGAGAGAGAGAGAGAGAGAGAAAGGGTGTAGGTGAGATGGAGAGGGAGAGATAGAGGGAGGGAGATAGAGAGGTATAGGAAGAAAGAGAGAGAGGGAAAGGAAAAGAGAAAGAGAGGGTAAGGGAGAAAGAGAGTAAGAAGGAGTGGGAGAATGTGAGGGAGAGAAGGAGGGAGGGAAAAGTGAAGGAAGATACAGAGATAGAGAGGTAAAGTGAGGAGAAGAAGGGAAAGAGAAAAGGAGAGGAAAGGGAGGGGGAAATGGAAAGGGAAAGACAGAGGGAGAGAGATAGAGATAGAGAGTTCTTTCAATTTGTCTATTTTTTAAAATAAATTCTATGGGTTTGTTGTAGAACGGAAGAGTTCTTCAGTTAATTTTGTTTTTTATGGTGCAAAAGTTACCAGAGAATAATACCTAACCTCAAGAC
>NC_134812.1:31144595-31199595 GCF_046742065.1 Oratosquilla oratoria
CTCTCTCTCTCTCTCTCTCTCTCTCTCTTCTCTCTCTCTCTCTCTCTCTCTCTCTCTCTCTCTCTCTCTCTCTCTCTCTCACTCTCTCTCTCTCTCTCTCTCTCTCTCTCTCTCTCTCTCTCTCTCTCTCTCTCTCTCTCTCTCTCTCTCTCTCTCTCTCTCTCTCTCTCTCTCTCTCTCTCGCACTCCTTTTCTTTCTTCGTTTCTTTTATCCCTGTCTACATATATATTATCTTATCGATCCCTTTATTTCTCTGCCTCTCTTTATCTATGTGCGTGCGTGCGTACGTGAGTGTGTGTGTGTGTGTGTGTGTGTGTGTGTGTGTGTGTGTGTGTGTGTGTGTGTGTGTGTGTGTGTGTGTGTGTGTGTGTGTGTGTGTGTGTGTGTGTGTGTGTGTGTGTGTGTGTGTGTGTGTGTGTGTGTGTGTGTGTGTGTGTGTGTGTGTGTGTGTGTGTGTGTGTGTGTGTGTGCGCGCCTATATTCCTTAAGGGACCTACGGAAGGACCTGAGGACCGTTGCAGGTTACTGTGGGGCTGCGGGCTTTTGATCAAAGTAGATTAAGACAACAATTGAAAATATATATATCCCTCATCCATCCACCAATCAACCATTATTTATGCACACGCGCACGCACGTACACGCACGCACACACACACACACACACACACACACACACATACACACACACACTGATTCATCCCCAGTCATAACTCACTTCCATTCATCCCTTACCCAATGACTCACCCTCACTCTTCCTACTCACTAACTACTCATTCGTCCACTCCTGACTCACTCACCCTCTCAGTCACCCACTCACTCCTCACTCACCCGCCCCCTCCTCACCCATTCACTCATTACTCACCAACCACCCACACAAGCACACACCCACCTACGGCTCAAACACTGCTCCCCCGCCGACCTACTCATCACCCACTCACTCACTCCGAAACTACCACCTCCACCAACTCACGCATTTACTAACCACTCACTAACCCCTCACCAGACTCAACCACCCACTCACCCACTCACTCTCCACCTCCAACTCGTCCTCTTCCTCCTTCAGGTTGTCCGGAGGAACCGGGACGTGCAGTGTAAGTGCCACGGCATGTCGGGGTCCTGCGAGATGCGGACCTGCTGGAAAGCGGCGCCGGACTTCAAGAAGGTCGGTGACATCCTCCTGAGCAAGTACGAGAGGGCGCACCCGGCTGCCAGCCTCCTCATGGGCAACGCCGTCAGCTCCTACAGGAGGTTCAGGCCCATCAGAAGGTAAGTGTGTTGTCCCCTTTGCTAACGTGATCCTCCCCCAGAGGATTAAGACCCTCTGGTAGGACCCAGGTGGCTGGATTCAAGGCGCCTCTGGATCCAGCACATACACACTTGCAATATTTGTATGTTATACATTTGTGCAAGGGCCGCCTCGATCCTAGTGAATGGTTCCCTTGGTTACATTGCATATGTAGCAACGTCCAACTCTTTTGGCCGTTGACATTCAATATTGCATTTATTTATGTTTACCAAGCTTTTAGCCAGGTAATATCCAGGCAGCCAGATTTTATCGACACCTGGAATGGCCTCATTCAGTGTCAAAAGAATGAAATAATAAATACGAAGATACACACACACACACACACACACACACATATATATATATATATATATATATATATAAATATATATATATATATACATATACATATATATAAATTATATATATATATATGTGTGTGTGTGTGTGTGTGTGTGTGTGTGTGTGTGTGTGTGTGTGTGCGTGTGTGAGTGTGTGTGTGTGTGTTGTGTGTGTGTGTGTGTGTGTGTGTGTGGTGTATGTGTGTATGTACATATATATATACATATATGTATATATATATGTATATATATATGTATATATATATATATATATGTGTGTGTGTGTGTGTGTGTGTGTGTGTGTGTGTGTGTGTGTGTGTGTGTGTGTGTGTGTGTGTGTGTGTGTGTGTGTGTGTGTGTGTGTGTGTGTGTTTGTGAGTGTATGTATATGTACATGTATATGTACTGTATATCTACATATGTATATACAAATACATATATACGCATGTACACACACACGCACGCAAAATCATCAAGCGTATGTCCCTTCACGTGAACACACATCAAATGCAGATGCCAACCAACGACCAAGCTATCATGTGATCACAGCGGCAAATGAGCATACAAGCAAACGACCACATCAAAGAGAGACAGGAACACAACGCTGTATGAGTCAACCGATTGGAAAAAAAAGAAACTCGAGTGGAAGTCGATACTTCTATTTATTTGCTTACTCATTTGTATATCTATTTATATACATTTATTTATTCGTTTGTTTAATTTTTGTTTATTCATCTATTCATTTATTTATTCATTTATCTGTCTATTTTGTTGCATTACAACTGTGATATTCGACCCCTCTGTTATATTACTACCACCCTGAATACGGCTCACTGTATTTAGCAATTTACCACAATACAATTGAAAAACATAAATAATGGACATATATACAAAGAAATAAGAGATAATAAAAGAAAATTGTTCAATATTCACATTCTCTACATAATAAACTTTGACCAAGAAAGGACATATACTTTCCGCTCTTGCGTATTACAAAAGTAATGCTAAAATTTTAGGCGTAATATATTTACCCCCTACCGTGTAATATGTTTACCCCTCACAGGGTGGTTAATTTACTCCGAGCTGAGAATTCGCTATAGAATTATCTATTTTGATTACACAAACATACCCAATTTTTTTTCTTTTTCGTGCATCTAAACCAAACGGAAATTTTCTTTCGTAATGCAGCTGAATTTTTTGTTTTTTAGTCATCAAGTATAATTAAGTCTTACATTTTCATAATTTTATTATGTATTTTATTTTAATGAATGCATTTTACTCGGCCTGTTAATGCATTGATATTTTCATACATTTTCGCCAGGATCGTGAAGATCAATTTTACCTCAGATTTCATTTTTTGAAGAAATAAAACTAAATCGAAAAATTAAATGAAAACAGCACACTACATTCTAAATAAAAGATATGAATTAGATAGTTTTTTTATTTAGATTTCCATGACAACGGTATATATATACATATATATATATATATATATATATATATATATATATATATGTGTGTGTGTGTGTGTATATATATATATATGTGTGTGTGTGTATATATGTATATATGTATATATATATATATATATATATATATATATATATATATATATATTAGAATGGAAAATACGGGCATGAATAAATAAACAATTAGTTTAGCGTTAACCAGTTTTAAATGTGTAAATTACGCCATCGTACTGCAGAGAATACAAATAAATCTTATTTGTAAGCAATCTTACTACATCTCATAAATCCGTCATAATCAGCTCTTTCACAGCCAACATGGGTCACTCACACCAGATGTCGTCCGACGATTTTATTAACGCCCCCCACCCCTGTCCCACGACTTGTGTTCTTAACGAAAGCGCAACAGTCATTGCTTCCACATCAGTCGCCAACGATCATCAAACTCTATCATAGACCTGCCTGGGAGAGAGATGCCGGCTGTCACTCTCCATATGTACATACATACATATACCAAAAGCTTTTTCCCCCTTACAAGGGAGGTAGCCAGAAAACAAAGGCCTAAAATCCACTCCCATCCACCCCCTCCCTCCCTCTTATTTTGGCTCCTCCTGGATGACGGGTCATCCCTTCATCTCGCCCACTGACCTGGGTCAGAGGCAGTGTAGCAAGACACAGCACATCCACAGCAAGGCCGCTTCATTAAATCGGCAACCCCCCCTCCCCGTCTCTTCATGCAGAAAAAGATAAAACAGTGAGAAATCCTTTCATGCTGCGTCAATTTATTTTTCACACATACTCCCTCAACCCCATCCCCACCCATTTCCCCTGATGCATCACAGCATCATCCATGCACAACCATTCTCCATGCACAACCATTCTCCATTCACCCCTATCTTCTGTCTTCTCCCTTTCTTCCTCAACAGACATTCCCCTCTCTCCCAATACACCTTTTACCCCATCCATCTACTTCATCCTTGGTCGCCCCGTCATGTTCACTCCTTCCACCTCTGCCTTCCATACCTCTTTTACTAATCTTTCTTCACTCATTCTTCCCATATGTCCAAACCATCCCAATGCTCTTTCATCACCCCTATCTCTCAATTCCCTTTCCATCCCCGTTCTCCTCCTCACCTCCTCGTTTCTCATTCTATCTAGCCCAGTAACCCCTACCATACTTCTCAGGCACTTCACCTCAAACACATTCAAACTCTTCTCTTATATTCCATTTTTCTGCCCCATACAATGCTGTCGGGACAATCACTCCTTCATACAATCTCCTCTTAGCATCTATTCCCAAATGTCTATTTCTCATAACACTTTTTAATCCTCCAAGGCATTTACTTGATTCTCTCACTCTACATTCTACCTATACCTTCACTCCTGCCTTACCTGCCACATTCGCACCCCAGTATCCAAAACTACCCACTTCCTCCAGTTTCTTTCCCTTAATACACACTTCCGGTCTGCTGTCACTTTCTCCCCTTGTACATCGCACACCTTACTTTTACCCAAAATTTATTTTCATCTTCCTTCTGTCGCACACCTTCCTAAACTCTGTCACTAAACTTCTTCAATCCCTCCTCTGGTCCTGCCACAAGCGCAGTGTCGTCAGCAAACAACAACTGGCCTATCCCCCACTTTTTCCCATTTTCTTTAACCATTTCCAACCCCCGATCCATTACCTTTGCGCTTACCTCTCGCACTACCCCATCCTTGTATAAGTTGAACAGCCAAGGCGACATAACACATCCCTGACGAAGTCCCACGTTTACCTCAAACCACTCTCTCCATTTCTGATTCTAACACAGACTCTACTACTCTCGTAAAAACTCTTGATTACACTTAACAGCTTCCCTCCTATCCCATATATCTGCAGTACCTCCCACAGTGCCTTCCTATCCACTTTGTCATAAGCCTTTTCCAAACCCATAAAAGCCCAAAAAGCATCCTTACCTTTTTCTAAAGCTTTCCCACATATATGTCTTAGCACAGAAATCTGATCCACGCAACCCCTACCTGTCCTAAACCCACACTGTTCCTCACCCTCTTTTCCTCTCCTAATCCTCTCAATCAAAACCCTCCCATAAGCCTTCCTAACTACACTCAGTAAACTAATCTCTCTGAAACTACTACACTTACACTTGTCCCTTTTTCCCTTGTAAAGTGGAGCTATACAGGCACTCCTTCAGTCCTCCGGCACTCTACCTCTTACTCTCCATATGTAGAAATAAATAATAATAACAATGATAATGGCAATAATGATGATAATAATAACAGTAATAATAACAATTATAATAATGATGATGACAATAATAACAATAATAATAATAATGAAAATAATAATAATAATAATAATAATAATAATAATAATAATAATAATAATAATAATAATAATAATAATAATAATAATAATAATAATCAATAATAATAAAAATATTGATAACAATAATAATGATAACTATAATAATACTGATCATAATAATAATAATGATAATGATAATGATAGTAATAATAATAATGATGAAAACAATAATAATAATAATAATAATAATAATAATAATAATAATAATAATAATAATAATAATAATAATGATAATAATGATAATAATGATAATAATGATAATAATAATAATAATGATAATAATAATAATAATAATAATAATAATAACGATAGAATAATGAGCAAATTAATCAATAAATCATTAATTTAATTAATTAAATAACAAATAAACTGGCGGAAAAAAAGAAGTTGGTAGAGAGAGATATTCGACCCGGCCCGGAGACCGAATGTCAGCCTCTCGGGGCTTCTTCCGTGTATAGATAGTGATATTGATGAGCTTTGGAGGCAAAATATGGGAGATGAGCCTATCCGACATCCATCTTTCACGACTACCGCGATAGACACCCAGGATTGCATCCTGGATCGGATTGAAAAATGAATAAGTAAATAAATAAATAAATAAATAAGAAAATAAATTATAAATGATTAAATGCTAGGACTGCCATGGTGTGTAGATTTCTACCCTGGGTCAACTTTGTGAGGCAGGAGCTCAACGCCAATGGTTAGGAGCGGCAAAAGCTTCGTAAAGTTGAAATAATGTCCTGACATTTCCAATGCGATTCAGAAATCAATATCATCTTTGCCTTGCGCCTCTGACTGACAACGAACCAACCGGCGATTGATCACAAGAATGTGGCAAATGGCGTCACCTTTTTCTACCAATCATCAGAGGCTGAACAATAGGCTTAGTTTGATTAATTTATAAAACGTTAAATCTGTTATGAAATAACTTTTATACAAGGTGAGGATATTTAAACAAAACGTATCTCCCTTTGTTATGATTTGGTCGTTTCAATCTCACTCACTTTTTTCACCCGACGCCTGGTAAAGTAATCCCTGTCAGCTAGCGGCCGTCGTTCCAACGATTTTTTCTCCATTCCTCTCTATTTTTTATATATTTCCTCTTCTTTCACCATTTGCAGATCTTCATCTCTTCTTTCTACTGCTTTCCTGACACCGTCAATCCATATCTTTCTGTGTCTACCAATTGGTCTTCTTGTGTTAGGCTTTCATGTCAGTGCTTGTCTTGGTAGTCGCTCTTCGTCCATTCTCAATACATGTCCGTACCACATAAGACTGTTTCTATGGTTTCTATAATATCTGTTATTCCAAGTTCCTCCCTTATTTGCGTATTTCTGATTCTGTCCATTTTTGTCTCCACTTTTATACTTCTAAGCACTTTCATCTACGCTGCTACTAGTTTTGACTTCGTTTTAGTTGTAAGTGACGAGGATTCTAATCCATTGGTCGGAGTATTGTATTATACATTATGATTTTGCATTTAACTGGTATACTTTTTCCTTAATAAGGGGGTATAATGCATCGAGATTTTGGTTAAATTTATTGATTCTGTTAATAATTTCAATTTCTTGTCTGCTCTCTTCATCCATCTTGACTCCAAAATACTTCAAATTTGTGACTTGCCTCAGCCTTTCATTTCCGGTACTTTATATCTAATTGTTTATTTTCTCTACTGATGTTCATTACTCCTGTTTTAGTGACATTAATTTTCATCCCCTTTTCAGTCTATCTATTGCTTTCTGCAGTTCACATTCAGTGTTACATATTATTGCAATATCACCCGCATAAACGAAAGTATGTCTGTCATCGTTTTCATAAATTTCCTTCATACATCTATCCATAAATATTATGAATAACAGTGGTGATATAACAGCCCCTTGTCGTACTCCTGTCTTGACTGCAAACAAATCTGTATCTTGATCTCTAAGTTTAACCTTACCGTCACATTTATCATATATAATTTTTATTACTCTCATTAAGTTTGTGGAGATTCCATATTAACTAATCTGAATTACATCCCATAATTTCCTTCTTGGTACACGATCGGATGCTTCTTCCATATCAATAAACACTGCGTTTTTCTAAAATAATCTTTACTGTGAAAATGATATCTATTGCGCTTTTACTAGGCCGGAATCCATATTGCCACTCTACCAGTTTGTCCTCTACAACACTTAACCTTCTTTCTAATATCATTTCATAAATTTTTCCCATGTGCGACAACAGAGATAAGCCTCTGTAGTTTATTAAACAATAGTGATAATGATAATATTAATTTTCTTATCATTATAATTTTCATTATCATTATTATCATTATTATTATCATTGTTATCATTACTACTATTATCATTATTATTATTATTATTATTATTATTATTATTATTATTATTATTA
The DNA here is from genome assembly GCF_046742065.1 of Oratosquilla oratoria. Classification (NCBI taxonomy): domain Eukaryota; kingdom Metazoa; phylum Arthropoda; class Malacostraca; order Stomatopoda; family Squillidae; genus Oratosquilla; species Oratosquilla oratoria. The sequence continues at coordinate 31,152,448 of NC_134812.1, forward strand.
TTATTATTATTATTATTATTATTATTATTATTATTATTATTATTATTATTATTATTATTATCATTACTATCATTATTATTATTAGTTATTGTTATTGTTGTTGTTATCATTATTATTACAATCATTATTATTATTATTGTTATTATTACTATTATTATTATCAACTTTACTATCATGCAGACTTCTCTGTAACAAATTCCCTTATATTCTTTTCTCAGGCGTATCACAGTCGACTCTCCGCTTCTGTACGTCGAGAAGTCGCCGCCGTTCTGCGAGCGCGACGATCGGCTCGACTTCGAAGGCACAAAAGGAAGAATCTGCAACCGTACTTCGACAGACGCCGACTCTTGCGTTTCGCTCTGCTGCGGTCGAGGCTACGACCTCAAGCGAAGAAAAGTTGTCCGCAAGTGTAACTGCAGATTTAAGTGGTGTTGCAAAGTGACGTGTCAGGACTGCTCCAGAGAGGAGTGGATCTCTGTGTGCAAATAAACGAGTGACTAGCCTGATTTAAGCAGATTTGCACTTCCAAAAGACGAAAGTTTTCTCTTGGGTTACGATCTCCAGGACACGGAGAATCTCAAAGAAAACGTGGAATTCTTTCACAGACTCGGATGCTTTAAGGTGAAAGTCCCCAGTGAAGTGGCAAGTTGTTTTATAACTGAACCTGATTCATATGTGAACGGTTATAGACGATATTCAATATCAAAAAACATGTTCATGTACGTATACCTCCAGCCTTCTTCCTTCAAGACAGGGAAGAGTTGACAAAAATTATTTATAATTCGTACTATCATATACGCTTCGTAGAATGTGGACATAATGCTATGAGAAACTACATTATATATATATATATATATATATATATATATATTATATATATATATATATATTACAAATATATATATATATACAAATATATATATATATATATTATATATATATACATATATATACATATATATATATGTATATATATACATATATATATATATATATATATATATACATATATATATATGTATGTATATATGTATTATATATATATGTATATAAATATATATATATATATATTATATATATTTATATATATATATTATATATGTATATATTCGTATATACACTTGGGTACTATAAGCCACACGATATACTCTTGGTTGTGCTACATTTGATATGCCACAGAATAAAATATCTTTTTGGATGTTGAGGGTCATATGATATAGTACTGTATTTGGATACCTTGGGTACTTCTAATGTACTAAGTGCCCAGTTATTGTCATTATCATTACTATTATTATTATTATTATTATTATTATTATTATTATTATTATTATTATTATTATTATTATTATTATTATTATTATTATTATTATTATTATTATTATTATTATTATTATTATCATTATTACTATTACCATTATGATAATTATTATTATTACTATTAATTATTATTATTATTATTATCATTATTATTATTATTATTATTATTATTATTATTATTATTATTATTATTATTGTATTATTATTATTATTATTATTATTATTATCATTATTAGTTATTATTGTCATTATTATTTATTATTGTCATTATTATTTATTATTGTCATTATCATTATTAGTTATTATTATCATTACTGTTATTATTGTCATTATCATTATTATTATATTAATTATTATTATTATTATTATTATTATCATTGTTATTATCATTATTGTTATTTTCATTATTATTATTATTATTATTATTATTATTATTATTATTATTATTATCATTGTTATTATTATGATTATTATTTTTATTATCACTATCATTATTATTGTTATTATTACTATTATTACTATCATTATCAATATTGTTTCCTCACAAATCAAATGAACGAGTGTAGATTTGAATGGTGTGCTGTTTAGAAAATATATTGTTTGTAATAAAACATTTTACAAAAGAAATTTTGCTTTTAATTTTCATTCCCAATGAATGTCCTAACTGCCAGGTCCTTTACTTCATAATGTTCCCATTCACACAACAACTTGTCTGCTCACAAATTCGGCCATGCCACCGATTTGGTGATGCGACTATGTCTGAAAAGATAGATTTGAAGTAATGGAAAGACATAGTGGAGCCAGCAACTTGGCCAATCATAGTGTCTTTCCTCACCATCAGAGACATCATATCAGGCGTGATGGCGAGGCTGTGTCTAAAAGATTACAGAATTAATATACAGACATGGTAACACTGACTTGATGGTTCACAAAAATGCCTTGCCACCACCACGAGGTGAAAGGAAGTGTTACAAAGAATAGAACTTCGAGATGAATGCAAAGAGAGGGCTGTATGAAGGAGTGATTATAACCACAGCACTGTAGGAGGCAAACTTGTAATATAAGAGAGGAAGAAAGGAGGATTCTGAATGTTTTTTGTGACTGAGAAATATAATAGGTGTTATATGAATTGATAATGTGAGAAATATGCAAGTGAGGCAGAAAATAGGGGTGGAAAGAGGCCTGTCAAATAGGAATGATGAAAGATTGATGAGGTGGTTTGGGCATAAGGAAAGAATGAAAAGGGATTTCTCCCCGTCTTCTCCCTTTATGCATGGGGGGACGGAGAGGGGGGGTCGCCGATTTAATGAAGCGGCCTTGCTGTAAATGTGCTGTGTCTTGCGACACTGCTTCTGACCCAGGGCAGTGGACAAGGATGCAGGGATGACCCGTCATCCAGGAGGTGCTAAGATAAGAGGGAGGGTGGAGGGGTGTTGAGTGTATTCAGGGATGGAATGGGTGGGAATGATTTTATGCCTTTTCCTTTTTTGGCTACCTCCCTTGTACATACATACATATACCAAGCCTTTTTTCCCCCTTACAAGGGAGGTAACCAAAAAGGAAAAGGCATAAAATCATTCCCACCCATTCCATCCCTCAATACACTCCACACCCCTCCACCCTCCCTCTCATCTTAGTACCTCCTGGATGACGGGTCATCCCTGCACCTTGTCCACTGCCCTGGGTCAGAAGCAGTGTCGCAAGACACAGCACATCCACAGCAAGGCCGCTTCATTAAATCGGCGACCCCCCCTCTCCGTCCCCCCATGCATAAAAGGAGAAGACGGGGAGAAATCCCTTCGGGCTGCGTCAAATTTTGCTCACACATACTACCTCACCCCCCATCCGCCCACCCATTCCACCTCATGAATCACAACATCATCCATATACAACCATTCTCCATTCACCCCTGTCTTCTGTCCTCTCCCCTCCTTCCTCAACAGACATTCCCCTCTTCCCCAAAGCCCCCTTCACCCCATCCATCCACCTCATCTTAGGATGTCCCCTCATGTTCACTCCCTCCACATCTGCCTTCCATACCTCTTTTACTAGTCTTTCTTCACTCATTCTTTCCATGTGTCCAAACCATCCTAATATTCTTTCATCAACCCTATCTCCCAACTCCCTTTCCACCCCCGTTCTTCTCCTCACCTCCTCATTTCTCACTCTATCTAGCCTAGTAACCCCCATCATACTTCTCAGACACCTTATCTCAAACACATTCAAAATCCTTGTCTCTTCCTCTCTTATGTTCCATGCTTCTGCCCCATACAGTGATGTTGGCACAATCACTCCTTCATACAGTCTCCTCTTAGCATCCATTCCCAAATGTCTATTCCTCATTACACTCTTTAATCCACCAAGGCATTTACTCGCTTCTCTCAATCTACATTCTACCTCCACCTTTTCCTGCCACATTTGCACCCAAGTATCTAAAACTATCCACTTCCTCCAGTCGCTCTCCCTTAATGTTCACTTCCAGTCTACTGCCACTTTCACCCCTTGTACATCTCATCACCTTACTTTTACCCACATTTATCTTTAGCTTTCTTTTATCACATACTCTCCCAAACTCTGTCACCAACTTCCTCAATCCCTCCTCCGATCCTGCCACAAGCGCAGTGTCGTCAGCAAACAACAGCTGGCTCACCTCCCACTTTTCTCCATTTTCTTTAACCATCTCCAATCCCTGACCCACTACCCTTGCATTTACCTCTCACACTACCCCATCCATGTATAAGTTGAACAGCCAGGGCGACATAACGAACCACTCACTCTCTCCATTTCTAATCCTGACACAAGCTCTACTACTCTCATAAAAACTCTTGACAGCTCCTAGAAGCTTTCCTCCTATCCCATATATCTGCATAACCTCCCACAGTGCCTTTCTGTCTACCCTATCGTAAGCCTTTTCCAGATCCATAAATGCCCAAAAAACATCCTTCCCCTTTCCTATAGCTTTCTCACATATTTGTCTTACCACAAAGATCTGATCTACACAACCTCTACCCGTCCTAAATCCACACTGTTCCTCACCAATTACTCCCTCTGTTCCTCTCCTAATCCTCTCAATCAAGATCCTCCCATAAGCCTTCCCAGCTACACTTAAGCTAATCTCTCTGACATTACTACATTCACACTTGTCCCCTTTTCCCTTGTAAAGTGGAACTAGACAGGCACTCCTCCAGTCCTCCGACACTCTACACTCTCTCCAGCAAACATTAAATAACCTCACCAGCCAGTCCACCATCACTGTACCTCCTTTTTTTTAGACATTCCAGACCAGGTGCCTTACCTGCTTTCATCATCTTAACAACTGCCTTCACTTCATCCTTCCCTATTTCTCCTCCATTTTCCTCACTCATCACTCTCATTTTCTTAGCATTTCCCACTGCAACTATCTTTCCCTCCCTATCCTCCTTCACATTTAGCAACTCCCTAAAATATTCTGCCCATCTTCCCCTTACTGCCTTCTCTTCCATTATCATCTCTCCATCTGCACCTTTTACCTTTTCTTCTCTACTTGATTCGCCTCCTCTTCCTCTCTTAATTTCTTTCCAAAACATCTTTTTATTACTTTCAAAATTTTCTGTCATACACTTACCCCACTTCACATCTGCTCTCCTCTTTGCCTCCTTTACCTTTTGCTTTACTTCTCTTTTCTTTTCTTTGTACCTCTCATATGATTCCCTCGTCCTATTTTGTAACCAATCTGTGAAAGCTCGCTTCTTCTCTTCTACAACCTTCTTTGTTTCCTCATCCCACCATTCACTACCCTTCCTTCTATTTCCTCCTGTCCTTCTTGTTCCACACACCATCCTTGCACACTTTGTGACTCCCTCCTTGAACCATCCCCATTCCTCCTCCACTCCTAGCTCTACTCTATCCTTCACTCCCTCCCACTCCTCCTTCAGCTTCTTCTTGTACTCCTTCTCCTTTTCCTTTTCATTTAAAGAGTTCACTCTAAGCACCTCCCTACCTTTTGTCCCTTTCCTCTTTCTCCATCTATCCTCCACTCTCAACTTACCTTCCACCAAAAAATGATCTGATATTCCCCCACCCTCTCCCCGTAGCACATGTACATCCTTAACTCTTCCTATCATAGTCCTATTTACCACTACATAATCCATCAACGCTCTATCTACCACCCTTCCCTCCACCACCCTCTCCCATGTGTACTTATGCTTGACTTTCTTCCGAAACACTGTATTTGCTATCATCAACTCTCTTTCTAGACACATTTCCACCATCAACTCTCCACTACGATTCTTTCCTGGAACTCCACATTTCCCAACCACTCCATCAATTGGACCATTTCCTACCCTAGCATTAAGGTCTCCCAGTACTATTACATTGACATTTCTCCCTAAATCCTCTATGCACTCATTTAAATCTATCCAAAAGGCCTCCCTTTCTTCTACACTCTTCTCACTGCCAGGCCCATATGCACTTACAAAGACCCACATCTCCTTTCCCAGTTTCACCTTCATCAACATTATCCTTGAGGAAACCTTCCACTCCACTACACGTTTACCTATCTCTTCACTTACTAGAATAGCCACCCCTTCCCTCCCTCGCCCTCTCTTCACTCCTGATAACCTCCCACTTACACTCCCAAACTTACACTCACCCTTCCCTTTCAACTTAGTTTCACTCAAAGCCAACACATCCATCTTTCTTCTCACAAACATACTACCTATCTCTTCCCTTTTACTCTCATCTGCACCACATCCACGCACATTAAAAGACCCAAACCTTAGGGTGCTGGTCCGAAAACTCCCAGACCCTCTTATGCCTTTACTTTTTCGTTTAGGAATGTCCCCTGTGGGGCTACAAGGAGAAGGATGCCTAGTCCCACTCCTCGTCCCTTTCTTCTCGCCTCTTACGATCCAAGTGGAAATACTTGGTGGCAGTATTCTTTTCCCACCCCTTGTAAGGGGGAAAAAGCCTTGATAATGTATGAAAAATGGATGTGGAGTGCAGAAGTGGAGTGATTCTGAGAAAAAGGCTGATAATAAGGTGGATGGATGGAGCAAAGAGGGCTTTAGATGTACATGGAATGTCTGTCAAGCAGGTGAGAGAATACAACAGGAATGAACCGGAGATTGCAAACGGATGAAAGTATGACGCAGCCCAAAAGCAAATTATTTTCATCTATTTCATAAATAATTTTCAGGAGATTAAAAGGAGTCCCCCCATATAATAAAAAGGGGGTGGAGATAAACCAGCTCCAATTGTTAGGCCCTGTTATGGAAATGCTACGACTCACTTCATAACCCTTGAACCTAAACAAATTGCTGTGGACAGGACTGACCCTTCATCCATGAGGAGTTATGATATGAGGTACATTAAATGGGTTTCAATTGTGTCTATGAATAGGATGTATGGTTTGATTTGGTCACCCACCTTATAAGGAGAAAAAGGGCCTTTGTTATATGATGATGCTTTAGTTCACTCCTCTTGACCCAAGAGGTGTAGTGGGAGACTGAGATGACTCTTCATCCACGAGGTGCTAAGATGGGAGGTTATTTATATAAGTTTTGACTGTGCATGACAAGGGTGTGTACTTTGACTTGGCCATCCCTTTTGAAGGGGAAAAGGGGAGTGAATCAATCCATTGCCCTAAGTTTGCTTTCCAGGGGTCCCACGGCTCCCATGTAACCAGCAACAGCCACAAGATTGGCCCACAAGTCACTCAAGGAAGAAGTATTGTGTTAGTATCAGGGTAAGGTTAGAACAGGACAGGATAGAAAGCAGTGTTCAGTGTCCTGTGTGGCAATTGCCTCTATGGCCAGGCCTATTCTGTGTTGGTCCATGCAGTGTTACCAGATGCACATAAACATCTGTACTGAACTCAACATTTAATCTCCATACCTGCTGTTCCAGTGTATGGGTTATAGTGAGAAATGAGTAATATTGATAGAACTGGAGCACATGTTCTGCAAATCCCTGGTACTTATGTATGATATACCATATTATTCCACAGGGTTGACACACTGGATAGTGGAGAACAGGGGAGTCAGTAGTGTAAATGGGCAAATTGTTGGTCCATGGCCTTTGCCATTTCACCACCATAGGTGGCGATTGATAATGTAGACAGGCCTTTGATGATTTGGGTGTGAATGTGTTATTGTGCAGATATAAATCCATGCAGTAACACATGATATGATACAAGCGGCAGGTTGTACTGGCTTGGGTAGTAAGCTGCTGGTGCAGTACAAGGGACAACATAGGGGTTTTGGATCATGTGTTGAATGTATAATTAACAGCTATTACCTTACAGGATGAGAGTTTAGAGCTCATATATGGTCTTGGGTCATGTGTTGAATGCATGATTGAGAGCTATTACCCTACAGTATGAAAACTCAAAGCTCATATATGGCCCAATCTTTGGGTAACACTGACCTTACACACACAACACCTAACTCCTTGCCCAACAGTTTGAGTGCTGGCTCATTGTGAAGCTGAAATTTTTTCAGCCCTGGACAGGACTTTAACTCGGATCACTGAATTAGTAGTTGTGAATGGTACCACTGCATCATCAAGCCATGTATGTAAATACATACATATGTATCTATATATAAATACATACATACATACATATACCAAGGCTTTTTCCCCCTTCCAAGGGAGGTAGCCAAAAAGGGAAAGGCATAAAAACACTCCTACCCATTTCATCCCTAAATACACTCCACACCCCTCCCACCCTTCCTCTCATCTGAGCACCTCCTGGATGACGGGTCATCCCTGCACCCTGCCCACCGCCCTGGGTCAGAAGCAGTGTCGCAAGACACAGTACATCCACAGCGAGGCCGCTTCATTTAATCGGCGACCCCCCCTCTCCGTCCCCCTTTGCATATAAGGCGAGGACGGGGAGAAATCCCTTCGGGCTGCGTCAAAATTTACTCACACATACTACCCCACCCCCCACTTCCCCGCCCATTCCTCCTCATGCAGTCACAACATCATCCATATACAACCATTCTCCACTCACCTCTGTCTTCCGTCCTCTCCCTTCCTTCCTCAACAGACATTCCCCTCTTCCCCAAAGCCCCCTTCACCCCATCCATCCACCTCATCCTAGGACGTCCCCTCATGTTCACTCCCTCCACATCTGCCTTCCATACCTCTTTTACTAGTCTTTCTTCACTCATTCTTTCCATGTGTCCAAACCATCCTAATATTCTTTCATCAACCCTATCTCCCAAATCCTTTTTCACCCCTGTTCTCCTCCTCACCTCCTCATTTCTCACTCTATCTAGCCTAGTAACCCCCACCATACTTCTCAGACACCTCATCTCAAACACATTCAAACTCCTTCTCTCTTCTTCTCTTATGTTCCACGTTTCTGCCCCATACAGTGCTGTTGGCACAATCACTCCTTCATACAGTCTCCTCTTCGCATCCATTCCCAAATGTCTATTCCTCATTACACTCTTTAAACCACCAAGGCATTTACTCGCTTCTCTCAATCTACATTCTACCTCCACCTTCACTCCACCTTTTCCTGCTACACTTGCACCCAAGTATCTAAAACTATCCACTTCCTCCAGTCGCTCTCCCTTAATGTTCACTTCCAGTCTACTGCCACTTTCACCCCTTGTACATCTCATCACCTTACTTTTACCCACATTTATCTTTAGCTTTCTTCTATCACATACTCTCCCAAACTCTGCCACCAGCTTCCTCAATCCCTCCTCTGACCCTGCCACAAGCGCAGTGTCGTCCGCAAACAACAGCTGGCTCACCTCCCACTTTTCTCCATTTTCTTTAACCATCTCCAATCCCTGACTCACTACCCTAGCATTCACCTCTCGCACCACCCCATCCATGTATAAGTTGAACAGCCAGGGCAACATAACGCATCCTTGACGAAGTCCCACCTTTACTTCAAACCACTCACTCTCTCCATTTCTAATCCTAACACATGCTCTACTACTCTCATAAAAACTCTTGACAGCTCCCAAAAGTGACCACTTTGGTGTTATGCTCTGGATCTGATGTGGAAAGGTCACTTTTGATGAGGTCGAATAATATAAAGTTTAAAGTTAGTCACACAATGCAACTTTACTTGCTGCTACAAGTAGCAGCAACTACCAGCCACATGATAGTCACAGAAGACAGATTTACCCACCACCACTTGTAACAGTGATTCAACTACCCAACCATCTTGCAGTCTAGTAGTCCCATGCCTTTTGTGCAGACTACAGATATGTCATGTGTCAGGTGCCAGGTTTTAAATCAATTAATCCAGTTAGTATGTGCCAAAATGGGACAAGAACTGCTAGACAAACTTGGAACTAAAGGAAAATAAGTATAAACCCCCCTTTGATTTTCAGTCCTACAAATAAATGAAATCTAAAACTCCTGGTATTTACCAAATTTGAGGACGATTGCCTTCCAGATGTAACACTTCTCCAAAAGGTATCTGCTTTCTAAAACCAACGAGCTTTGGTTTATCAACGTTATCAGTTCCGGCTCCACTTTCCATAGATATATTCACCTTGTTCACTTCATACCATAGATACACACATACATATACCAAGGCTTTTTCCCCCTTACAAGGGAGGTAACCAAAAAGAAAAAGGCATAAAATCATTCCCACCCACTCCATCCCTAAATACACTCCACTCCCCTCCACCCTCCCTCTCATCTTAGCACCTCATGGATGACGGGTCATCCCTGCACCTTGTCCACTGCCCTGGGTCAGTGGCAGTGTCACAAGTCACAGCACATCCACAGCAAGGCCGTTTCATTCAATCGGCGACCCCCCCTCTCCGTTCAACATGTTTAGCTATTGTAGATCTTTAGTCGCCGATTTAATGAAGCGGCCTTGCTGTGGATGACCCGTCATCCAGGAGGTGCTAAGATAAGAGGGAGGGTGGAGGGGTGTGGAGTGTATTCAGGGATGGAATGGGTGGAAATGATTTTATGCCTTTTCCTTTTTGGCTACCTCCCTCGTAAGGGGGAAAAAGCCTTGGTATATGTATGTATGTATGTATGTAGATCTTTAGTTGCCAGTTGGACTTGCTGGTGATGAATATCCTATCACACTTGACAACTATCAGTTGCAGCTACTGCAATAAGAGAGTAAAGCCGCCTCATAACTGCAGCTTAAGTATTCTTGGGTCAGGGTTGTTGGTCCTTGCTGTGGTGCTGTGTCTTGCTGCATTGTTCCTGATCCAAGAAGAGGGTGGGGAATAGGAATGGCCCTTCATCTACAAGAATAAGATACATACATACATATACCAAGGCTTCTTCCCCCTTACCAGGGAGGTAGCCAAAAAGGACAAGGCATAAAATCATTCCCACCCATTCCATCCCCGAAAACACTCCACACCCCTCCACCCTCCCTCCCATCTTAGCACCTCCTAGATGACGGGTCATCCCTGCACCCTGTCCACTGCCCTGGGTCAGAAGCAGTGTCGCAGGACACAGCACATCCACAGCAAGGCCGCTTCATTAAATCGGCGACCCCCCCTCTCCGATAAAAGGAACATAAAATGGGTGTTAGATGGATGAGGGATGGATGTATGCCTTGGCTGGGTCACCACCCTCCCCCTGCAAGGGGAAGAGAGCCTTTTCGTATATCTAGCCATATACCAAAAAGACTCTTCCCCTTCATAGGGGAGGTAACCAGCTAAGGTATGCACCCACCCTCAACCCATCCCATACCCACTTTTGGTATTTGTATGTTCTCTTGGTCTCTCAACTGTGCACTTTTTTAGAGACATATATTTCATTGTTTTGGATTACTCTGCACTGTCTACCAGCAAAGAAATCTGTTAGCCATTTCTGGTTACAGTTCTGGATGTCTTTCTGTATGATCTTTTTGGTAGTATGTGTCTGGCAACTTTATCAAATGCGAAGTGTCAAAAGTATGAGACTAATCAAAGTTACTTGGATCATGCACAAGTGGTTAAAAGATACAGTTGTTTTTAATCAATTTTATTATAAAAGGAACTTCTACAAAGAGATCCCTAATTCTACTTAAATACGTAAGACATATAAAAGTTGACGACACCTATTCCACTTCCTTAAGAAACCTGAAACCACTTGAAATTTCCTGGAATGTTGTCCTGTCCTCAACATTTTGCACCAATAGCAAAATTAAATTTATGTTTTACTTTCTTTTTCACCTATGGCTGATATAAAAGGCTCAAATAATATGAATGACAAAACTTCCGATGGACAAAATCCTTTAAAAATAATATTTTAAAAAATACATTATAAATAAATCTTAAGAGAAACCACTTTTAATGAGGTCTGGTAAAGCTTACATCAAGTCCCAAGAATTGCCGGGTGTTCCTTTGTTATGAAGGTAAAAAAAAAGCTTATCATCTTTAGCTACAGGATGACGACTACCACGATAGTTACTCAATTACCTGGATGTTCGTTTAGATTAAGTATCATTCTCTCAAACAGGAACCTATGTGAAGAACATTACCATCAAAAGCATTTCCAGCTTTTAATCTTTGGCAATCTGAATTTGGGCGCATTTCATACTTCTGCTTACAAATACCTTCCACTTTACCTACCATATCAGTTATAGCATTGGAAATGTGACGTTTTCAGAAACAACTAAACTGACTGCCTTCTCTGTTCTGCCATTTTTCCAAAGTTGTGGCAAAGAACTGTTCCCAACCTAGGAAGCTTTGGATCTTTGTCAACAGTCCTTTCTTTCAGTGATCCATTTAGGCATTTGCTCAAAGGAAAATGCCAAACCTGAAGTTAAGATCATAACAAAAGAAAATATATTGTATCCCTCAATTCTCCTCCTCAGTTTTTCCTCACTCCACCTTCTTCTTTTTCCTTCCTCTTCCGTCTGGTGTCCCTGCTGAAATGCGCTTCCCACTGCGGATAACAGTGGAGCCCTTGGGCCTACCTTTCTTCCGTTCAGCCCGCTCCTTCTCTTCCAGCTCTTGGTTTTCACGTTCAATAAGGGTGATAAGAGTGTTGCATCGTCTCTGCAACTCCAATGCTGTTCGACTTTTGATGAACCAGTCAAAGCGGAATTGAGGAGCAGATCTGGAGTAAAAACATGAGACAAAGATAAATCAAGTGTCAATCAAGACAAATGAAGTAAAGATACATTTCAAATTTATTACATACATACATCAATATAAAGTCAGCCATTTAAGGTTGTTTCATTGTTTAGCCATTTCTTATCAGAAGTTGTAACAATGAGAAAGAGAGAGAGAGAGAGAGAGAGAGAGAGAGAGAGAGAGAGAGAGAGAGAGAGAGAGGAAGAGAGAGAGAGGAAAAGAGAGAGGAAGAGAGGAAGAGATGCAGAGAGGGAGAGAGGAAGAGAGGAAGAGGGAGAGAGAGAGGAAGAGGGAGAGAGGAAGAGGGAGAGAGAGAGAGAGAGAGAGGAAGAGAGAGAGAGAGAGAGAGAGAGAGAGAGAGAGAGAGAGAGAGAGAGAGAGAGAGAGAGAGAGAGAGAGAGAGTGAGAGAGAATACAATTATGCCCACTTAAAAAAAAATTCAACCCCATATCCTTTCTCGATCATTTGACACTCCAACTCCCACATTTCTCCATCATCTTCATTCACATCTACCAGTTCTTCTAAGCAGTCCTTCCATCTTTCCACAACCTCAACTTCTTTTGTTAACTACCCTTTATTCGTATCATTAATCCTACTATCCATCTTTGACTGTTCCACTTTAGTGACCTGCTTCCAGTTAACTTAATTTTCTTTACATTGCTCTGAGATTCTTTGTATTTATCTGTCATCATTTTCACATTAGTACAACATCACTTCCTGTCTTCTTTCGACCCTACATATCTTAAACTGCACTTTCCGCCTATAGTTTACATTTCCTCACTTTTCTTTTCCACATTTGTTCTAGCTCCTCCCTGCAACAGCCAGTTCCTCCCCACCCTATCCCAACCACTAAGGTTCTAGTCAGTAGAAATATTATACGGCTTCCTTGGTGTTCAAGTCTAGCAGGTTCACCTCTTTTATAGGGGAGGTAGCAAGCCAGAATGGACTAAATGTAACTCTCATGACAACTTAAATATGTGCAATGAATTTTCATCTTACCTGACAGCAGCCCTGAGTTCTTCATATACATTTTCTTTATCAAAGCCAAGTTTGTGTAACATACACACAAGGAAGCGGTCTTCCTCTTCCGTGTAGTTCTTGCCCTTGTTGGTGCCATAGGAGATACGCAACTGATGGAATGGAGCGCGATACCGGGCCATCTGCAAATTGTACCAAAGGATTAAAGGCTGATGCAAGTCAGCAGAATGAGGCAGGAAAGCAAGAGGCAAGAAGGTAGGAAAGGATGACAGTCCATGCATGTAAGTCAGGACTGCCTAATTATCAGTATGGGATCAATGATGGATATTCACTTGCTATGGTCCTATGAGATGAAGTCAAGAGGATCTTCACCCTGCTTTTCATCTCCAAAGGCCCATAACATACATACATATACCAAAGGCTTTTTCCCCCTTACACAGGGGGTAGCCAAAAAGAAAAAGGCATAGAAACCACTCCCACCCATTCCATTTCCTATATATTCCATATATATCCTATATAACAACAAATAATAAATAAAAAGCAGCACACAAAAATATTCAAACTATACCCAGAGATTTGAGAATGCGACAAATTACGCACAATATGTAATGCAATCCATCATAACAATCAATATCAATATCAACTACGACTGTCCCTCCGTTATGCTGTCCCCCAACCCCTTGTTGCTGTCCTGTACCATTTCTCTGAGTATTCTCTTTCTGATTGGGGGAATTCCCTGTGGTGGGGGAAAAGAATACTGCCACCAAGTTTTCCCACTTGGATCGTAAGAGGCGAGAAGAAAGGGACGGGGAGAGGGACTAGGCATCCTTCTCCCTGTAGCCCCAAGGGGCAACTTCCTAAAGCAAAAAGAAAAGGCATAAGGGGTGCTGGCGGGCCTCGGGCCAGCACCCTAAGGTTTGGGTCTTTTAATGTGCGTGGATGTGGTACAGATGAGAGTAAAAGGGAAGAGATAGGTAGTATGTTTGTGAGAAGAAAGTTGGATGTGTTGGCTTTGAGTGAAACTAAGTTGAAAGGGAAGGGTGAGTGTATGTTTGGGAGTGTAAGTGGGAGGTTATCAGGAGTGAAGAGAGGGCGAGGGAGGGAAGGGGTGGCTATTCTAGTAAGTGAGGAGATAGGTAAAGGGATAGTGGAGTGGAAGGAGGTTTCCTCAAGGATAATGTGGATGAAGGTGAAACTGGGTAAGGAGATGTGGGTCTTTGTAAGTGCATATGGGCCGGGCAGTGAGAAGAGCATGGAAGAAAGGGAGGCCTTTTGGATAGATGTAAATGAGTGCATAGAGGGTTTAGGAAGAAATGTCAATGTAATAGTACTGGGAGACCTTAATGCTAGAGTGGGAAATGGTCCAATCGATGGAGTGGTTGGGAAGTGTGGAGTTCCAGGAAAGAATCGTAGTGGAGAGTTGATGGTGGAAATGTGTCTAGAAAGAGAGTTGATGATAGCAAATACAGTGTTTCGGAAGAAAGTCAAGCATAAGTACACATGGGAGAGGGTGGTGGAGGGAAGGGTGGTAGATAGAGCGCTAATGGATTATGTAGTGGTAAATAGGATTATGATAGGAAGAGTTAAGGATGTACATGTGCTAAGGGGAGAGGGTGGGGGAATATCAGATCATTTTTTGGTGGAAGGTAAGTTGAGAGTGGAGGATAGATGGAGGAGGAAAGGGACAAAAGGTAGGGAGGTTCTTAGAGTGAACTCCTTGAATGAAAAGGAAAAGGAGAAGGAGTACGAAAAGAAGCTGAAGGAGGAGTGGGAGGGAGTAAAGGATAGAGCAGAGATGGGTGTGGAGGAGGAATGGGGATGGTTCAAGGAGGGAGTCTTAAAGTGTGCAAGGATGGTGTGTGGAACAAGAAGGACAGGGGGAAATAGAAGAAAGGGTAGTGAATGGTGGGATGAGGAAACAAAGAAGGTTGTAGAAGAAAAGAAGCGAGCATTCACAGATTGGTTACAAAAGAGGACAGGGGAGTCATATGAGACGTACAAAGAAAAGAAAAGAGAAGTAAAGCAAAAGGTAAAGGAGGCAAAGAGGAGAGCAGATGTGAAATGGGGTAGGAGTATGACAGAAAATTTTGAAAGTAATAAAAAGATGTTTTGGAAAGAAATTAAGAGAGGAAGAGGAGGCGAATCAAGTAGGGAAGAAAAGGTAAAAGGTACAGATGGAGAGTTGATAATGGAAGAGATGGCAGTGAGGGGAAGATGGGCAGAATATTTTAGGGAGTTGCTGAATGTGAAGGAGGATAGAGAAGGAAAGATAGCTGCAGTGGGAAATACGAAGAAAATGAGAGTGATGAGTGAGGAGAATGGAGGAGAAATAAGGAAGGATGAGGTGAAGGCAGTTGTAAAGATGATGAAAGCAGGTAAGGCACCTGGTCTGGATGGATGTCATGCAGAATGTCTGAAAAAGGGAGGTTCAGTGATGGTGGACTGGTTGGTGAGATTATTTAATGTTTGCTGGAGAGAGGGTAGAGTACCGGAGGACTGGAGTAGTGCCTGTATAGTTCCTCTTTACAAGGGAAAAGGGGACAAGTGTGAATGTAGTAATTTCAGAGGGATTAGCCTGTTGAGTGTAGTAGGGAAGGCTTATGGGAGAATCTTAATTGAGAGGATTAGGAGAGGAACAGAAGGAGTAATTGGTGAGGAACAGTGTGGATTTAGGAGGGGTAGAAGTTGTGTAGATCAGATCTTTGTGGTAAGACAGATATGTGAGAAAGCTATAGGAAAGGGGAAGGATGTTTTTTGGGCTTTTATGGATCTGGAAAAGGCTTATGATAGGGTAGACAGAAAGGCACTGTGGGAGGTTATGCAGATTTATGGGATAGGAGGAAAGCTTTTGGGAGCTGTCAAGAGTTTTTATGTGAGTAGTAGAGCATGTGTTAGGATTGGAAATGGAGAGAGTGAGTGGTTTGAAGTAAAGGTGGGACTTCGTCAAGGATGCGTTATGTCGCCCTGGCTGTTCAACTTATACATGGATGGGGTGGTGCGAGAGGTGAATGCTAGGGTAGTGAGTCAGGGATTGGAGATGGTTAAAGAAAATGGAGAAAAGTGGGAGGTGAGCCAGCTGTTGTTTGCGGACGACACTGCGCTTGTGGCAGGGTCAGAGGAGGGATTGAGGAAGCTGGTGGCAGAGTTTGGGAGAGTATGTGATAGAAGAAAGCTAAAGATAAATGTGGGTAAAAGTAAGGTGATGAGATGTACAAGGGGTGAAAGTGGCAGTAGACTGGAAGTGAACATTAAGGGAGAGCGACTGGAGGAAGTGGATAGTTTTAGATACTTGGGTGCAAGTGTAGCAGGAAAAGGTGGAGTGAAGGTGGAGGTAGAATGTAGATTGAGAGAAGCGAGTAAATGCCTTGGTGGTTTAACCCCTTCCATACGGTGCCGCACACGTAGGCGTCATGAGGAGCAAGTGGATTCGCGACGCTGCCATATCGGCGTCTTGATTATATTTATTGTAGTCGCCCCTGTGTTTTTACATTCTCCCAAATGCGCCCTAAATCCCATTCTCTGTGGTTTTCAAAATTCGCGGGTGAAAGAGAGAACGATCGATATAAGCGGCGACTATATTTTATGACGCGAATATTATTTCGTTACGTCGTACGGCTGGCATTGGCTGCTGCCCGCGAGATTTAAGTCCCGTATTGAAGTGGTTAAAGAGTGTAATGAGGAATAGACATTTGGGAATGGATGCGAAGAGGAGACTGTATGAAGGAGTGATTGTGCCAACAGCACTGTATGGGGCAGAAACGTGGAACATAAGAGAAGAAGAGAGAAGGAGTTTGAATGTGTTTGAGATGAGGTGTCTGAGAAGTATGGTGGGGGTTACTAGGCTAGATAGAGTGAGAAATGAGGAGGTGAGGAGGAGAACAGGGGTGAAAAGGGATTTGGGAGATAGGGTTGATGAAAGAATATTAGGATGGTTTGGACACATGGAAAGAATGAGTGAAGAAAGACTAGTAAAAGAGGTATGGAAGGCAGATGTGGAGGGAGTGAACATGAGGGGACGTCCTAGGATGAGGTGGATGGATGGGGTGAAGGGGGCTTTGGGTAAGAGGGGAATGTCTGTTGAGGAAGGAAGGGAGAGGACGGAAGACAGAGGTGAGTGGAGAATGGTTGTATATGGATGATGTTGTGACTGCATGAGGAGAAATGGGCGGGGGGGTGGGGGGTGGGGTAGTATGTGTGAGTAAATTTTGACGCAGCCCGAAGGGATTTCTCCCCGTCCTCTCCTTATATGCAAAGGGGGACGGAGAGGGGGGGTCGCCGATTAAATGAAGCGGCCTTGCTGTGGATGTACTGTGTCCTGCGACACTGCTTCTGACCCAGGGCGGTGGGCAGGGTGCAGGGATGACCCGTCATCCAGGAGGTGCTCAGATGAGAGGAAGGGTGGGAGGGGTGTGGAGTGTATTTAGAGATGAAATGGGTGGGAGTGTTTTTATGCCTTTCCCTTTTTGGCTACCTCCCTTGGAAGGGGGAAAAAGCCTTGGTATATGTATGTATGTACCAACTGAGTGAGGCATGCAAAACTATTCACCACGTGGCATCATTCATACCCCACTCATTAAAGGAGGAATGCCTTGGATGCAGAAGCAATGTCTGTTAAACAAGGAAGATATGTTCAAAAGACAAAGTCAATGGAGAGATATTGTGAATGGATGATAGTTTGAAACAGCTGAAATGGATGTTCTCCTCATCTGCTCTGTAAGGTATTTTGAGTAGCTGAAGAGAGATTACCAGGTAATAAAGCAGTTTGGGGAAATTTGCACTGGGAGGGGCATCAAATGAGTTTAAATGTATAAGTGGAAGCGAGATTTAAAACACACACAAACAAACACACACAGGGAGAGAGAGAGAGAGAGAGAGAGAGAGAGAGAGAGAGAGAGAGAGAGAGAGAGGAGAGAGAGAGAGGAGAGAGAGAGGAGAGAGAGAGGAGAGAGAGAGGAGAGAGAGAGGAGAGAGAAGAGAGGAGAGAAAAGAGAGGAGAGAAAAGAGAGGAGAGAGAAAAGAGGAGAGAGAGAGAGAGAGAGAGAGAGAGAGAGAGAGAGAGAGAGAGAGAGAGAGGAGAGAAAAGAGGAGAGAAAAGAGAGAAGAGAAAAAGAAAGGAGAGAAAGGAGAGGAGAGAAAAGAGAGGAGAGAAAAGAGAGGAGAGAAAAGAGAGGAGAGAAAAGAGAGGAGAGAGAGACAGAAGGAGAGAGCAAGACAAGGAGAGGGAGAGAGAGACAAGGAGAGGGAGAGAGAGACAAGGAGAGAGAGAGAGAGAGACAAGGAGAGAGAGAGACAAGGAGAGAGAGAGAGAGAGAGAGAGAGAGAGAGAGAGAGAGAGACAAGGAGAGAGAGAGAGAGAAGGAGAGAGAGACAAGGAGAGAGAGACAAGGAGAGAGAGACAAGGAGAGAGAGACAAGGAGAGAGAGAGAGAGAGAGAGAGAGAGAGAGAGAGAGAGAGAGAGAGAGAGAGAGAGAGAGAGAGAGAAACTGAAAAAATATAGGTATATTTAACAGACATGGAGAACATCCTTATGGGCCCAGTCCTTCCCTCGTCAGTTTTCAACAATTCTATTTACCATCTTTTGCACTCTCTTTTTCCTGTTCAAGAGATATTCTTTCTTCTTGCATCCAATACCCTCTTCACCCTGCCCATCCATCACATTCTTGGTCTTTCCCCTTGAGTTCCCTCCATTCACTTCTACCTTCTACACTTCACCCCATACCATACAACACATAATGGAAGACACAAACAACACAACATACACTCTATAAAGGATTTGTGGGATAACCCTGTTTCAGCTGTGGCATTCCTTGGGGAGACGGGACTGCTCGGACAGACAGTCTAGGGAACGACAACAACAACAACAACTCTTTTCAATAGCCTTTCTTCATTCATTCTTTTCTTATGCCCAAACCATCTCGGCATACTTTGATCAACCCTATCTATTTCTTCATTTCTAGATAATTCCCCACCTTGGCATCAAGAGCTTTCTTAATGGAAGCCCTCCGCTGGATCTTGGCTTCTCCTCGTTCAATTTGAGCAAGGATCCTATCACAGTCTTGGAGCTCTGAGCACCGTTCCCAGAATACTGCAGAGTACTCCATAACTTCCTCTGGAGTTTTGCCTTCTACATCCTGAGAACAAAATTGGTCATCATATTATTAGTAAAAAAGTATCCTTCATAAGGACATACCTCCATTGTCCTATTTTTATTTCATTCTTTTCATGACTATAAATGATCAAATATAATGAAAGGTCAAAGGGTCCATGACAAAACATATTTT
Organism: Oratosquilla oratoria; assembly: GCF_046742065.1. Classification (NCBI taxonomy): domain Eukaryota; kingdom Metazoa; phylum Arthropoda; class Malacostraca; order Stomatopoda; family Squillidae; genus Oratosquilla; species Oratosquilla oratoria. Next base: position 31,172,071 of record NC_134812.1, read on the forward strand.
CAGTTACAACAGTTTATCTAATAGTCCTCAAATTTAATACAGCATATACATATCTTGTCCCCGTCTCCTCATGGGGGGATGAAATGGGTAAAAATGACTTTGGCTACCTCCCTTGTAAGAGGGAAAAAGTCCTTGGGATATGTATTTACCTAGTTGTATTATACAGATCACCACGAGCATAGCTCCCTTCCTGTATCATACATACATATAAAGCCCTTGGTATATGTATGCATTATACGGGAAGGGAGTTATGCTCGTGGTGACCCGTCTTTGTATCTCTCACCATCAAGTGTTTTCTTAAAATATTGTATAGTGTTTGCACACACTGTTTCGTTGTCTAATCTATTCCATGTATCTATCACTCTGTATGTATATATGTATGTATATGTGTGTGTGTGTGTGTGTGTATGTATATATATATATAAACTAAAGAGGTCTCGACCTAAAGATAAACTCCTACAAATTAAAATAACGAGAAATGGACCTTTGATAATCACATAATGTCAAGATTAACAGGTTTACCTTTGCAATATTCTCAATGTCATCACGGCCATATTTCTCATTGGCTTTGATAAACTGATTAAAATCCCGTTTGCTCCAGTTCTGGAATCCCTGAGTCAACAATCGGTCCCGCTCTTCCATTTCCTCATCCGTCACAGACTCTGCTTCATCAATTTTCTTCTGCTCATCCTTCTGTATACGAGCAGAGTCTGCTCCAAATTCTGGATTCTTAGGTACCTGGAAGTGCAAAGAGAAACCATTTTAGTTACAAATTATCAAAGAACATGAGAATAACACTTAATCTCTGGATCAACTTTATCAACTTCAACTATATTTCCTTTATCTTTTTTATTACACATGAGAGCTGACAGTTAGTGATGGGTCCCCTCTGAGTCCTACTACTGTAAGCTGGTAAGACAGAAGACCCACAACAATATCAGACAGACATCAGACCGAAGTTTCTTCCGAGAAAAATCTACGAGATATTAGATGGGCATGGGATAGGTATGAGATGGGTGCACGTTTCGACTCAAAAAGGGCTTTCAATATGTATGTATAATATATGATCATCACATATATACATACACCCCAAATGGCCTCTTTCCCCTTACAAGGACATGACCAAGTCAAACCATACACTAACCCTACACCCATCTTATACTCATCTATGAACCTCCAAACTACACAAACTAAAATGAATTATCAATTGCATGTCTGCATCATATCTACCTTGTAACCAACTGTTTTTCGGTAGAAATAGATTTCCTTGTCCAACAGCTCAAAGAGACGAGGTGGGAAGAACTGGAAGTCCTGGACCACAGGTTGCTTTGGTGGTCGAGGAGCCTGTAACAAAGCCAAATGACATCAATGTTTACAATTCATCACTATCAAAGCTTTCAGGAGAAAAACAATCACTTCTATGGGTGTAGTTGCATTTGCTGGCAAAGACAGAGAAATTTTCATTTCAAATTATTTTTCACATCACATAGTCATGGGAAAAAATGAATAAATAAATGGGCTGTCCAACATTGGAGTGGGTTTGCCCTTAAGGGGAATCTGCATTGATAATTTTTTTTCCAGCTGCATCTACCATTGATTGCAACCTAATTCAAACTGAGATTCAGCTGAATTCATTACAAGTCTACGACTGTAAACATGACAATTAAGACATACAACATAAATGAATAGTCCACATCAAGCTAACCCTAGTTATCAGGTGCAGTTTCATTAGTTATTTACCTATAAACATTCTAATTCAGACTTGTTATTAGTTTTGGATGATAATCATAAAATGCGGCACACTTTCCACTCAAAATCAACTGTAAAAATTACGTAAGACAGAAAAAACAAACTTAGTACTTGTTAGTAAATACCCATTCTCACAGTATAACAACTAAAAACAAACTTAGCCACAACCAGCATCCCCTGTATGGATCAAGTCATTCAATGCTACACAAAGCACTTTACCCACTAAAATTTCTCTCTCTTTTTTTTTTTTTTTTACCACCCAATATATATAATTTTTTTGCCCTTGTATGCATGTTAACCAAAGATGTTTACTTCTTGTTTCTTCTACTGAGGAGGAAGAGGGAGAGGGGATGGGAGGGGATGGGAGGGGTGGGGAGGAGGGGGCAGAAATACTCATGCACTGGACAGGCTTTCTTGAGAGGAAGACAGGTTAGGTAAGGATAGCAGAATTTGGGAGAAAGAAGACAGTAAGCTGCAAGATTAGGTTCCAGTGTTTGATGTTCCTGTTGTTCCAGTTAGGTTCCATGTGTGAAGGATTTTATCAGGTTCACTGATCAGGTTCAGCTTGGATTTGGGCAACTGTTTGCAGGTTAAAATCTAGGTTCCAAAGACAGGGCTGGGTTAGGTCAAGGAGGACCAAGTTAATGTCCTTTCTCAAAACTTCCTGTTCAGAGCATGGGATTGTATGCAACGGGGGGAGGGGGGGGCTGGGGGAGGTGATCTTGTGACTCCATGCAGTTAGAAAGCAATGAACAAGAAGCAAGTAATACCAAGGACCTCCTACTTACACCCCTCCAATTTGGCTGAAGAAGAAATGAAGAACTTCAATAGTCTTCTTGCATTTCAGAGAAAATTGTTTTATATAGCAATATATGTAGATACATGTTTATATTACAAAAATTTTGACACAATATTATGATTGTAGGAAAATTATCTACATGCTAAAATAAATATTATCTCAGCTAGTGGACACCTAACTTGCACACCTGTACCACCTCACCCCAAACCTTGGCAAAGGCACCGATCTTTCATAACCTCACGTCCCCAATGTACAATTAGCTCAAGGTATCCTATTAATCAAATATAACTAAAAACCCAGCAACTTAAAAAATGCTCCTCACCCCTTCCATTACCATGGTGCACTGTTAAGATTTTTCTTTCTGCAACTTATATACTATTACCAGCAAAGTGAGGTGGCCAGGCATGAGAGAGGAACATTCTCACCCCTGTAGCTCCCATTACGTGTCATTTTCCCTCTTTCCTGCTTACACCGTATGAAAAATGCACCACGTTTATTCTCCAACAAGACTGCCAGTTCATTCCTGGTGCAAGCCTCTTATGGAGTAGGTCATCATCTTAGACTGTCCATTCTTCATCTACTCTGTCAACTGTGCACATTTAAGCTTGCCTGACATCATGAACACAAACTCCTACAGCTTCACTCACCCCATTCACACACTTTTTCTTTGGTTTATTCTTTACACTTATTCCCAGCACCACCAACTCATGAATCGTTCAAGGATATCTAATCTCATCCTTTTCCATAACATGACCAAATTACCTTAGGTTTATGTTATTCTTTCTCCCAACCCTATCTGTACCCCCATCCCATTCACAAATCCTATCATTCCTTATTTTGTAGTATTTTGTAACGTATCTGTACCCCATTCCATTCACAAATCCTATCATTCCTTATTTTGTAGTATTTCATAACTATGCATAGTTCTATTTCCATGAACTCTACAAAACACTTTCTTGCATTCATCACCCAAGCCTCGCCCTATCATATAACAAATCAGTGCAAATACTGCTTCTTACCTTCCTGTCACTGATTTTCCCGACACCTCCCCATACTGCTTTCAGAGCACCTCCATTCTACTCCTCTCCCTTTTGTGGCTAATCTTTTGAATACAATTTTGAGTCATGCAGATCCTTACAGATAAACCATGATTTTGCATGTGGCATTTGTTGATAATGGAATTATTACTATATCTATAACTTTTGACTTGTTCATTCCCCCCATGACCAACAATAAATACCTACAAGATAGACGTTAAAGAGAGAAGCATCTTCCTGTTGCCCATCTCCAAAACCTATCAACATCTTCACCGACTCTTGGACTTCAAATTAGCCCCAAGATCTCCATCAACTTTGACTGTATATCCTCCACCTGTCCACACAATGACTGCCAACAGTCAGTGATTGACCCCCCTTCTACTACTATTTGTCAATAACAGACACAATCCCACACTAAAACATTACAGCCAACGATCCAATTATTTCTTCTCAGATATCTATGAAAGGACCCAAGGGCTTCTGCCACCCAGTGGGGCTGCAGGTTTCCAGTCATTCAAACTCAAAAGAGCAATTATCATTATTCATTTTCTCCCAACACAAATGTAAGTCTATCTGGTTAAGTTTGTTGTGATAAATTTACCAGGTGGTTCTGCCCTGCTCAAGGGAAATCCATGGCCTGAACAAGGGTGAAGCTGCTCAGGGCAAATTCTACCCTTCAGCAGAATTGAAGTACCAGGAACTTCCCCAAGGGCAAAGACCTACAGAGTACACAATGGTAGTGAAGGGGTTGAAACTGAAGTGCCTGTTCTCTACCCACCCTATCTATTTGTTCTAACCAAGCATTATGTTATAAAACTCATCTCTTATTACCTTTGGAGCCTTGGGTTCTGAAACTCTCAAAGCCTCCCTGAAGTAGGCGTCCACAGCATAGTTGGCTTTCCTCTCGCGCTTTGGTGGTTCAATCCAAGCACCCACAATGGCCTTCTGTTTCTCCCTGCAGGTTGTAATTAGGCAGTAAGCACGATGTTCATGAACACCAAAACATAATTCAAGTCACGACAACCAATAAAATCCTTGCACTCATCCTAAAGATGTGTCAACATAACTCTACATACATACCAAAGAGCCTTTTCCATCTTATATGATGAGTGGCCAAACATACCTCCATCACATCCACTTAAAACCCATTCATTTCCCCTCGCAACTTAGTACCTTGTGAATAAAGGATACTTGTCTCTCATCACAATGCCCTGATCAAAGGCTATCATCAAGATAATATCTCCACAGCATGGCCTGGCAGCATCAGCTGGCTTAACCCCAACTTCTTCATTATGTGATTCCCCATCATGTCAACTAATTTTTTTCCTGAGAAAACAAGTACATCCCTCCCAGCCACATCATTTCTTTACATCAAATCATTCACTTTCCATTTTCAACCCTCACACAAGCTCTCCTACTTACGTAAAAACTTGACCACCCTCAACAGACTTCCTCACATCCCATACATCCACAATGCCTCTCTGTCAACCATGTCATTCACCTTCTCCAAATCCATGAAAGCCCCTAAGACATCTTTACACTGACAAGAATGTCTCTCACTAACAACTTTAATGCAAATACCTATGCACCCTTTTCATCCCCTAATCCCACACACTTTACCAACTACACTTAACACACTGATCCCTCTAAAACTTCTACATTCACATTGGTCCCACTTTTCCCTGCGACACTGCTTCTGACCAGGCCAGTGGACAGGGTGCAGAGATGACCCGTCATCCAGGAGGTGCTAAGATAAGAGGGAGGGTGGAGGGGTGTGGAGTGTATTCAGGGATGGAATGGGTGGGAATGATTTTATGCCTTTTCCTTTTTGGCTACCTCCCTTGTAAGGGGGAAAAAGCCTTGGTATATGTATGCATGTATGTACTGGAACTATACATCCACTCCTCCAATTCAGCAGTATACTTTCTTCCCTTAGACACTGAATATGTCACCACCCAATACACTAACTATGCCACCTTCTGTTCGACATACCACATGACAAACATCTATTGCAGATGCCTTACCAGATTTCATCTCTTTCAATGAACTTTAAATCTCCTATTTTACTATGGTCTTATCATTTTTCTAGCATCTCACACTGCCATAACTAAAACCTCCATATCCTCCTCTACATCCAGCAACTCGGAATTTTTCTACCAATCTTCCACTCACCACCTTCACTTTCAGTAACATCCATCCACCTGCTTCACTCACTTTCTCCTCTCTTCCCAACTTACCACCCTGCACTCTGATTTTAAGAAAGATAATAAATTATATTTGATATGCAAAACATAGAAATAACACGTGCATATGGTTATGGCAAATCCAAAATTTCAAAACATGCAAAATGACCTCAAACCAATCATTTCACCTGTAATCCTCTCCTTCAAACTGATAAACAGACTCCTGAGGTATATCCATGGTGAAGTTTCTCAATGAGGATTCTCCCAAAGATTCTAACTTCTTGTTCAATTCCTCTGTCTGCAATGGTAAAAATGAGATCATATAATACACAATTAAAATACATCACTTTCACTTTCAGGTGAACCCAAGTATATCACTTCACTCCACTTGAAAAATCTCAATTAAATCAATCTTATTAAACTGACTTATCAGTGAAGTCATTAACAAAAACAAATCACACACACACATATACAGTCAGCACCAAAGGTATTGATGCCAAAATCCTGCACCAATACCTATGGTTACAGGGGGTCTTTGGTAATTATCAAAGACCCCCTGTAACCACCTAAAGAAAACAACAATGGTATTGGCGTGAGAGCATGAGGTAGAGTGTGTGGAGCTTGAGTCCTGCTAAAAGGAAGATCTCAGCTACCTGCATAGGTGGCTAGGTGAGTTTACGACAATGTACGGACTCATATCACCCTAACTAAACACAAGTGACAGTCAAGTACCCTAATAGTATCATGGTATGGGGTGCCTTCACGTACAACAGCCAGGGTAAGTTAGTGGTGTTGCCTAAAAACATTACAATGAACGAAGAATGTTACTTTTGAAATGTTGTGCAACCATCTGGAGGATTGTTTTGATGCATGCAGGAGTGCAGGGCAGTGCCTCTGCACACAATGCAAAAATGATCAAGGATTGGTTTGAATTTGTAGGAATGGACTACATAAAGGACTGATCTGATAATAGTCCAGATTTAAGCCCCATTGAAAATATCTGGGGTATCATTAAGTGATGGCTATGAGGGCATAGCACCGCAACTGTGCCAAAGATCGAAAAGGAGACTCTGGATATCTAGGACAATTTGGAACCCCAGATGGTCCAAACACATCCTGAATCCATTCTTTGATGCCTGATGAGTTGTCTGAAAAGGAGATCACTACCCACAAAGTAATAGGGGCTGGTAAGCATCCCCAAATATATTTTGTTAATTTTTTTTTTTTTTTTTTTTTTTTTTTTTTGTGCTGCAGGAGAAAAAGGCACTGTACCAATACCTTTGGTGCTGACTGTATATTTATACATATTATATATATATACATACATACATATATATATATAGCGATTTTTATGACAGTTGCATGCGGGGCTCGAACCCGCTGTACTCGGCTATCCGTAAATTACCTGTACGGCGCCCTAGACCACTACACCACACTATAAAATCCTTGAAACCTGGAATCGAACTGATTCCCGAGGGAAGGAAGATCACTTATTACGGTGATCCGAATTCCTGTATTACTCAAGGACCAGCCCACCAGTGGTGTGGGGTAAGGACCAAGGCGAACCCCTTTCACGCTTATCGCCATTGTAACTATGAGAGAAATACGCTAATGGCAGCGACATCAAACCGATAATTTTTATGACAGTTGCATGCGGGGCTCGAACCCGCTGTACTCGGCTATCCGTAAATTACCTGTACGGCGCCCTAGACCACTACACCAGAGACTATAAAATCCTTGAAACCTGGAATCGAACTGATTCCCGAGGGAAGGAAGATCATTTATTATGCCAATCCGAATTCCTGTATTACTCAAGGACCAGCCCACCAGTGGTGTGGGGTAAGGACCAAGGCGAACCCCTTTCACGCTTATCGCCATTGTAACTATGAGAGAAATATGCTAATGTCAGCAACATCAAACCGATAATTTTTATGACAGTTGCATGCGGGGCTTGAACCCGCTGTACTCGGCTATCCGTAAATTACCTGTACGGCGCCCTAGACCACTACACCACAGAGACTATAAAATCCTTGAAACCTGGAATCAAACTGATTCCCGAGGGAAGGGAGATCACTTATTACGGCGATCCGAATTCCTGTATTACTCAAGGACCAGCCCACCAGTGGTGTGGGGTAAGGACCGAGGCGAACCCCTTTCACTCTTATCGCCATTGTAACTATGAGAGAAATACGCTAATGGCAGCGACATCAAACCGATAATTTTTATGATAGTTACAATGGCGATAAGCGTGAAAGGGGTTCGCCTTGGTCCTTACCCCACACCACTGGTGGGCTGGTCCTTGAGTAATACAGGAATTCGGATCGCCGTAATAAGTGATCTTCCTTCCCTCGGGAATCAGTTCGATTCCAGGTTTCAAGGATTTTATAGTCTCTGTGGTGTAGTGGTCTAGGGCGCCGTACAGGTAATTTACGGATAGCCGAGTACAGAGGGTTCGAGCCCCGCATGCAACTGTCATAAAAATTATCGGTTTGATGTCGCTGCCATTAGCGTATTTCTCTCATAGTTACAATGGCAATAAGCGTGAAAGGGGTTCGCCTCGGTCCTTACCCCACACCACTGGTGGGCTGGTCCTTGAGTAATACAGGAATTCGGATCGCCGTAATAAGTGATCTTCCTTCCCTCGGGAATCAGTTTGATTCCAGGTTTCAAGGATTTTATAGTCTCTGTGGTGTAGTGGTCTAGGGCGCCGTACAGGTAATTTACGGATAGCCGAGTACAGAGGGTTCGAGCCCCGCATGCAACTGTCATAAAAATTATCGGTTTGATGTCGCTGCCATTAGCGTATTTCTCTCATAGTTACAATGGCGATAAGCGTGAAAGGGGTTCGCCTCGTCCTTACCCCACACCACTGGTGGGCTGGTCCTTGAGTAATACAGGAATTCGGATCACCGTAATAAGTGATCTTCCTTCCCTCGTGAATCAGTTCGATTCCAGGTTTCAAGGATTTTATAGCCTCTGTGGTGTAGTGGTCTAGGGCGCCGTACAGGTAATTTACGGATAGCCGAGTACAGCGGGTTCGAGCCCCGCATGCAACTGTCATAAAAATTATCGGTTTGATGTCGCTGCCATTAGCGTATTTCTCTCATATATATATATATATATATACATATACAGTACTGACACCTTGAGCCAAAGATTGCCGTCATCAAGAGATAACACCAAGACAGAGAAAAAAATGTCCTCTGCACTCCCAACACACCACCACAGTCCCAAACTCAATCTCACCTTTCCCTTTCAGTTGTGTTTGACTCAATGCTAACATAATCTTTCTTCTCATGAACATAATATCAATCTCATCCTTCTTTGCTCTCACTTGTTCCACACTTTCACACATTCAAAGACCCAATTACTTGGGTTCTGATTAGTCTTCCACCAAGATCTTCTTTTGCCTCGACTTTTCACACAAGTATAGTCTACTGACTGCTTCAAAAAATATATACAGGGATTTCTTGATTTATACATGTTTAGAATATGCAATTTTGGAATGACACGAGGTAAAACCTAGTCATTTTTTCATATTACATGGATTATTTACAATAACACGATGTGAGAAATCAAGTAAGCAATAGTAAAACTTAACTGTTCACTTTATGCGACTTTTACATTACATGATCCCTTCAGGAACATATCCCCAAATAAACTGAGAAATCCCTGCATATATACATACATACATAGAAGAGAAAAGAAACAAATCATGTAACTCAAAATTCACCTTCATTTCACCCTTGGCAATGATTGCATCAATATCTTCATCGGTTAAGTCTGAATCTTTGCTCTTGAACACTTCATTAGCACCATGCCGAATCATAGCCAACATTTCATCTTTCCCTAACGCGTTTGTCTTGTTGTCCATCAAACGACCTGAAACAAATATGCACTTAGACCCAAGACACACAGAAAACTTAAATAAACACCTCAACCCCTTTACTACACCTATAACCTTTGGAGATCTTGTTCTTACTCATGCAATATTCTCTTTAGCTGTCTCAGCTGATCTCTTCACTACAATAATACCCCTTACAGGTTTTCTTATGGCTCATCTCAGATGATCTTGTTCAGTTGTGGGGTTATTCAGCCTTCTGCTGAAGGGGTTACATATAAATAAAAATGATCATTTAAGTTTTTCATGTACATACATACATATACCAAGGATTTTCCCCCTTACAAGGGAGGTAGCCAAAAAGGAAAAGGCATAATATCATTCCCACCCATTCCATCCCTGAATACACTCCACACCCCTCCACCCTTCCTCTTATCTTAGCACCTCCTGAATGACGGGTCATCCCTGCACCTTGTCTACTGCCCTGGGTCAGAAGCAGTGTCGCAAGACACAGCACATCCACAGCAAGGCCGCTTCATTAAATCGGCGACCCCCACTCCCCATCCCCCCCATGCATAAAAGGAGAAGACGGGGAGAAATCCCTTCGGGCTGCGTCAAATTTTGCTCACACATACTACCTCACCCCCCATCCATTCCACCTCATGCATCACATCATCATCCATATACAACAATGCTCATTCACCCCTGTCTTCTATCCTCTCCCGTCCTTCCTCAACAGACATTCCCCTCTTCCCCAAAGCCCCCTTCATCCCATCCATCCACCTCATCCTAGGACGTCCCCTCATGTTCACTCCCTCCACATCTGCCTTCCATACCTCTTTTACTAGTCTTTCTTCACTCATTCTTTCCATGTATCCAAACCATCCTAATACTCTTTCATCAACCCTATCTCCCAACTCCCTTTCCACCCCCGTTCCCCTCCTCACCTCCTCATTTCTCATGTACTAAGATATAATTTTTTCGATAGAGTATATTCTGTATGTGGTGTGCAGTGAGTACAAAATTTTCACTTCAAAAAGTAAAAAAATAAATGAATAATATATAAAATACCTCCTCATGTTTCCCAAAAATTTATGCACAACTTAGATTACAAAGGGAAATTATGTAAACATGAAACTTTCCCATTAGTTTAAATGCAGCATCAATTAAAGCCAATACATCAATATCCATGATCCAGCCATACCTTGTTGGATGACCAATTTATCCAGCCTCAGTTTTACTTCAGCCCTTTCAACCATCTTCTCTTCCATAGAGTTTTCTTGAATGAATCGGAAAACCTTGACTTGTTTCTTCTGACCAATTCGGTGAGCTCTGTCCATAGCCTGCAGAAAATAATCATGAACATGTAATACTTACATTTAAACAATCTATGTTCATGGGTTTACATACAGTATATTTCACTTAAACTTTGTATTTATCCTTACCTGAAGATCCATCTGTGGATTCCAATCTGAGTCAAAAAGCACAACAGCATCTGCAGTGGCCAAGTTAATACCTAGACCACCAGCTCTTGTTGACAACATGAACAGAAACTTGGGCCTGTAGTCATAAAACATGAACATAAGTAGACATATGTATAAATACATCCCAATATGTACTCCCCCTTTCAAGGGAGGTAGCAAGTTTAAGCATACGCCTACCCCAAACACATCAATACCCATTCATCACCCCTCCCTCCTTAGCAACTCAAGGATAGAGTCATCTGTCCCCCATCACACTGCTCAGATCAAAGACAATGCAGTGAGATATAACATTTCTACAGCAGAGCTCAACATCTGGTACTGGATTACCCTAACTGCTTCATCGCATGGCACTCTCACTCATCCACTCACATAATTTACAATGCAAACAAGAACCCTATGAGCTGTGTCATGCCTTCAACCATTAACAAACTCATCATTCACCTCCATCTTTCAAACCCTCTTCCTTTCTCAACACATTCCTCCTACATCCAATGCTCCCTTTACCCCATCCACCTCATTCTTGGTCATCCACTACAGTCAGTAGAGTAGAATGGTTATTCCTTGAAGAAGTAAACTACTTGAATTAACAAAATCTGTGTCATTGCCTTTTTAGCTAGTGCAGCATGATTTTACTTAGGAGAAACATCAACTCAAAAAGTGGAATATATCAGCTCATTCTTAACTCTGAAGAGGACAAACTATACTTACGAATCTGGATGATTATATTCATCAATCTGTCGCTGTCTGTCCTCATGGGCCGTTTGACCATCAATTCTACAATATGAATAGCATCTCCATAAAGCATAATCCTCCATAATATCCAACATTCGAGTCATTTGTGAGAACAGGAGGACACGTGATCCCATTTCCTTCAGTTTGGGCAACAGCTTATCCAATACCAACATTTTGCCAGCATTTTCAACCTATGGGTAACATGATAAACAATGATAGTACCATTAGACTGGCAGACAACACCTCTACATCCAATCAGTTGATATACAAATATGAACTGGACACTAAAATTAAAGGACAAAAGAAAATGAAAACACAAATCAAATGGAATATTGCGTAATAACTATGATTAAGCAAGACAAGGTTATTTTTATTTTCACACGTAAAATGACATTATAGCACCAACAAACTTTCATATGAATTTTGGTTACAGAAATCCTAATTAGAAGTACATCTTTAAATGTAAATAATGAAGTACATCATATATTACTTACTAAATGGTAATCTGTTGTGTATGGTGGACCTGGTTCTGCTCCATCAAAGAGGTATGGGTGGTTACAGCACTTACGCAGCTGCATCAAAATGTTCTGTAGACGCATCTTTTCTGTGCGGCCAGCTCCATTAACAATATCAATATCCTTCATCAATATTTTGGTATACCTGAAAATAAGAACCACCATATTTACCTGAGATCATATACATTTACATTACAGTTTGTATTCAACTGATATACCATCAATCATAATGAAAGGTGGCATGATATGGAAGAAGTATTTGCATCTCCCTCACTATCATACTCATACCTTTCACTCCTTCCTGCTTACCATGTGAAAATCACTCCTTATTTCTTCCCCAGCAATCCTTACCTATCATCCCCAATGCATCCCTCTTATGAAACAGTACACTGCCTTTGTCTACACATATACCTCCATTTTTTAGACATTCTGCATGGCATCCATCCAGACCAGGTGCCTTACCTGCTCTCATCATCTTAACAACTGCCTTCACTTCATCTTGCGACACTGCCTCTGACCTAGGACAGTGGACAAGATGCAGGGATGGAGGGGAGTGGAGTGTATTAGGGATGGAGTGGGTGGAAATGGTTTTTATGCAATTTTCTTTTTGGCTACCTCCCTTGTAAGGAAAATGCCTTTGGTATATGTATGTACAGGTACTCCTCGTTTAACGACGACAATTGGGACCAGCGCGCCGTCGTTAACCGAATTGGTCATTAAGCAAAAGTGTATACATATACGTACATGTACTGTATGTACAATGTCCAGCAATACATGTATCTTTATTTTCGTGTATTTTCCCTCTTTTATACAGTACATTAAAGCTTTATTTACTGTTTATTTACGGTGGTTAGGTTCCTAAAATTACCGTATATGACCAAATCCGCATATGCTGACATTCCATATTGAATACCGGGGTACTTTTTTAGTTTCGACCATGGGCGCAATATAGCAATAGAAAATTAATTATTAATTTTGTAAATTAAAATGTATCAACGTAATATGCAATTTTGTGGGCGGAAATGAAAGTAAAAAATACCTTGCTACAAGAAAATATGCTAATGAACGAAGTCGGTAGCATAGGCTCGGGACGCCATCTTGTCGTCTGCCAACGTTTCTCACGACGACGACAACGAGGACGAGCCAGATGACATTTAATTAGCAGGTAATGATTTATTAAACACAGGTTAGGTTAGTTTAGTTTAGGTTAGACGAATTAATTTATCATCCTTACATTTCTTCGACATCGGCATCTATCATAACAAACATGGTGTACCATTCGTCCGACATGACTTCGTTACTTACGAAATCTGTTTTAGCATTTTTTATTTTTTTATTTCCGCTCACAGGAGAACAGGGGTGAAAAAGGATTTGGGAGATAGGGTTGATGAAAGAATATTAGGATGGTTTGGACACATGGAAAGAATGAGTGAAGAAAGACTAGTAAAAGAGGTATGGAAGGCAGATGTGGAGGGAGTGAACATGAGGGGACGTCCTAGGATGAGGTGGATGGATGGGGTGAAGGGGGCTTTGGGGAAGAGGGGAATGTCTGTTGAGGAAGGAAGGGAGAGGACGGAAGACAGAGGCGAGTGGAGAATGGTTGTATATGGATGATGTTGTGACTGCATGAGGAGAAATGGGCGGGGGGGTGGGGGGTGGGGTAGTATGTGCGAGTAAATTTTGACGCAGCCCGAAGGGATTTCTCCCCGTCCTCGCCTTATATGCAAAGGGGGACGGAGAGGGGGGGTCGCCGATTAAATGAAGCGGCCTTGCTGTGGATGTACTGTGTCTTGCGACACTGCTTCTGACCCAGGGCGGTGGGCAGGGTGCAGGGATGACCCGTCATCCAGGAGGTGCTCAGATGAGAGGAAGGGTGGGAGGGGTGTGGAGTGTATTTGGGGATGTAATGGGTGGGAGTGTTTTTGTGCCTTTCCCTTTTTGGCTACCTCCCTTGGAAGGGGGAAAAAGCCTTGGTATATGTATGTATGTATGTACAAACTTGCATATTACGTTGATACATTATAATTCACAAAATTAATAATTAATTTTCTATTGTTATATTGCGCCCATGGTCGAAACTAAAAATTTACCACTACCGGTATACACTGTACCCCAGGTAGTTTTTGCAGCTTGCAGGATGGTAATGTAGACCTAAGCTTCAGAACACTTTACCTCACAGCTAATATCCACCATACAAGTTCATTTATAACATCATACAAATTTGCCTCAGCCAACTTAATTATCGTACACGACGTCGTAACTTCGGGAGATTTACATTAAACGACGTCATAAAGCCCGTCGTTACTCCGAGTTGTCATTAACCGAGTAGGTCGTTAAACGAGGAGTACCTGTATGTATCTATATACCAAGGGCTTTATCCCCCTTACCAGGGAGGTTGCCAAAGTCAAAAGTCATATATCTACTCCCATTCATTTCATCCCCACCCATTCCAAAATCCTTTCCTCCCTCTCATCTTAGCTCCTCATGGATTACAGGTCATCCCTGTATCCTGCCCACTGCCCTGGGTCAGAAGCAATGTAGCAAGACACTGCACATCCACAGCAAGGCCACTTCATTTAACTGGCAATCCTGCCCCCTCTCCACCCTCTCATGTAGAGAAATAGCAAGAAGGGGAGAAATCCCTTCATACAGTATCAAAATATTGTTCACATATAACCACTCCCTAACCACCTACATCCACCACCCACTCCCTTGCATCACAGTATCATCTCAACAAAGGCAATCTCCACTCATACCTATCTCCTGCCTTCTCCCTTTCCTGCTCAATGCCCCTTTCACCCCATCCATCCATCTCATCCTTAGTCACCCCCTAATGTTCACTCCATCCACCTCTGCCTTTTACACTTCTTTTACTAATCTTTCTTTGCTCATTCTTTCCATGCATCAAAATCATCCCAATACTTTCATCAGCCCTATCTGCCATCGCCTTTTCTACCCCTGCTCTCCTCCTCACCTCATTTCTCACTATATCAAACCTTGTAACCCCTACCATACTTCTCAGACATTTCATCTCACATTTAAACTTTTCCTCTCTGCCTCTCTTAAATTCCATGTCTCTGCCCCATACAGTGCCATCAGCACAATCATCCCTTTATAGTCCCCTCTTTGCATCCATTCCTAATGTCTATTTCTCATTACACTTTTTAATCCCACAAGGCATTTACTTGTTTCTCTCAAACTACATTTTACTTCCACCATCACTCCTCCCTTTCCTGTGACATGCGACATACCTAAAACTATTCACTTCCTCCAGCCTCTCTCCTTAATGACTTACTTCCAAATCACTGCCTCTCCCCTCGTACATTTCATCACCTTACTTTTACCCACTGCTCCCTCAGGATTCGAACTCGTGTTATGCCTTTTCTTTTTTTTTTTTTTTTTTGGCTACCTCCCTTGAAAGGGGGAAAAAGCCTTGGTATATGTTATGTTATGTGTTACTTTTACCCACAATTACCTCCAACTTTCTCCTATCACACACCTTCCCAAACTCCATCACTGACTCCCTTAATTCCCCCTCTGACCCTCCCATAAGCACATTGTCATCAGCAAACAACAATTGGCTCACCTACTTTTCTCCCTTTTCTTTAACCCTATCCACTCGTTTGCTTTTCCTTTTTTTTTTTTAGGAATGTCCCCTTTGGGGCTACAGAGAGTAGGATGCCTAATCCTATCCCTGTCACATTTTCATCACCTTTTACAAATCAAGTGGGAACACTCAGTGGCAGTATTCTTCTCCCCTACCACATGGTTCAGGCAAAAAAGGAAATGAATATTCAGAGAAGTGGTACAGGACAGTATTAAGAGTGGGGGGGACAGCATAATGGAGGGACAGTCTCAGTATAATAAAGTAGTATCATTTCTCTATGAATATTTCCTATATCACAGACAAAATGGGTGGCTCTGGTCCATATAGGTGCCCTGCAGACCCTAAAGTATCAACTGCATCCTATTGAGCAACATCTAACCCCACAATAACATGCAGCCAATATTCCACACTGGATGAGAGCAGTTATTAAAATGATGAGAGCAGGTAAGGCACCTGGGTTGGATGGGTACCATGAGGAGTGTCTAAAAAAGGGAGTAGTAGAGCCCGTGTTAGAATTAGAAATGGAGAGTGTGAGTGGTTTAAGGTAAAGGTGGAACCTCGACAGGGATGTGTTATGTCACCTTGGCTATTCAATTTATACATGGATAGGGTGGTGCACATGGTAAATGCAATGTTAATGGGCCAGGGATTAGAGATGGTTAAAGAATAACGGTGAAAAATGGAAGATAAGCCAGATGTCTGCTGACGACACTACACTTGTGGCAGGATCAGAGGAGAGATTAAGAAGTGAGAGAATTTGGGAAGGTGTGTGAAAGAAGTTGAAGATAAATGTGGGTAAAAGTAAGGTGATGAGATGTACAAGGGAAGAATATGGCAGCAAACTGGAAGTGAGTATTAAGGGAAAGTCTTGAGGAATTGAATAGCTTTAGATACTTGGATGTGAATGTGGCAGGAAATGGAGGAGTGAAGGTGGAGGTAGAATGTAGATTGAGAAAAGCAAGTAAATGCCTTGGGGGACTAAAATATTTAATGAGAAACAGACATTTAGAAAAAGATGCTAAGAGGAGCTTGTACGAAGGAGTGATTGTGCCGACAGCACTGTATGGGTCAGAAACATCGAACATAAAGAGAGGGAGAGTTTAAATATGTTTGAGATTAAATACCTGATAGGTATGGTAGGGGTTACTAGGCTGGACAGAATGAGTAACAAGAAGGTGAGGAGGAGAGCAGTGGTGGAAAGGAAACTGGAAAAGAGAGCTGATGAAAGAGTATTGGGATAGTTTGGACAAACGGGAAGAATGAGTGAAGAAAGATTAGTAAAAGAGGTGTGGAAGGCAGAGGTGGAAGGAGTGAACATAAGGGGGCGACCAAGGATGAGGTAAATGGATGGGGTAAAAGGGGTATTGGGTAAGAGGGGAATGTCTGTTGAGGAAGGGAGAAGACAGGGGTGAGTGGAGAATGGTTGTGTATGGATGATACTGTGATGCATGGAAGGGAGTGGGTGGGGAATGGGAGGGATTAGGGAGTATGTGTGAATAATATTTTAACACAGCCTATTGGGATTCTTCCCCATCTTCTCTTTTTCTGCACAAGGGGATGGAGAGGGGGACACCGTTGATTAAATGAAGTGGCCTTTCTCTAGATGTGATGTGTCTTGCTACTTTGCTTCTTACCCAGGGCAGTGGGTAAGATGCTGGGATGACCTGTCATCCAGGAGGTGCCAAGATAAGAGGGAGAGAGGGAGTGACTAGGAGTGGAGTATGTGGGGATACAGTGGGTGAGAGTGGATTTTATGCTGCACGAGGGGATGGAGAGGGGGACACCGTTGATTAAATGAAGTGGCCTTTCTCTAGATGTGATGTGTCTTGCTACTTTGCTTCTTACCCAGGGCAGTGGGTAAGATGCTGGGATGACCTGTCATCCAGGAGGTGCCAAGATAAGAGGGAGAGAGGGAGTGACTAGGAGTGGAGTATGTGGGGATACAGTGGGTGAGTGGATTTTATGCCTTTGTTTTTGGCTAACTCCCTTGTAATGGGGAAAAAGCCATTGGTATATGTATGTATATCCACTTCCCTGTTCATTAACCTACCTTTACCTCCTGCACCACCCCATCAATGTACACAGTGAACAGCCATGGCAACTTAACATATCCCTAACACAATCCCACCTTCACCTCAAACCACTCTCTCCATTTCCAATTCTAACACAGGCTCTACTACTCTTAAAAACTCTTGACTGCCCTCAACAGCTTTCCCCCAATCCCATATATCTACAAAATCTCCCACAGAGCCTTTCTGCCTGACCCCTATGAAACTCCTATACACCACTTGTCCCCTTTCCCCTTGTAAAGTGGAACTATACAGGCACTCCTCCAGTCCTCTGGCACTATACCTTCCCTTAGACACACATTAATCCTCACTAGCCAATCCACTATTACTGTACCTCCCTTCTTCAGATACTCAGCATGACACCCATCTAATCCAGGTGCTTTCCATGCACTCCCATCACCATCATTTTCTTAGTGCCTCCCACACCAATCCCTCCCTATCCTCCTCCACATTTAACAGCTCTCTAAAATACCCTCCCCATCTTACCCTTACCAACTCCTCTTCCATTAAGATCTGTCCATCTGTGTCTTTTACCTTTTCTTCTCTACTTGACTCAACTCCCCTTCCTTCTTAATTTCCTTCCATAATATATTTTTATTGCTGACTGGGTCAAAAATTGTACAGCAAGACTTAGCTCTTCCAGAACAGGTTTGAACAGCCATAGTTAGTTTACTCCCATCACAAAATCAAATTATCAAGATGTATGCCCTTGATGCTCATATTACACAGTTCAAACAAAACATACTGTACTCCAATGTCTTACATATACTCAACACAGACAATATACTTTCATTCAGACCTATGGATCCAGCTGACAGTTAATTCAAACTTTTTTTGAGCTCTTAGATTAACATAAAAGCAGACCACATGAAAACAAATTACCAAACTCCACTGAACCACAAATAGAAAACTTACCATTCTCTTTGCATCTTTGTGAGGGAAATATAAATCTTTACTTCTTTCTTGGGGAGAAGCCGTTTCTCTACATCAGATTTTAGACGCCTGAGAAGGAAGGGCCTCAGCACAGCATGAAGACGTTCCACCAAAGTGTTGTCACCTAAGCAGTTGTTGGTGTTGAACCAAGCATCAAAGTCCTGTAAAAGGAGAGTTACACAGTGAAAACAACACTGTACAAAAGGTGATAATGAAGATGATGATCTAGCTCAGTGGTTCTTAACCTGGGGTACCTGTACCCCAAAGGGGCACTAAACCTTGAACCAGGAGGTACAAGACAAGATAGCCAGTGCAATGGTACTGTATATTTTCCATGAGAAAACAAAGCAAGGTTTGTATCACTAATCCTTTTCATATGTTTGCATTGTATTTAAATTGGATGGGGGTACAGGAATTTTTTCAGAGATGCCAAGGGGTACGGGCAGTGAAAAGGGTTAAGAACCACTGATCTAGTTTAACATCACAAACTCACCCCTATCATGGGGCTTGGATGGTGCCCCTTACTAAGGACTTCACAGAATTTCATGAACCATGGGGGGATTAAAATGGGTAATGAGAAATATATTTGGGAATGAATGCTAAGAGCAGATTGTTGTTGCTGTTGTTGTCGTTCCTTAGACTGTCTGTCCGAGCAGTCCCGTCTCCCCAAGGAATGCCATAGCCGAAACTGGGTTTTCCCACAAATCCTTTATAGAGCGTATGTTGTGTTGTTTGCGTGCATGATTGTGTATAATGCAGTCTTCCATTATGTGTTGTATGGTATGGGGTGAAGTGTTACATCCTGGGCAGCTGTTCACAATGCGGTCATCCAGCCTCTTCTGGTAGCTTAGAAGTGCTGGGTGGTGACCGCACCACAGTCTGGCCAAGTGGACTCTGTCCTTTCGTGGGAGAGAGGATTCAGAAGGGTGGATATCAGGGGGTCTGGCATGCAGCAGTGTGTTGTCTTTCAGTGTGTTAATGGAGCGGTGAGTGATATGATTATGAATATGTTTCCGGAGGCTGGTATTTGGTGGTTGTGGAGGAAGAGAAGAGAGTATCTGTGCGTGATAAAGGTCTTTGGGTGTTGTTTTAATGTTTCTTGGTGTGTGTGGGTGTTCTGCTATGTAGTGTAGCGGGTGTAATGTGTTTGTGGTGGCTGCGGCAAGTGTTTGTGTGCCTCTCATGTCGAGGTGGTCCTTGACTTTGAGGACTTTTGTTTCATGGTGTAAATGGTCTGTAAGTGTTGTATTTGTGCAGCCTGTAATTGTTTTTAGGGCTTTGTTTTGTATGATTTGAAGGGTGTTGTGGTGTGTCTCACTGAGATTAGGAGCCCATGCAGGACTCGCATAATTCAACACTGAGCGTATGCATTGTTTGTATATTGTTATATTAGTTTCTTTGTTTTGTCCAAATGTTGTTCCAGTGATTGACTTAAGTGCGTTAAGTCTGGGTGCGCATTTGTTTTTTATGTTTGTGATGTGTTGTTTGAAAGACATGGATGTATCGTATGTTACACCAAGAATTTTCGGTGTGTTTGTGTGTGGTATTAGAGTGTTGTTGATGTAGAGATGAGGTATGTATTTGTGTTCTTTTGTCCAGTTGGTGAGAAGTGTTGCTGTAGATTTGGTTGGAGCTATTTTGAGTCTGTTTGTGATGAACCATGTGTTGAGTGTGTCAAGGTATGGCTGGATTATTTCTGCAGCTTTGTCTGTGTTACGATGTGTGCATGTGATTGTTATGTCGTCTGCGTAGGAAGAGATTTGTATTTCTGAGGTGTCTGGCGTGGGTAAGTCATGCATGTATTGATTAAATAGTGTGGGGGATAGAACTGAGCCCTGTGGTACTCCGTTCTTAATGTTTCTGATGTGTGATGATTGGCCATTATATGACACGTAAGCATTCCTACCTGCCAGATAATTGGCCAGCCATCTTTTGGTGTTATTGTGCATGTCTGTGTTATATATTTTATTTGTTAGGTTGTGGCAGGGGATAGCATCAAAAGCTTTACTAATGTCTAATGTTATAAGAAGTGTTCTTTGGTGGGGCCTATCTGAATTGATGCCATCTAAAATTCTTTGTGTGAGGTTTGTCAGAAGAGTGTTTGTGGAGTGTAGTGGCCTAAAACCGTGTTGTGAGTCAGCAAGGGGAATATGTGGTGTGACAAGTTTAAGTATTAGGCGTTCAATGACTAGAGGGGGTGCAGAGAAGTGTGATTGGACGGTGCGATGTTGGGATGGTTGGGTCTTTGTTCGGTTTTGGAATGGTGATTATTTTACCATGCTTCCAGATGTCGGGTATAGTGTTGTGTGAATAGCTGTAGTTTGCAATGTTTGTGAGTGCGTGTATACCTTGTGGTCCAATGTGTTTTAGGTGGATGTTGCTTATGTTATCAGGGCCACAGGCAGATGAGTGCTTGAGACTATGTATTATGAGTTTTGTCTGACTGTCTATGAAGGGTATATAGTCTGAGTATGTGGGAAAGTCTTTCTTACGTCGAATGGTGCGTCGGTCGTCAGGGTGAGAAGTGAGATGGCTTGTCTGTGCAAAATGACGTATGAGTGCGTTTGCTTGTTGTCTGTTTGAGGGTAGATTATCTGTTGTTGTGATTATTGCTGCGTGAGAGCGTGTAGTGTTACTGTTGGATAGTGTAATGCTGTTGAGTGTTTTGTACAATTTGCTGGTGTTTGTTTTGTGATCAAGTGTATTGATAAAGTTTTGCCAATTTTGTGTTTTTTGTTCATGTATTTTATTGGCAATCACAGTGTTTAGTGTTTGTATTTGGTCTGCTATGTTTTGAGGGATAGGTGTGGGGGTACCGTGTTTAAGTGTGTCACGTTGTCTGATGAGGCTTTGGATTTCTGGTGTGAAGTTGGGGTTGTGTGATTTTCTGTTGCCTCTAGGGATGTATCTCTTGTCTGCATTTTGTATGATTGTATTAAAAGTGTGCACAGCATTGTTTATGTTTGTGATTGGTGTACTGTTAAGTGTTTCAAAATGTTGTTCTGTCTCTTCAGTAAAAGCTTCCCAGTTAGCTCTCTTGTAATTGGTGTAAGTGTGTCTGTGGCCGACTGGGGTGCATCTTGTTTTGGTGGTGATGATGATTGGAAGGTGGTCAGAGCCAAGGGTTCCGACCACTCTCCATGATGTTGTTGGGGTTAGGCAGGGGGAGCAAAAGGTGATATCAGGAGAGGAGGGAGTGTAGAGGGCTTGGTGTGGGATATGTGTATGATTATGTGTGTTGTTCATGATAGTCAATGAGTCAAACTGAGTCTGTATATCAAGCCCTCTGTCTGTGTCAGGGTTGTCGACATACCAGGCAGACGACTTGGTGTTGAAGTCTCCACCCATGATCAGGTTGGGGATTGAGGCTAGTTGGCTAAAATGAGGCCTGAAGGTGTCTGGAACTGTGGGGGATGATTGGGGGGGAATGTACATGTTAACTATTGTCAGTGTTGATTTGTTGCCTGTGCGGATTCGAATGGATTGGATTTCTGTTGTGTTATCTGTGGTAGGGAGGAGAATTTTGGTTGTGGCACTTGAGCAGATTGTACGAGGGAGTGATTGTGCCAACAGCACTGCATGGGGCAGAAACATGGAACATAAGGGAGGAAGAGAGGAGTTTGAATGTGTTCAAGATGAAATGCCTGAGAAGTATGATAGGGGCTCCTAGGCTGGATAGTGAGAAATGAGGAGGTGAGAAGAACAGAGGTGGAATGGGAGCTGGGAGATAGGGTTGATGAAAGAGTATTGGGTTAATTTGGACACATGGAAAGAATGAAGAAATATTAGTAAAAGGGGTGTGGAAGCCAGAGGTGGAAGGATGAGGGGTGGTGCATTTACCTTTCGCATCACCCTATCCATATATTAAATTGAACACCTATGTTGACATGACACATCACTGGTAAAGTCCCACCTTTACCTTAAACTATTCACTCTCTCCAATTCTAATTCTAACACAAGCTCTACTATTCTCATAAAAAATCTTGACTGCTCTTAACAGCTTTCCTCCTATCTATGGCATATCTGCAATACCTCCCACAGTGCCTTCCTGCCTACCCTGTCATAAGCCTTCTCTAAATCAATAAAGGCCCAAAAAGACATCCTGATCTTTTCCTATAGCTTTCTCACATATCTGCCTTACCACAAATATCTGATCCATCCAAACCCTACCAGTCCTAAAACCACAATGTTCCTCACCAATTACTCTCTCTGTTCCTTTCCTAATCCTCTCAATCAAACCCTTTCCATAGGCCTTCCCAACTACATTCAACAAACTTATCCTTCTGAAACTACTACACTCACACTTGCCCCCTCTTCCTTTGTAAAGCTGAACTATACAGGCAGTCCTCCAGCACTCTACCCTCTATCATTAAACAACCTCACAAGGCAGTCCACCACCAATGTACCTCCCTCTTTTAAACACTGCATGACACCCATCCAACCCAAGTGCCTTACCTGCTCTCATCATTTTAATAACTGTTTTCACCTCATCTTTTCTTATTTCTCCTCCATTTTCCTTGTTCGTCACTGGCATTTTCTTAGCACTTCCCACAGCAACTACCTTTCCTTCCCTATCTTCCTTCACATTTAGCACATACAAACATATACCACATTTAGGAACTCCCTAAAATACTATGCCCATCTTCCTCTTACTGCCATCACTTACATTATCATCTCTCCATCTGTACCTTTTACTTTTTCTTCTCTATTTGATTCTCCTCCGTTTCCTCTATTTCCTTCCAAAACATCTTTTTTATTACTTTCAAAAATTAGAGAATCCTTACCCCATTTCACATCTGCTCTCCATTTTGCCTCTCATCTTATGCTTTACTTCGCTTCTTTTTTCTTTGTATCTCTCATATGATTCCCTCATCCTATTTAGCAACCAATCTGTGAACACTCATTTCTTCTCTTCTACAACTTTCTCGGCTTCATCATCCCACCCCTCACTACCCTTCTATTTCCTTCCATCCTCCTTGTTCCACACACCATCTTTGCACACCTCATGACTCCCTCCTTGAAACATCCACATTCCTCTTCCATTTGTAGTGCTACTCTATCCTTCACTCCCTCCCACTCTTCTCTCAGCTTCTTTTTGTACTCCTTCTCCTTTTCTTCTCATTTAAGCAATTTATTCTATGCACCTCCCTACCCTTTGTTCCTTTCTACTTTCTCTATCTATCCTCCACTCTCAACTTACTTTCCACCAAAAAATGATATGCCATTAATGAAGTTACTTTACAAGGTGTTGGGAGTGGAGAACAATATTCTTTTTTGTACAGAAACCTATATACATTGCCTACCTCTGATGAACTGAAGACCTCAGGAAGAAGGAAATTGAGAAGAGCCCACAATTCATGGAGGTTATTCTGCAGGGGAGTACCGGTTAACAGGAGACGATTTGTAGTTCGGAATTCACGGACAATTTCTGAGAGTTTGCTCTTTTCATTTTTAATACGATGGGCTTCATCAATGACCATGTACCTGAAATAAAATTTATACTAGTTAATAAAACATGAAACCATTTATAAAGAGGGGAATGTCTGTTGAGCAAGGAAGGGAGGAGGCAAGAGATTGAGGTGAGTGAAAAATGGCTGTGTATGGATGATACCATGATGCAAGGGAGTGGTTATGTATATTTTGACGCAGCCCAACGGGATTTCTCCCCATCTTCTCTTGTTCTCTATGGGGGGTCACTGATTAAGTGAAGCAGCTTTGCAATGGATGTGCTGTGTCTTGCCACATTGCTTCTGACCCAGGACAGTGGGTGGGATACAGGGATGACCTGTCATCTACGATGAGAGGGAAGAAAGGGCAGTGGATGGGAGTAGTATGGGTGTATGGGTGGGCATGGGTACTTGCCTTTTAACTTGGTTACATCCCTTGGACAGGGATAAGGCCCTTGGTATATAGATAAACAAAGACCCAGATGTAATTAACAAATATTTATCTCATGGAACTGCAACTTCTTACATATATGTATCCCTGAATTCACACACTACAATATGTATATTCAATGGATAATTTTCAATTCCTTACCTCCAGTTGAACTTCTTGAAGACAGACTTTTCCTTGATACACATTTCATATGAGGTGATGCAAACATCCCATTCCCCAGGCATCATTACATCACGGATGAAATTTGCCTGCAGGCATTAAAACATTGAAATAAAATTAAATTTGCTTCAATGAGAGCTAATTCTTCTAAATTAACATTTAAATGTTTCAAGTATTTGGGTCTTACTGACAAAGTTTCATCATACTATATTTGGACACCCACTTAATTCACCTTCACTTCCACCTATATACAATAATAACATACATACCTTCCCAGTTTCACCTTCATACACATTAACCTTGAGGAAACCTCCTTCCACCCCACCACATTTTTACTTATCTCTTCATTTACTAATATAGCCACCTTTTCTCTCCCTTATCCTCTCTTCTCTCCTGACACTCTCCCAATTACACTGCCAAACTCAAACTCACCCCTCCCTTTCAACTTATATACATACATACATACATACATACATATACCAAGGCTTTTTCCCCCTTACAAGGGAGGTAGCCAAAAAGGAAAAGGCATAAAATCATTCCCACCCATTCCATCCCTGAATACACTCCACACCCCTCCACCCTCCCTCTTATCTTAGCACCTCCTGGATGATGGGTCATCCCTGCACTTTGGCCACTGCCCTGGGTCAGAAGCAGTGTCACAAGACACAGCACATCCACAGCAAGGCCGCTTCATTAAATCGGCAACCCCCCCTCTCCGTCCCCCCCATGCATAAAAGGAGAAGACGGGGAGAAATCCCTTCGGGCTGCGTCAAATTTTGCTCACACATACTACCTCACCCCCCATCCCCGCCCATTCCACCTCATGCATCACAACATCATCCATATACAACCATTCTCCATTCACCTGTCTTCTGTTCTCTCCCGTCCTTCCTCAACAGACATTCCCCTCTTCCCCAAAGCCCCCTTCACCCCATCCATCCACCTCATCCTAGGACATTCCCTCATGTTCACTCCCTCCACATCTGCCTTCCATACGTTTTTTACTAGTCTTTCTTCACTCATTCTTTCCATGTGTCCAAACCATCCTAATATTCTTTAATCAACCCTATCTCCCAACTCCCTTTCCACCCCCGTTCTTCTCCTCACCTCCTCATTTCTCACTCTATCTAGCCTAGTAACCCCCATCATACTTCTCAGACACCTCATCTCAAACACATTCAAACTCCTTCTCTCTTACTCTCTTATGTTCCATGTTTCTGCCCCATACAGTGATGTTGGCACAATCACTCCTTCATACAGTCTCCTCTCTTAGCATCCATTCCCAAATGTCTATTCCTCATTACACTCTTCAATCCACCAAGGCATTTACTCTCTTCTCTCAATCTACATTCTACCTCCACCTTTGCACCCAAGTATCTAAAACAATCCACTTCCTCCAGTCGCTCTCCCTGCTCACTTCCAGTCTACTGCCACTTTCACCCCTTGTACATCAACTTAGTTTCACTTAATCCCAACACATCCATCTTTCTTCTCACAAACATATTGCCTATCTCTTCTCTTTATCTCTCATCTGTACCACACCCACACACTTTTAGAGACACAAACCTTAGGGTTCTGGTTGGAAAACTCCCAGACCCTTTTATACCTTTGCTTTTTGGGGTTACAGAGAGAAGGATGCCTAGTCCTATCCCCATGACATTTTTGTTGCCCTTTACAACTGAAGTAGGAATACTCAGTGTCAGTATTCTTTCTCCCCTACCACAGGGTTCATCAAAAAAGTTAATGTACATTTAGAGAAGCGGTACAGGACAGTATTAACAGTGGGACGACAGCAAAACGGAGGGATATTTCTCTAAGAATAAAGATTTCCTCTATCACTGAGAAAATGGCGTGTGGCTCTGATCCATAAGGGTGCCCCATATAAACCCTAAAGTATCAGTTCCATTACTACTGAGCAGATTTTAACCTCACAATAATATGCAGCCAATACCCCAGATGGGGAGGGAATATATAAATATTTAATAAATAAAATTCTGGTCATTCACTTTATACCTTTGAAAGCTAATATAATAGCTCCCCTTTCCCAGTCTCCCTCCCCCCCCAAAAGAAAGCTTGTTCAACTTACCCTGGTTTCTTGATCACCAATGAGACAAACTGCCTTCAAGGTTGGGCACCATCTTTTGAATTCATTTTCCCAATTTCTTAGAGTTGACTTGGGCACAATGACCATGTGTGGTCCTGGGATATTTCGATAATGCTTCATGTATCTGAAACCCCATGAATAAATATCAATCCAACCTAAAAACCTCACATTGTGGGAAATATTTCAAGTCTGCTGCATTACACAGACATTATTTGTATATATTAAGATATTTTATCATAATGAACATTGGAGGATTCTTTTCAGACTAGTTTACAATGAACAATATTATCTACCAATTGATATAAAAATTTATTTCACTTTGCCAAAGGTGTTAACTCAAAATAGAACATGGAACCATAAATCGACAACTTACCCAAGAAGAGAAATGGTCTGCAAGGTCTTGCCCAAGCCCATT
>NC_134812.1:31204595-31267934 GCF_046742065.1 Oratosquilla oratoria
CTAAGCAAACAAAGAAGACCCAAACAAGTTCATCAGCCTCAAGCCATCACTGGACCGCCATCCTGCATCTCCCGCGTAAACCCTTCAGTGAAACACACATTTTCCTCCGCAAATTAATGGTCAAAATTCAGTAAAAACAACATAAATTTTGAGTTTCTGATACTCACCGAGTTCTCCCCCACCTCCATCTGCTCTGTAGTATCTTCCCCGTCCGACATTTTAAGCAACAATTCAATCGATTTGGAGAAATTTATCCCACCCCCGTGCACTTTGTACACCGGTGCGGTGTTGCTACAGTGAACAATAACAGAGGTTCAATTAAGAAACTTTATTATAAACAAAGCGGTCATGAGTACCTATTATATTGCATAGAATTAAAATGTTACTAAATTATTTCAATGGTGTTCATATTAAAATAAAGCATTACGTTTGTTAAAATCTTTATTAAAATTTATAAAATATACCTTCAAAGCTTTTATTTGAATACCTTTATGTTCATGCACGAATAACATACTAAGCGTCTAGTAAAATGAAAAAATCCTGTATTTAACTTTATTCATATAGCAACTGATGAACCTTATGTAATAATATTTAAGTTTTAGTTTCCTATCCTAGTTTCTATACCACTACTGTCGATAACAGTCTGTAAACATGTCTGAAAGTTTGCCTTTCCTGTTTATTTGAACTGTTACTGTCAAATTGTATTGTTTATCTTAAAACTATGCCATGTTCCTTCTTACAGATATCGTGATCATGCCCCTTGAATTGTAGATGGAAATACAATTCTATAATTTGTTTTACCAATACTAGCTTGGATTCCGAAACGATAATTATACTGGAAGAGGAGTGGATGATGGTAGAATCTCGGTCTCACTAAACGCCGACCAAAGTCGACCAAAGCCGACCAAAACCACACAATGACGGTTTTTGCTCAAATGCATAATTTATATATAAAAAATAGCATATGGTTGCATTATTTGACCTATTTTCTTTAAAATGTGTGATTTCCATGTAAAATCATCAAAGAGAAGTTACGTTTTTATCCTCTGCAAAATTACCAACTGGCAACCAACGCCGACCAAACCCAAACAATGACGGCTTTTGCTCAATTTTATAATTCTAAATCAAGATTAGCATATGGTTGCATTATTTGACCTATTTTCTTTAAAATGTGTGATTTCCATGTAAAATCATCAAAGAGAAGTTACGTTTTTATCCTCTGCAAAATTACCAACCGTCGACCAAACCACATAATGACGGTTTATGCCCAAATGCATAATTAATATGTAAGAAATAGCATACGGTTGCATTATTTGACCTATTTTCTTTAAAATGTGTGAATTCCATGTAAAATCATGAAAGAGAAGTTACGTTTTTGTCATTTGAGCAAAAGCCGTCTTTGTTTGGGTTTGGTCGGCGTTGGTTGCCGGTTGGTAATTTTGCAGAGGATAAAAACGTAACTTCTCTTTGATAATTTTACATGGAAATCACACATTTTAAAGAAAATAGGTCAAATAATGCAACCATATACTATTTTTTATATATAAACTATGCATTTGAGCAAAAACCATCATTGTGTGGTTTTGGTCGGCTTTGGTCGGCGTTGGTCGACTTTGGTCGGTGTTTAGTGAGACCCTGTAGAATGTAAAATGTTTGACTTCAAAGAATGACATAATAATGAACTGGTAAATTGATGATATAAAATACTTAGAATCGTGTTATAAATATCAATAAAACAATACAAAATAAACAACTTGAAAAAATAATATAATGATAAACATGGTATATGGAGGTCGCCTCTAAAATCGTCTGAAGCGTTCAGTCTAAGGCGGTATTTTCAAACGGCGAATCTTTTTACAAAGGATTACAAAGGCGGAGCATGACGACAGGAGACCTTTTGATCCATATCTAGGTCGGATGCAAAAAAAAATCTTATTAATAATAAAACAATAAATAAAAACTATAATACTGTAAATAACAAATAAAATACATAAATAAATGCATAGGTATAGTTGAATAATAAACAAACAGGTAAATAGTAAATAATGATAAATTGCCATATAACCAGTAGTGGGATTCAGCCGGTTCTTACCTATTCGCTAGAACCGGCTCACGCAAATTTGTCAGTTCGGCGAACCGGCTAACTGGCGAACCGACTAGTTGCTCAGCTGGTCAGTGGTCTTCTGCATCTCGTCCGATAAGTACCGGGACGGTATGTTTCGTAACTTTCGTTAGTGATTTATTGCATAGTTTATTTACACAAGTGGTTACCAGTTTTTTTTCATGTATATAGTGCTTGGTTTCTCTGTATATTTGTGTTATTAAACTACATTTTATTATAATTATGGACATACATACATACACGCACTCTCATACACACTCCTTAGGCCTACCCACACAAACATGTTTGTTTATAAATAACACAAATGCATTGCACACATGCACACACATACTCATGTACATGTACACATATGCACACGTGTAAGCACATACATAGCCTACACATGCACACACTACCCCCACACAAACATGCGTCCGTAAAAAAATAAATACACCTGCACTAGGTTGCCCAAATCGATTTTTTTTATCACGAGACTAACTATAGGTTGGCACCCAGGTCTATACCCCATTTTTTTTTCCACCTGACAATTTTTCAGGTTTTTCGTATGTAAATATTTGAATATTTTTTACGTTTGGCAGCCAGAGATGCATTTTAAATATAATATTGTTAGTTTTCCATATTTCTAGTTAGAATATTTAATTGATAACAATAATATAAAGAAAATGTGGCTAAGAAGTGGTTGCAAATTAGTGTCAGATGGAAATACACCGACTATAACAGAACCGGCTGACGAAAAATTTGAATCCCACTACTGCATATAACTAATAATAAATGAAAATCAGACAGACAAATGATAACAAAACAAAAACAAAATAAATGAAAATCAGACAGACAAGTAATAACAAAACAAAAACAAATAATATAAGATAAATTATAATCATTACAGCATCTTACTTAGGTATTTATCTAACTGATTCTTAAAGCTTCGAACTGTACTACATTGCACTACCTGTGCAGGAAGTTTATTCCATTCATTTACTACACGGTTGGCAAAGTTGTTTCTACCTACTTCCAAATTGAATCTATTTCCGGATAGTTTGAGACCATTGTTTCTTGTCTGATTCTCATTCAATGTGAAAATTTGGTCACTTTTGATGTTGTCAATTCCCTTTAAAATCTTAAAGACCTGTATCAAGTCACCTCTGAGTCTACGCTTTTTTAGGGAAAACAGATTCATGTGTTTTAGTCGATTTTCGTATGATTTATTTTTGATATTTGGAATCAGTTTTGTGGCTCGCCGTTGTACTTTTTCCAGTCTGTCAATGTCTTTAATGAGATTCGGTGACCATACGGAAACAGCATATTCCAAATGTGGACGAACTAACGATTTATATAGCTTGTTAATGAGTGATGGACTTTTGAAATCAAAAGATCGCGTAATCAGTCCCAGAATCTTATTTGCTTTCTCAGAGGCTGAAATACACTGCTTGGATGATTTGAGGTCGTTACTGATAATTACGCCGAGATCTTTTTCACTATCCACTTTTGTTAACGAATTACCAAATAACTTGTAATCGTACTTACTGTTATTTTTACCTATGTGCATTACCTTGCATTTACTTGTGTTAAATTTCATTAGCCACTTTTCAGACCATTGCTGTAATTTATCTAAATCTACTTGAATATCTAATTGGTTTGAGTGATCATTTGCCACTCCGCACAGTTTTGTATCATCAGCAAATTTGGAAACAGTAGATTTTAGTCCATGGTCTATATCATTTATATATACTATGAAAAGAAGTGGCCCAAGAACGGAACCCTGAGGAACTCCACTTGCAACACTTTTCCATCCAGAAGTTTTTCCATTTAAAACAACTCTCTGTTTTCGACCATTCAACCAATTACTAGTCCAACCTAATAGGCTACCACTTATTTTTAATTGAGTGTATCTTGTGAAAACAGTTAGTTATATGAAACTGTGCAGTTATTCAGAATATGACATCTTTATGACAAATACTTGTAATGAATAAGAGTTCCAAAATAGCCTTTCCCCATTATAAGGTGGAACAGTCAAAATACACATCCACATCATACACAAATAAAACGCATTCCACCTCAGCTTTTCGTGGATAAAATGTTATTCTGTTTACACTACTTGTGTCAAAATCAATACAGCGAAGCATAGCTCTTCAAAGAATATGTGAAAAGCATTATCTAAGTAGTAAAAAACAAATTAAGCTCCTAGAAAAATTATAAGTGAGAAAGGTATCAGGACAAGATATCTCAAATTGGATTTTGAAAGCAGAGAACTATTCTATCTACATACCAATGGGCGTCTCCCCCTTTTAAGAGGGGTAGCTAGCCAAAATATACATAATCCTCCTCCTCCTCCTCCCCCTCCTCTTCCTCCCCTCCTCCTCCCCCTGCTCCTCCTCCTACTCCCCCTGCTCCTCCTCCTCCCCTCCACGCATCCCTCTCCTACCTGTCACCCATTTCCCTTTTGTCTGAGCTCCTTATGGATGAAGGGTCAGAAGCAATGCAGCAAGACACAGCACATCCACAGCAGCTTCATTTGCACAGCGACCCTCCCTCCTCTGTCCTTGATGCGAAAACAGAGAAGACGAAGAGTAATTCCAAGTCTCTGCTCCATGAAGTGTCATAAGCACAGTCACCCCTTCATACAGTCTTCTCTCCGCATCCATCCCCAGACACCTATCTTTCATGCCATTTTTCATTACTCTAAGGAAGAGTTTCCCAACCTTTTCCGACCATAGCATCTCCTGTTGCCATGTCCAAGCAGCCCAGCACCCCTATCTTGTTATTAGAAGGGTAAAAGAAAGTGAAGTGTACTGCTTGATGATTTTTTTTTTTTTTTGATTCCTTAGAACTGAAACAAATTGACAATAGTGATACATATATCAATGTGATATTGATTCGTATATCAATGTGATTTTTGTGTGCATCACTTCCCAACACCCCATGTAATTGACTTCAGCACCCCAGGTTGGGAAACGCTGCTCCTCTGTATTGCTTACTCCTCTGTATAGTTTGTCTCCACCCCTACTCCTCTGTCCCAAGCTATATGCGATCCTAAATATCTAAAACTATCCACTTCCTCCAGCCTCTCTTCTATAAGACTTATCTTTAGCTTACTGCCACCCTCACCTCTTGTATATATCATCACTTTGTTTTTACCCATATTTATTTTAACTTCTTCCTATGACCTTCCCAAACTCCGTCACTAGCTGCTTCAGGCTCTCCTCTGACCCCGCCACAAGCGCAGTGTCATCAGCAATCAACAACTGGCTGATGCCTCACTCCTCTTCAGTATCTCTAACATTCTCCAGTCCACTGCTCATCACCTCCGTATTTACCTTCCACACCATCCTGTTCATGTACACATTGAACAACCATGGCGACATAACACACCCCTGGCGCAGCCCTAACTTTACCTAAAAATCTCACTTTCACCATTTCCAACCCTATGATAAATTCTACATAAGAACATAAGAATGTAGGAGACTGTAAGAGACCACAAGGCCTACACTAGGCAGTTCCATGTCCATTACCACCTATCATCCATATCCACAACGTTATCTAATCTTCTATTGAAACATGTTTCAACGCTCACTATGTAGTTACTAAGTCTTTTCCATTCGTTAACTACTTTGTTGGAAAATCAGTTCTTGGCTACTTCCTTCTTAAACCTAAATTTGTCTAATTAAAACCCATTACTACGAGTCCTACCTTACTGTCTTAATATGATTACCTTACTTGCATCACCCTTGTTAAAATCTTTGAACTATTTGAATACCTCTATTAGATCACCCCGTACTCTACGTCTTTCCAGAAAGTGTGAGCTAAGACGCCCAAACATGTCTTCTTAAAATGAATTTCTAAGCCCTTGTATCATTTTGGTCATTCTTCTCTGTACTGGTTCCAGTGAATTGATATTCCATAGGGCGGAAACCAAAAATGTATCGAATAGTCAAGGATGGGTCTAACTATCGCCAGATAGATTTTAATAACTATATCTATACCCATCTGGGGTATTGGCTACATGTTATTGTGGCTAAGTAGCATGTAGCTGATACTTTAGAGTCTATATGGGGCACCCCTACGGACCAGAGCCACACATTTTGTCTGTGATAGAGGAAATCTCTGTTCATAGAGAAATTATGATACTTTATCACACTGCGGCTGTCCTTCTGTTGTGCTGTCCCCCCACCCCTTGTTACTATACTGTACAATTTCTCTGAATATTCATTTTCTTTCTTTGCCTAACCCTGTGGTGGGCGAAAAGAATGTTGCTACCAAGTCTTCCCATTTGAGTCGTACGAAGCGACAAAAAACGGGACGGGGATAGGACTAGGCATCCTTCTTCCTGTAGCCCACAAGGGGCTACAGGGCGTCATGAAGTTGACGCCCTGCTGCGTAGACGGCTGGGAAAATTTCATTCTTTGGGACCGGTCCAACAATTTCTCTACAATATATATTTCTTTCTGGCAACCCCTCAAGAGTGCCACCATTTCACATATGACCTTTCTGGCAAACCCCTCGAGGGGGCCGCCTTTTTTTGTAAATTGTGTACATAGATAGGGATGTCTGCCAACCTCAGGAGTTTTCCTCTGGGCTTGCCAGCAGTTTTTGTATCAGATCAGGACTAACCATTAAACTGGTTAAAATAAGCAGAGTTTGTTTCCCCTCTACATGTAGGGAAAAAAATCGACACCAGGAGTCCAACACAGGTACCGCATTACTAAATGCAGCTTTGGTTACATAGGTTAGGTTAGGTTAGGTAGGTTAGGTTAGGTAAGAATAGACGAATTTAGCATCCTTTCATTTCTTCGACCTTGGCATTTATCAAAACGTTAGTAAATCGGTACTAGCAACTTTATTGTTATAATTTTCCGCCAATAAAAAACATATTACGTTGATGAGTTACAACTTGATAAAATATTTTCTATTGCTGAGCGAATGTTAGAAAGTTTAATAAGAAATTCTTCTGCCTGTTCATAGGCCTATAGCATTCATGCCATAGGCCTAACCATGCTAACCTCCTTGCATGGACAGATTAACTATCCATGCACTGTGGACGTGGTCATCTTGGTGGCCGTGTGGATGTTTTTCCAACAAAATAAAATCAAAACCAGCCCTGCTGGGCATACTGGGACCTGGTAGATAGGGCCAGGCCCATCTACGTCTGCTAAGTATTAGGCCTGCCATTTCATGCCTTCAAATCTTCATCCGCACGTCTGATTACAAACTAACGAAATCATGTGTCTGGCCTGGTGTGGTGTGTGATTGGTGGTGTGCATTTATGTATGTAAAGCGTGCATGCAGTAATGCATTCCGGCGAACTCACCAGTCCTTATTCCCTGCTCGTTCTGGGCGATCATCCTCTGGAGATTCCTTGCTCTCGACATCTTTGTCAGTTGAGTCTTGCTTGGATATCCGAATTGGTTCGTACACGTATCCTTGTGCCGTATCCACATTGGACCACGAGAGGGCATCCAAGTCCGATAAGCCTTCTTCACTCAATGTGAAATCCCCATCGTGTTTGTCGCTGGCCATGTCCGAGAATGTAAACAACACTCCTGACGTCATCAGTTACCCTAGTGGTGTAAAATGTAACTACGACATTAAAAAGTTCGTCTGCTATCAGGCACTTTTAAGATCATGCTATTTGGATAAAACCAAGACTATAAAATGCTAGAAACGTGCATTTCACTTTCTAACTTCTAAGTTATATTTTCATACATGGAATAACAAAAAATAAAGAAATCCAAAACCTTAGTTGACCTTTATGCTGTTTATTTGGGGAGGTTACGGCCGTGGCTGGGCACCGTGGGAGGGGGGTAGTTGAGGCTTCCCTCGGCTGACGTTCTGAAGAGAGTCTTTCAGACTGATATCGGAACTGAAACCCTGCAACCCGGCATAATCACCCCTTCATATAATCTTCTCTTTGCATTCATTTCCAAATGCCTATTTGTCATGACACTTTTAATGCCCCAAGATGTATATTTGCTTCTCTCAATGTACAGTTTACCTCCACCCCCACTCCTCAAATTTTTGCCACATGCAACCCTAAAGAGTTAAAACTGTCCACTTCCTCCAGCCTCCCTCCAACTGGCCTACATCCTCTCCCCTTGTACATCCCATACCCTTACTTTTGCCCACATTTAACTTCAACGTTCTCCTATTGCTTAACTCCGTCATTAACTGCTTTAATTCCTCCTCCGACCCTGCCATAAGTGCATTATCGTCAGCAAACAACTACCGGCTCATCTCTCACTTCTTTCTACTGCCTCTAACCACCTCCAATCCTCTGCCCATTACCTTTGCATGTACCTCCCGTACTAGCCCTTCCATGGCGAAGTGACACAGCCCTAATGCATCCCCACCTTTATCTCAAAACACTTGCTCTCTCCATTTCCAGTCCTAATTTACACAGGCTCTACTACTCTCGTAAATACCTTTGACTGCCCTTTCTACCAATCCTATATATCTGCAATACCTCCCACAGTGCCTTCCTGTCACCCCTATCATAAGCTTTTTCAAAATTCATAAAAGTCCAAAAACATACCTTTGCCAAAGCCTTCCAACAAATCTGCCTTTCCACAAGAATCTAATCCACGCATTCTCTACCTTTCCTAAACCAACACTGGTCTTCACCAATTACTCCCTCTGTTCCTCTCATAAGCCTCTCATTTAAAATCCTCCCATAAGCCATTCCAACTACACTCAACAAATTTATCCCTCTAAAACTAGTACAATCACACTTGTCTCCTTTTCCTTTGTAAAGCGGAACTATACAGGCACCCCTCCAGTCCTCTGGTACTCTCCCTTCCTTTAGACTTTTTGTTGATGTTGATACCTTCTTAATTTTCACTGTTGACATGTTCATAGAAATGTTTAGATTTCTGTAAGTGAAGTCATATTCTAGTTATTCAAATGGAGGTTGGAGGTAAGATAAGGGAAGAATATTGGCCGAGTGTGATACTCCCTTTATCTATTATCCAGCCGTACTCTGTACATACGGAAGAGATCAACGGATATATGAAATGAATACTCAGTGATATTGAATAATTCCGTGCTGTTATGCTAACATTAGTTCTGCAAGACGACAACACTGAATTACAGGTAACATATTTAGATATTTGAAGAAATTTATTCAAAATAACAACAAAAGCCCACTCTCTCTCTCTCTCTCTCTCACACACACACACACACACACACACACACACACACACACACACACACACACACACACACACACACGGCTCGGTGGTGGATTGGTAAAGCACTGGCCTCACAAGCCAGAGAACCGGGGTTCGATTCCCCGGCCGGGCGGAGATAAGTTGGGTTTTATCTCCTTTCACGTGTAACCCCTGTTCACCTAGCAGTGAGTAGGTACGGGACGTTAGTCAAGGAGTTGTGACCTTGCTGTCCCGGTGTGTGGTGTGTGAGTGGTCTCAGACCTACCCAGAGATCGGCAAATAATGAGCTCTGAGCTCACTGCGGTAGGGTGGTGTCTGGCTGTCTCGACAGAGACTGCAGCAGATCCGAGGTGAATACACACACATATGAATGGAATAAACTTCCTCCACAGGTAGTGCAATGTAGTTCAATTCGAAGCTTTAAGAATCATTTAGATAAATACCTAAGTAAGATGCTGTAATGATTATAGTTTATCTTATATTATTTGTTTTTGTTTTATCATTTGTCTGTCTGATTTTCAGTTATTATTAGTTATATGTCAATTTATTATTATTTACTATTTACCTGTTTGTTTATTATTTAACTATACCTATGCATTTATTTATGTATTTTATTTGTTATTTACATTATTATAGTTTTTATTTATTATTTTATTATTAATATGATTTTTTTTTCGCATCCGACCTAGATATGGATCAAAAGGTCTCCTGTCGGCATGCTCCGCCTTTGTAATATATATATATATATATATATATATATATATATATATATATATATATATATATGCACACACACACACACACACACACACACATATATATATATATATATATATATATGCACATACATACACACACACACACACACACACACACACACACACACACACACACACACACACATATATATATATATATATATATATATGTATATATATATATATACACATATATATATATATATATATATACATACATATACATATGTATCTATATATGATCGTAATTTATGTATACATACATGCATATATATAAGCATACGTGCATATATTCATATATACAGGTATAAGTGGATACATATGCAGTTACATATATATACATATACATATGTATACATACATACATACATACATACACGCAAGCACATGCCCAAATACCCTTCATCGGAGACGTCGTCTTGTCTGTCGTGAGCTAACGCCCTTCGCCAAGAACCTCCACAAACTTTGGGAGATTCCGACAACAAACGGACAATGTTTCGCGTTCGGGAAAAGACGGAGCAACAGAGGAAATCGGCGACAAAGGACCTATTGGACCAAAGGACGGACCACAGGACATACTAAGCCGGTTTCCTTCTTGAGATGAAGGACACATACGTACACCGGCGGCGCCTTTCTGCGCCCGAAGGAAGGAACCAGACCGCCACTTAGGACGCTTGGCACATGCGAAGACGTGCAATGGCAGCCATTCAGGAACTCCAGTCCGTCCTCACGGAAGAGCGTCCGGTCCGGTCCTTGAGGACCTTGGCACCCGGCGGAGGGCGGGATTAATTGGTCGGCTTTGGTGGTCGGGCCGACCGTCGTCAAAAATTTTGTACTCGTACCAAAATCGTCTTTTTTTCCCCATCCGGCAGAGGGTGGGATTAAGTGGACAGCTTTGGAGGGCGGGCCGACCGTCGTCAAAGATTTTGGACTTATACTAAAAATCGCCTCTTTTTTTTCCATCCGGCGGAGGTGGTCGGGCCAACTTTCGTAAAGAAAAAAAAAAAAAATAATAATAATAGATAACATAAATAAATAGATGAACAGATCAATAATAAAAAAAAAAAAATCAAGGACCCGACTAAGACGGGAGGGCTTTTGCTTGTGGCGCTGCTCGCTTCGCTCTGTATGCTTCGCGTCCAGTACTCCAGCCCTGACCCCTGTGGACGAAAATGACGATGGCGGTCGCTCTTTCCGCGGCAAAGCCGTCGCAAGGGCCACTTCAGAAGCCCCGAGATTTAAGGCTTGTGTCACACAATATTGGTGCCATAATATTGATGATTTCCAGGAACTGAGATTTTTCGTTATTTAGCACTTCCTTTTCCGTAACCCCGGACCTCAAGAAGAACCTGCCCCCCCCCTCCCCCAGAGGAACCCCAGTCTCCCTCAAAGAAACTCCGGACCCCCAGAGGAACCACGGGCTTCCAGAGGAACCTTGGACCCTCACAGGAGTCCCAGGCCTCAAGAGGAACCCCGGCCTCCTAGACTCTATGGCCTAGAGGAACCCTGGGCCTCTAGAGGAACACCGGATCCCTAGAAGAACATCGGGTCCCCAGAGGAACTTTGGGCCCCTGGAGGAACCCTGGCCCCCAAATGTACACTGGGCTTCTAGAGGAACCCCTTCCCGAAAAGGAACCGTCGTTTTGCAATCCTATCTCTATATAAATCGTTTGCTTTCCACCCTTACAAAGGAGGTCTTATTTTGCCGGGTTCTGTGGCTGGGCGATGACGTAATCAAAATCAGGACAACAATATTTTTAATCTATATAAGAAATCCGACGGAGGGCGGGTTAACTGGTGGGCCGGCCAACTTCTGTAAATGAACTCATACTACTTTTTTTATCAATAGTTTCTTTCAGCACGACGGCTGGAATCAATTATTTGAAAGGCATAAATGCCGCTAGTGATTTATTCCATAATACTTACAATTGCCAAGCGAATAAAAGTGGCGTTCAAATGTTCAAATGTCAGTTGTACGGATCTCAGCCATTATTGT
This sequence comes from Oratosquilla oratoria, assembly GCF_046742065.1. NCBI lineage: Eukaryota > Metazoa > Arthropoda > Malacostraca > Stomatopoda > Squillidae > Oratosquilla > Oratosquilla oratoria. The sequence continues at coordinate 31,216,632 of NC_134812.1, forward strand.
TATAGTTCCACTCCTTTGCGGGGCACCATAGAAACCAATTCGATTTATATTTTAAAGACCCGTGTTTGAGGTTTCGCGACAGCTGCAGTTGACTATTTGAAAGACATCACTGCGTCTAGTGATTTATTCCACAATAGTTACCAAAGTGAAGACAATAGAATATTGGTTAAATGCTGCCAAGTCTGCTGATGGGGTTGGAAAGGAGGTGAAATATTGAGCGCAGATGTACGGATAGCAATCGTCGTTGCTACCTCTTCCTAGCCTACGGTTCGTAGAGGGTTCCACACCTATTATGCCCTTTGTGTGGCAAGATCGTTAACAGACTGGGTTCCTCTTCTTAAAGGACCAACTTCGAAACTTCGTGACGGAAAAATTTGGGTATTCGATGAAATAGTGTACCATTTGACGAAATGAAACATTCAGTAGCCACTCAAATATAGCCAGTAATGCCTCCCTCATAAGAACGATTTTTGCCCGTCCGGCACATACCCCACGGCTCAGCAGTACATTGACTCTTAGGCAACGCGTCAATGCAACTTGGCACGGTGTGTGTTGTGTCACAGATGCCTACATATCCCATATAATAAAGTAGGAATTTTGTGTTGTTGGCATGAGTACATATGTATGGCATCTGCGTGATTTGACGCGTATAGAAAGGCTATGTATAGTTATACATGGGACATATAGACAAACGTGAGAATATTACAATACTACTACAATACGCCATCCCAGTACCACTACACATATTTCATAGTTGCCAATCACTAGTTAACTGGATTGTAGATTATCATGGTAATGACGAACGGGGTGTTTCTAAGATTACAAGTTTTAGTTGGACATACATTCTGTACCTATTTATTATTGTCAATTATTATTATTATTATTATTATTATTATTATTATTATTATTATTATTATTATTATTATTATTATTATTATTATTATTATTATTATTATTATCATTGATTTTTCTACATATTTTCCGTTATTGCACGTTCTACTTTCCTATCGTGGTTTAAAATGTTGGAAATAGATATTTTATTCAGTTTATAATAGTGAGACTATATTGATTTATTTTTTCATAATCCTAATTGTTCATAACATACATTTATTGACATAAGGAAAAGAAAGAAAAATGGTTGCAACACCTGAATCTCTATCCTAATAATTTTATATTTTCTTTGGGGAACGAGCATATGAAAAAGTACTCGGCGCGCTACTACTACTACAGGATATGATAGGTAAGGTGGAGGAGAGGGGGGAGGGGTGTGTGTGTGTGTGAAGTAAAGTAGGAAATGGAAGGAAGTTGAAGATTAATAGGTGTGGGGCAGACCCACTTGCTGTTTTAATTATAGATAATTTTTCTGAAGTTGGTATTGCCGTATGGAAGCATCTGCTACTTGTGGTTCTTGGTTGGATGTTGGTCCATCTCTTCTTAGTTCGGTCTTCGTCTCTTCTTTCTTGAGTTGTTGTTGTTGTTGTTACTTTGTTGATATTATTGTTGTTGGTTGGTTGTTAGTTAGTTTTTTTTTTTTTATGAATGTATACGACTATTCTTGCCTACTTTAAAAGGTTTTGAATACTATGGGGGTTAGTTCTTAATTACTGTTACACTTCTTGTTATGATAGGGGGGGGCTAAATTCTATATGTCGTATCCATTTTTTTTGTACATGTATATAGTAAACATAATAAACATATAAACATATATCAAAGAGTATGTTTTCTCATTTCGCATTAGGGAGACTTCTAGTGATAATTCTGCTTGTAATTACATAAGTTGAAGGGGGGGGCATAGTGACTCCTGTTACCATACTCATTGATTAGATGATATCACGTGCGACTGGTTCGCACGTGCTATCATCTTATATCAAACAGTAACAATAATAATAGTTAGTAGGGTTAGTTGAACGATTAAAGGTGATATGTGTTGTTTTTTGTTTGTTTTTGAGTGTTGTTATGATTAGAGTATGTATTTTGGTTCGGGTGGGGGCTGTTTATGATGGGGGACACTCTAGGCCACCAATTGTGATCGTGTCCGTGTTCTGTGTCTATGTTTTCACTGGTTTGTACTAATTCTGGGTTTATGATTGTAAGTCTGTTCCATGTTCTGTATGCTAGTCTGTAAAGTCTTGTGTTCAGTGGTTCAAGTTTATGTTGTGTATGTAGTTCTTCTATTGTGTTTAAGTATGGGGGAATGGAGTGTGTGGCGAATCGAAGTGTTTTGTTTTGTACTGCTTGTAGTTTTTGGAGTTGGTTTGGTTTTAGTGTGATAGCTGTTATTGGTATGTATTCTAGTTGTGGACGTATGAGTACTTTGTATAGTCTTAGTATGAGCTTGGTGTCTAGGTTTCTGAATCGTTTTAGTGTGTGTAGTGTTTTTTCTGCTAGATGTTTTCTATTGTGTGTGTGTGTTTGTAGACCTCTGCTCCCAAGTGTTAATCCTAGTATTTTTATGTTTCTTTGTTTGTGTATGTGTGTGTCTCCTATCCATATTTCTGCTGGTTTATGTGTTGATATGTTAAGTAATTGGAACTTTGCTGTGTTTGTTTGTATTTTCCATTTGTGTTCATATGTGTTTATTGTTTCTATTGTTCTGCTTGTTTTTAGTGCTAACATGTTTTTGCCTTTTTTACTTGGATATGTGATTATTTGTGTTAGGTCGTCTGCAAATTGTATGTGTGTGACTCCGTGTGTCGGGTTGGGGGTGTCGTATGTGTAAAGGTTGAATAGTGTTGGTGAAATAATGCTTCCTTGGGGGACTCCACTGTGTATGTTGAAGGGTCTTCCTATGTAATGGTGTATTCGTATCTGTGCGTGTCTGTTGTCGATGTAGTTGCAGAGTATTCTTGTGAGTATGTCTGGGGGGTGTGTTTGGTGTATTTTGTATTTGAGTCCTGTGTGCCATATTTTGTCAAATGCTTTTGTTATGTCGCGTGAAATTATGTTGCATCCGTGGTTGTGTCTTTGGCTTATGGCTATTGTTTCGTATAGTGTGGCTATGGCTGTGTGTGTTCCTCTTTGTCTTGTGAATCCATGTTGGTGTTCGTTTATTAGGTTGTTGTTGTATAAGTGTTTGAGTAGTCTTCGTTGTATGAGTTTTTCTAGTATTTTTCCTGGGACTTCGAGTAATGATATCGGTCTGTAGTTGTTTATGTTTGTGAGGTCTTTTCCGTGTTTGGGTATGAATGTTAGTGTGGCTGTTTTGAAGGTGTCGGGGAAGTATCCCATGCTGAATGTTTCATTGAATATTTCTGTGAGTAATTGTAGTGTTGAGTCTGGTATGTTAGTTAGTGTTATTTTGTTTATTCGTGACTGTCCGGGTGTTTTGTCTTTGAAGTTTTTTATTATGCTTTTGATGTTATCTAGTGTAAAGGGTTTTGTGAGTGTGTTGTCTGGGTCAAGTCGTCTCATGTCAGCTAAGTTAAGAGGTGTGATGTCGTCTTGTATTTCTTGTACATGTGCTGTGATTGTTCGTTCATGTTCCATGTCAAATGTTGCATTTTCTGTTGGTGTGATTCTGAATATGTTTTTCCAGTGTTGTCTGAATATGTGTTCTTTGGCTTTGTCTTTATGTATCTTGTGGTTATTGTGTATGATGTAAGGGGTGGTGCTAGTAGGTGTTCCTGTTAGTTTTTTAATTTGTGTCCAGAAATATTTGGTGTCATTGTATTTTAGGTTTATTTTACGTATTTCAATGTTCCAATGTTCGTAGTATAGTTGTTTGTTTTCGTCTAGTAGTTTATTTTGTATGTCGCGTAGTGTTCGTATCGCTTGTGGTGTCCATGTGCCGCTGTTGTTGTGTGCTCGCGTTTGTAGTTGTTGGTATTGCCACTGTAGTAATTTTAATGTATCTGATTGTCTTGGGTGTGGTAGTATTTTGTGTTTTGTTTGGGGAATGTGTTTGTCCATGGCTTGTTGTATCATAGTGTACCATGTGTTAAGTTTGTCGTCTATGTATTGTTTGTTGCGTGTTTGTCTTTGTCTTTGTTTGTCGTATTTTGTTCTTTCTTTGTTTAGTGTGTTTTTGAATTCTGTCCAGTCTGCTTTGTGAAATGTGTATCTAGCTGGTGTTGGTATTGTTATGGGTTTGGTTGCTAGTGTTAAGTGTATTGGAATGTGATCTGATGTAGTTAGTTGGCCTGGTGTGATACTGTAGTTTAAGTGATGATGTCGGTTTGTTAGTATTATGTCTGGTGTTCCTTGTCCATTGTGTGTAATGAAGGTATGAAAGTCTGGTCCTAGGTGTGTTAAGTGTCCTCTTTGTATTAATTGTGCTATTTGTCTTCCTGTGATGTTTGCGGTGCTGTGTCCTAGTGTGGGGTGTTTAGCGTTCATGTCTCCTATTATGTATACAGGTAGTCTTTTTCTCGTTAGTCTCAGTATGTCATTTATAGGGAAAAGGGGGCGTCTGGGGGGTAAGTATAACGTCGCTATAATAATGGGTCCTTGGTTTGTGTCAATCTTGATTGCTAGTATTTCGTCCTGAAAGTCGTCTAGTATTTTGTGTTTGATGTTTTGTTTAATGGCTATTGCTATTCCTGCTTGTGTTTGGTTAGAGTCGTTTCGTCGATGTACTGTGTAGTTGTATATTTTTAGTCTGTCTGGTGTACCTATCGAATTTAAAAGTATGATATCTGGTGTTATGTTGTATATGTTACAAAGTTCGTTTCTTCTGTCAAATGTCCACTGTATTATGTTGTGTTGTATGATGTGTATTTGTTCCATGGTGTTGAGGTGGAATTGTACTGTATTTGTTTATTCAGCGTTGTATGTCCAGTGGTGTTCGTGCTCTGTGGTCTTGTCGTGGAGGTCGAAGTGTCCTTGTTTGAGTTTGTTGAATTTTGTTTTGTTAACTCTCACAATGTTGTAGTGTGTTAAGTCTATTTTGTCTGTGGCTATTTTTTCAATTATGTCCTTTTCTTGTTGTTGTGTTGTGTAGATTATTTTGATTTTCTGGTTGGTGATTAGTGTTTTGAGAGTGTCGTGTGTGGGGTCTGATGGTATCTGTTCCGTGTCTGTTGTTACAAGTTGAAGGCCCAGGCTGTTTGGTGTTCGTTTTTGTGTGGGGTTGGTGTCATCAGTGTTAGGTGCTCGTTTATGTGGGGGGTTAGTGTCATCAGTGTTTGGTGCGGGTCTCTTCAGTGTTTGTTCTGTTGTTTCCATTGGCTCAGTGGTCTGTACATCGGTAGGTGTTGTGTGGTTGTGAAGGGCTTTAGCTAGTAATTGTGTGTTGATGGCTTGGGGAGGGATGATGACTGTGGGTAGGCCATTGGCTTGGTATATTGTGTTAAGTGTGGTCTGGAATGTTCCTGGTTCCTGTGTATCCATTAGGGTGGCTAGAGTAATGGCTGTGTTTATTGTTGTGAGGTGGTGAAGTGATGTGGTCGTGTTTGTTGGTGTAGGGAGGAGTGCAGGTTTTGATGTAGTGACAGAGGCATATGTTTGTGTATTGGTTTGTGTCTGTTGCTGTTTTTGTTTGAGTTCCTGTTCTTTTTCTTTCTTCTTGGGGCAGCGGCGTGCAACTGCTGGATGATCCCCATGGCATAGGAGGCATTTCGTGAGGACACATGTGCATTTGTCTCGTCGGTGTTGAGTGGATGCGCAGTTGGAGCAGGCCATGTATGGGAATGGGTGTGGGCAGTGTTTGCGTATGTGTTCAAGTGAGTAACAGTTGGTGCATTGTGGGATGTATGTGTATGTTTCCTGTTTCAGTGTATGTGTTGGAAATGATTGGGAAAACATCTTAAGTCCCTTGAGGAGGCAGTCTTTCACCATTTGTGTGTTTTCAAACTTTATCTTGAGTATGTTTCTGGTGTTTGGAAGAGTGATGGTTTGTGTAACGTGTGTGTTGGGATTCAGTCTTTCTATTTCGTGTTTGATTTCTTCTGTTGTGTGGTCTGTAACATAAGGGTCTATGTGTGTCATGACTAGTGTTCTGTTGGCGTTAAGTTCAGGTGGGTCTTGTATGTCGTATCCGTTGTTGGAGAAGAATGTTTTTGTGTCCTTTTGGCATAGTGTTTCTGTTGTTGTGTCGTCTGTGAGTAAGATATATGCTTTGTGTTGTGGTATCAGTCTGTGTATGTATATGTTCTGTTTTGCCAGAGTGTCCCAGAGTTCCTTTGTTCGATTTCGGTTGTTATCTGTGGGACGTAAGACCCGGATCCTAACTCTACCCATTGCGCCGAGCGCAATGGGTTAGGTGTCCTCGTGTTCTAGTGTTGTTGTTTGTGTTACCCGTGTTGTGTAAAAGGATGGTGATTGTGTAGCGATTGTTGTAGGGGCGGGTGGCGGGGGCAGGAAACGTTAGTTAACGGTTAGCGAGCGGGAAAAAAAAACTTGACTACTACACTGACAATTGCCGCGAGCGTAGACAGGGGAGTGGGTATCAGCGCGGGAGTCGTGGGTGGGCGGCTATTATCCCTGGTGGTTACTGACCAAGCACGCGCGCGTCTATGCCGGGTGTGTCGAAGAGACACGTAACCGGGAGGGAGGTTCCCCCTCTACTACAGAACAGACCAAGTTTTGAGACCAGCAAGGGCTATGGCTGTCTGTCGCAGAGTTAAGGGGACATAAATCGTCCAGCATAGCGAGTTCTCGGAGAAATGAGAATGTCTCGGATACTAGGAATTTCTTGGTAATGCTTCGGAGCAGCGATGTTAATACCACGGCGGTTGGGCAACAAGTCAGCGCGCTTGACCTGCTGCACCCAATTATTCAGGGAGTTATTTACATAAGAAAAGATGTTTTGCATATTTCATTGAAATTACTCACCTCCTTACAATTAAATTCCCTGTGATAATTATATAACAACTAATTTTGATAATTTAGAAAGAACAACATGCATGACAACATTTCTTGGTATACAGTTTCATTTCCGGGTAGAGGGAGTGTCCGCTCCATTGAAGTAATTTTAATTTGGTGGAAGTTGCATCGCTTCCTCGCTGGAATAGAAGAGATGTGGTGGCGTGAACTGTCTTCTTCCCTTTTAATATCACTTTACTGTGGTCATTGTCGTCTCCTGGCATTTCGGTTCTTCAGGCATTGATATCAGCCCCTCCCCCCCCCCGATTCAAAAGATAAATATCTGTGCATGTCAGCGTAGAGTTCATCTCAAACATGTTTAAGCTTTTCCTTTCTACTTCTCTTAGATTCCAAGTCTCCACCCCTACAGTGTCATTGGTACGATCACCCCTTCATATAATCCTTTCTTTGCATCCATTCCCAGATGCCTTCTTATGACACTTTTTAATCCCCCAAGACATTTACTTGCTTCTCTCGATCTACAGTTTACCTCCATCCCCACTCCATTTCCTTCCATATGTGACCCCAAATACACTTCCTCCGACATTTCTCCTTTAAGACTTACTTCCAACTCACTGCCATCCTCTCCCCTTGTACATCTCATCTTCTATCTTTTCTCCATATTTATCTTCAACTTTCTCCTATCACATACCTTCCTTAATTCCATCACTGTCTTAATCTCTCCTCTGGCCCTTCCACAATCACAGTGTCATCAGCAAACAGCAACTGGCTCACCTCTCACTTCTCTCCATTTTCTTTAACCATCACTCCTGTGCACATTACCTTCACATTTACCTCCCATACCACCCCATCCATGTACACATTGAACAGCCATGGGGGATATAACATTGCCTTAACATAGCCCCACCTTTACCTCAAATCACTCACTCTCTTCATTTCTAATTATATCATAGGCTCTACTCCTCACATAAAAACTCCTGACTGACCTAAATAGCTTTTCCCTGATCCCATATATCTTCTATATCTTCGATACCTTCCTGTGTACCCTGTCATAAGCCCCTCTCCAAATCCATAAAGGCCCCAAAAAACATCCTTACTTTAGTCAAAACCTTCTCACAAATCTTCCTTACTACAAAAATCTGATCCACGCATCCTCTACTTTTGCTAAACCCATACTGCTCTTTACCAACTACCTTCTCTGTTTTCTCATGATCCTCTCCTAATCTGTAGTAGAAATAAAGTTCATTAAATCAATAGCAGTGGTGTGGTGGCCGGTGAATTCATCGCACCTCTAAGCTTTCACACATTACATATGTCCAGCTAGCCATGAGTGATATGTTGCCAGTTTTGTTTCTTTTTAGTACTATAATTTTATTTTTACTTTCTATATACTGCATCATGTTATATTTTTCATGTTTTTCTATATAAAATCATGAGTTCATTTGTAGCAGTAAATTTACACACTGATTATATGCTAGAAACGGCTATGGAAAGTAGGTAAAGATATATGTCCTGTTATACACAAAGTCACTCAGTGTATGTCTGTCACTCAGTTTCTCTGTGCTTTGTGAGATATGAAGGAGCTAAAAGACTTGTGTACAAATAATTATTTATTTCTGCTGTAAAGATGATCAGATTACATTTAAGGGTTTTTATTACCTAATGAAATGAGGCTTTAGTGCAGTTCTGTTCCTAAGAAAAAATAATAAGCATATTTTATTTTTATATAATCAATATGCTTTGGGATTTATAGAGATTTTTTATTAAATTTTGCTGTACCTTGAAGAACCTGTCTACTGTGCTGTGAAGCTGGGTGTTGTCGTTGTTGTTGTTGTCGTTCCCTAGACTGTCTGACCGAGCAGTCCCGTCTCCCCAAGGAATGCCACAGCCGAAACTGGGTTTTCCCACAAATCCTTTATAGAGTGTATGTTGTGTTGTTTGAGTGCATGATTGTGTATAATGCAGTCTTCCATTATGTGTTGTATGGTATGGGGTGAAGTGTTACATCCTGGGCAGCTGTTGACAATGCGGTCATCCAAGTGAATGATTCGTCACAGTAGTCAAAAGCATTTTGAGGACATGATGTCAGCCACTTGTGGTACTCTGGTGCCCATGGAGGGACATTGCACAGTCCCCATGTAGAGCAGAATGGCCATGAATTTGGAGATCTCATGTTCAGTGGTAGAGAAAGTTGTGGCAACATCTTTTTGAATGGCATAGAGGTTCATTTGATAGGTTTTGTGCTTGATGAGCTGTAGGGTAAAGAACCTGTAGAAATACTCCTGGGTGGTCTATACATATGTAGGTGGCTGGTAGTTGCAAGTGGGCAGAGGGGATTGCTGATGTCCTCCTTCCAGGTTGTGGGCCACAGATAAAGGGCAATCTTTTTTCCTGCGTTTGGTCTTGGCTGTGCCCTTACCGATGCCCTTCCTGTTGGCCTCCTCTTCTTCCTCTTCCTCCTGTCGGTTGTCATCCTCCTCATGGTCCTCCTCCTCAAACAGTGGTGCAGTACACCACCTCTTGGCAGGAGGCTCGTTGCCGGGGCCTGGGGAACTTGGGTCATGTGAGATGGGCACAAATTGAGAGTCTTCATCATCATCCCTCGCCCAAAGAATCATTGGCACTGATGCTTAGGTCCAGAGGAATTAGTGTAATCTATTAGGCCTTACTCCTGGGGTAAAACATATAACAAGGAAGCTGGAAAGAAAGAGAATAACATTAGAAACTTTGTAATGAACTTATAAAAGGGCATAATTTTCCCCTGGACAATGAATTCCAATAAAAACTGGCCATAAGTCCCCCATGAAAAATTCAGCAAACTTTGGGCATAGGTTCACCATGAATAATGTCTAAAATCAAAATTATTGGTTACATGGGGCTTTAAATATTAAAAGTTGTATGTAAACAATAATTGATTTTATCCCTCACTAAGCCAAAGGATCATATTTAATCAACTGGCGATTTCAAAAACAATAGACTACCAGGCACATGTTAAAAAATTATCACCCCTATTTTCACTCATGTTTTTCACAAAATTCTGCCTTTCCTATGCAAATGACACATCAGGTTAAAGTTGAACTATTCAACTGTATCATATCAGGTTATCATCTACTTACATTATGAAAGGGGGAAGAGGCCATGGGCGCTAGGACAACAAGTGGAAAAAAAAATCCTTCATTGTGTCTAGAGAGTAATTGAGTTTTGTGTCCCAGGCCAGCCAATGAGAGAGGCAGAGGAGGCTGTGACGTCACCCTCACTGGTAGCCAGAGACATAGTGATGGGCTCAGGATTGATGACGTATTGGTTTACTCTACATGAGACGCAGTGGGCACCATTTTCAATATCTGTTAATGCTTATATATGGTCACTCACTTTGTAAAGGGTTAATAAAGTATTGAAAATATTTTTTTCAGCTACAAATATAAAATTAGGGTTTTACAGTACTAGAGTTATGAATAACTCAAGTTTTAAACATTGCAAGATATTTCAAAATTGGCTGGTACAAGACAATGGTTGAGACTAAAATTGGTTGATATATGTAGGATGGGAGTAATTTGAGTATTTCTACATATAGAGGAGTCAAAGTCAGAGGTTTTGATTATCAACTCCACAGCCCCGAGTTTTACAATTGATTTTGGAAATGCCATTACTTTTTCCACTGGATTGATTTGTAATAATATCAAAATTGATACCAAAAATTATACAGATAGCCCACTGTAGAACTAGCATATACCCTGAAGGACTTCATTTGGCTTGGTAATGTCACGTTGACCTAATTGTATGTCAGTTTTATTGATTGTTTTTTCTTTCCAGATATCTTACACTTTACAAAGAATATCATGGGCAAGGAGAAAGGACAGTTGAAGAAACCTGCAAGATGGTTGGTTTCAAGACTCCCAATGACCCTTATTGAAAATTTGGGTCAAGGTCTAGGTCACTGTACTTGGTAAACATATTAGAATTTGAATAACAAAAGACTAGCAAGGATTTTTGTAAGTAATGTATGAAACTGTGTATGACTATAGTACTCAGTAGTGTTAATAAATGTATTTTTCAACATGTTATGCTTATTTTCATGGTTTTCTGTAAGGTGTTAAGAAATTGCAGCATTGAGTGGTGGCTACAGGGTAGTGAAAAGATGGACCCCACAGGCATGATGTTCCCTGAGAGAAACCAATAACTAGCCATCTGTCTAGAAAACCTAAGGAAAAAAAAAACAATAACACCCTACCTTATGGGGGTACCTAGTCTCTGGAACAGGCCTTATGTTCACATGCTCTTTAAGAACACTCCAACTCCTATCCTTGACATTATGTTCAGGAGAGCAGCTGACAGGCACCTGCATTGTCTCATCTTCAGCAAGCTAGCAACATCAGAGCAGAGTTAGGCCTTGACATATGCCCTAAATACACATGACCCTTCACATATGCACAAACACCTTTCCACAGCAACATCTGCCACTCTTGACTCCACTTACAAATGTGTGCCAGGGTTGTGTAATGTCACCTTGGTTGTTCAACATGCATAGGTATGGGATGATGTGAAAGATAAATATCCATCCATGTCATTCTTGGCCTTTCCCTGAGGTTTACAACTCTGCCTTCTCTCTTTCTTTTATATTTTTTTACTCATTCTCTCCAGTATCCCTTCATGGGCCCTATCTGACAGCTCCCTCTCCACCCCAACTCTCCTCTTGACCCCATTTCTCATGCTATCCATCTTTGTAACCCTACTATACTTTCAAACACTTCATTTCAAAACTATTTAAATTTCTCATTTCTGGCTCCCTTAAGTTGTACCCTTTATATAGTCTTCTCTTTGAATCCATCCCTAGATACCTAGTTTTCATGACGCTTTTCCCAAAAACATTGACTTGCTTCCCTCACTCAACAGTTTACCTCCCACTATTCCCAGCTATGTGTGACCCTTAATACTTAAGCTAACCTCTCTCCATATAGATTTGCCTCACACTGCCACCCTCACCTCTTGTATATCTCATAACCTTGCTCTTACCCACATTTACTTTCGGTTTCTTCTTATCACATACCTTCCCAAACTCTCTAACTGCCTTAGACCCTCTGACCCAGCCACAAGTGAGGCAGCATCAATAAACAATTGACTCACCTACTTCTGTGAACCCTCACAAACCATTTCCAATCCCCTGCCCATCACCCTTGCATTGACCAACCCTGGTGCAGCCCCTTCTCAGACCGCTCCCACCAATCCCAACCCTAATACAAGCTCTGATACTGATGCAAAAGCTTTTGACAGCACTTAAGAGCTTTTCCTTTGTCCCATGTATCTGTATTTCCTCCCAAAAAGCCTTGCTGTCAAACCTATCATGAGCCTTCTTTAAATCCATAACAGGCCAGAAAGCATCACGTTTCTTAAATCTGCCTTTCTACCAAAATTTTATGCACCCTCCATCTTTCACCCACACTGTTTCTCACCAGTTCTCTCTGATCCTCTCCTAATCATCTCAGTTAACATCCTCCCATGTGCCTTTCCAACTACACTCAATAAAGTGGTCCCTCTAAATGTACCACATTCACATTTTCCCCTTTTCCCTATATGATGCAGAAGCCCTTTAGTGGAAACCACATTGTTGTGGTGAGGGAATGTATCCATATACCACTAATACATATTACAATATATCACATGCCTGACACTTGATCCATATGTATGCAAGGTACCTAACAGACACTGGCCCTTTTGCAATGCCTCTAATCTTGCTGACATCCACATTTATAAATTGTAAACATCAGACTCAGACATACAACATAATCACAGCACCGCCCAACAAAATGTTACTGAAAAAAGTACATAGTGTCACCAGATTAATCATTTCCTTATACATACCAAAGTACATAATTATAACTCCAATCCCTACATCATGTCAAGGCACATCTACTGATAACCAGACACTTAAAGTACAACTAGCACAAATACTATTGTATAAATTCCAAACCTATGATCTAACTGTAAACTTGACACCAGACATGCAAAGATAGGCATATTGACATATATATGCGGCGACTGCGTCACATACACACACACAACTCTCCCCTAGAGAGCAAAGAACTCTCTCCCTTATGGGGAGTACACGGAGACTCTTCCCAAAGGGGATTACATCCCCATGCTATAAGTATCTCTTGACTTCACTAAAGCAAGAAAGTCCCAAGAGGCTTTATGTTCCCTGCCATTGGTGTAACCTTTCACAGGTTACAGGAGCTTCAGTGTCTATGACGTGACGAGCAAGGCTAGAGAGGGCGTCGGCCCTTGCTCTGCTATGCTAGCAAAATGACGAGTGACCAGATGAAATAGTTCCTGGAATTGGCCTGCCATTACAGGGCAATAGGCCCGAGCGGTGTCCACGTGGAATCTACATGAACCCTGGTAGGTAGCCCTCGACCTGTGGGTGAGATGGTAGCCCAATCGGGGCAGGTGACCAAAATGAAAAAAATCCTAAAGGGATCCACACATTTTGCCCAAAATCGGCAGGTCGCCGATTTGGCCCAAATTGACCTCGGAGGGAGACAGTCGGGCACAGTGTACCGTGAGGTTGACGCAAGGAGCCTGGGCCCAAGGACCTATGTGTAGCGACCATCCAAATTTGACCCTTTCCTCTGATTTTTCACATTTCCGCCTCTGGCGCCAGGGTCAAATTTTGATGGTCAATACTTAGCAGGTGACGCAAATGACACAAAATCCAAAAAAATTCAAAGGATTAACCCCATCAATTTAGCCGAAAATCCGAAGGTGAACGATTTGGTCCAAACTTGCCCCATAGGAAGAGAGTCGGACACAATGCACAGCAAGGTACACATGAGCAGCCTGAGGCTAAAGGCGTTGCGGTGACACCCCTCCAAATTTGGACCTTTTCACCCAGTATTCACTTTTGTGCCTCTGGCATTAATACCGTTGGCTTCAGAGGTGTCAAATTGGACTCCACGGCAACCCTGCCCGCCTTCGACCTGTGGGTCAGATGCGTTGTGGTGACACCCCTCCAAATTTGGACCTTTTCACCCAGTATTCACATTTGGGCCTCTGGCATTAATACCGTTGGCTTCAGAGGTGTCAAATTGGACTCTTATCACCTTTTGGCCTCTGGCACCCATACCGTTGGCCTGAGTGGTGTCAAATTGGACTCTTATCACCTTTTGGCCTCTGGCACCCATACCGTTGGCCTGAGAGGTGTCAAATTGGACACCACGGCAGCCCTAGCCGTCCACGACCTGTGGGTCAGATGGCGGGTAATTCGGTGCAAGTGACCAAAATGACCCAAAATCCAACATGAACTTAACCGAAAATTCGAAGGTGACCCATTTGGTCAAAACTTGCCCCACAGGGAGAGAGGCGGTCAAAGTGCACAGCAAGGTAAACATCAGCAGCCTGAGTCCAAGGGCGTGGCAGTGGCACCCTCCCAGGAGTAAAATGTAATAGGTATAAAACGCCAAGGTTTCAACCAAAAGCGCATCCAAGTCACTGTCAAATGACATATAAGCATTTTATTACCTAGTCTTTTTTAAGCTTTAACTTTTCAATCACACTATTTTCATCTTCACTTTTTCTACAAGATCGTTTTTCCGGCCTATCTTATTTGTCAGACATTACGTACACAACCACACACACAAAGAAGTATACACACAGGCACATTCCTCCTTATTATAATAGTATATATTAAATACCTTGGCTTACACCTAAGTGCCCACAAAGGCCTACATTATCTAGCTACATGCAATGCATCGTACCAACCTCCCAGCACGTGATTATATCTTTGCAGTACACGCACTTCTATTTGCAAATTCATGCACAGCGCTATCTTATGGCATCATTATCATATTTTCAATTATATACCTAACTAGAACTAGAATAAACGTTACCTATAGAGTCTAATTGTTAATTATTAATTTAACACAAAGTGAAATGATTATCCAACAAACACATCCTTTTTTGAAAACAGGACGATTCTATAAATGGCTAGCGACATCTGGCAACTCTTCACGGGCAGTAACACCTACACAGCGAGAAACGCACACGGATTTGCCTCATTTTTGACATGAGTGCGAGCTGCCCCGCTGCTTACGTCTTCTGTATACTTTGAGTCTTTATGAACCGAGCATTTTGCGTAACATGAGAATGAGTTTGGCTCGTGTTTTTGCATATACAGTAGAAGGTATAAGATCCTTGAGGATTTGGCTGTCTTCTTTTTATTCTATCAAGAGTACTTTCAAAATCGCTATATATTACAAAAGGATCTTCTATCTTTTTAAAGAAGGATCTAAAAACATTCAGGTTCAGTACCTCTTTCTTTCAGAAGGGATGCAGACAGTATGAACAAGGGAAAAATCGTCCAAAATGACTTTTAGTAATAAATGGGCTCAAATCTTGCATCAATACATAATGGTTATTTTCTTCCTCGGATATATAGAGAAGGTTTACATCTTGATCTTTTTTCACTTTTGTCATTCTTAAAGGATACAGGCTTTTATTTTCATCATTATCAAAGGCAAAGACACTGACGCTGATGGCATTCTTCTTTTCAAATATGGTCATCTTATCTAATTGGACTGGCAATTCTCTTCCACTCCAATCGTCATTTTGAGCAGCAGCCTTAATGTCTTACTAATTCTCTGTTTCTCCTTTTCATCCAAGCAATCTCACCGGGCAATGCACCACTTGAAAGACTCTTAATCCTCATTTTTACTATTCACTAGTTTAGATTTTGCCTTTTGATATTTATTAGGAACTTTCAATGCTTCGTATTTTCCTATTTTCATTTCAAAATTGAGAAGCTTCTCAATTATCCAACCTGAGCCCTCTCTTGTACATTTATCAATTTTTTTTCTTCTAATTTACCAATCATATCTAGCACTACACTTTTTATTTCTGAAAGATCTGTCATCGGCTTCATCTCGCCACTCTTGATCCAGGGCTCTTGAATTGATCTGCTCCCATCTCCTAACTTCTTGTACAACCCAACTTTGAGACAAAGAGAAATTTTCAAACCTTTCCAATTGTGCTCTTTGACTCTCTTCTCTATAACATCCACCATACTCATGATCAAAAGTTTTGGATCAATTGTACTAATCTCGGAATAACAATAAACTCGTAATTGACCTCCACAACCTTCCTGACTATCATCGTATTTACATGTCACTTTAGATATCAGGTTCTGAAAATGTTCTTTTTTTTTTTTGGTTTCACTGTGCCTTTTGAGGTTTGAGACTTCAATGTTACATATCTGACATTTTGGTTTTGATTTCTTTGGAATACCTTGGGGGTTAACCTTGTAGTAATGTTTCTTACATTATTCATGTCTTAAAGGGTTAAAAATGGTCTTATTACAAATTTGGCAATGAAATTGTCCCTCCTTATTTCAACTATTGTCATTTAGGATTCAAGCGTTTCTTGTGATACAGTGATTTTTCATATCTTAAAGGGTTAAAAATAATTGGATCACAAATTTGGCAATGAAATTTTCTCTCTTGATTGTAATTAGGATCTAACCGTTTTTTGTGATAGACTGATTTCTCATGTCTTAAAGGGTTAAAAATGGTCTTGTTACAAATTTGACACTCGAATTTTATACATACTGGTTTTGATGATTTCATCATGGTATTTGGGTTGATATATGTATCCATTTCTATAAATTTTCTTGAAATCCTTTTTTGTTTGTAAATTGTAACTTTTTTCGGTGACCTGTCTAAGATATACTTACCCATTGACTAATGAAAGAAAATGAGGGAGATAATACGTCATGTTCAAGCCGGATGTAAGGAAATGATAGTGCCAACGTGCTGTAGGACTTGGGTTCGATTCCCATGCTGGGTACAAATGTTTTTGATGAATGTATGAGTGGAGGGGGAAAAATAGGAGGAGGAGATGAATAAATTGGAGGAGAAGAAGGAGGAGATCAATAAATTAAAGGACAAGGTTCCAAAAAGGGATCTGGAGTGAAATTACACAGAACTTATTGTTCATTTTTAACCATGGTATTAAGTTCCAGATAGATATTAGATTGGGCACCCATGGCCAAGCGGATAAAGACTGGACCTATTAAGCCCAATGGTCCGAGTTCGAATCTGCATAGAGGTGCCCCCTCGAGGGGTTATCTAAGTTTGAAACTGGTTTCCAATTGCCGAGTGCGCATTAAGCAATTCTATAACACCAGGTTCAGGCGTGGATGACTAATAATACCAACCACATGCTATCCTTCTCCCCCAATTCAGTACTAGTCCGACAGGCTATGCATAAGACTCTGGATTACTGTCGGGTGGCTACGTAGAACGAATTGAGGTGCACTCTGCTCCCTTCTGAAGATGGAAGCGGCTTGAAGATGTGCAGCTGGAGAGGGTAGTATGGAGGCAAGGGGCGCTTTTACTTGAATTTTGATTAAAGTTAGATTTCCTGTTAGAATCTAACAAGGATATGTTAAAGTTAGATTTCGTGGTTGAATGTAACCATAATATATTAAAACTACAGAACAACTTTGCAGGAGTGTCACCGCCACACCCTTGGTCTCAGGCTTCTCATATCTACATTCATATCCACCAAAGTTTGCACCAAATTTTAGAGCAAGTTTGGACCGAATAGATGACCTTGGAGTTTTCGGTCAAATTCATATGCCACAAGTAGAGGGTGGGATAGGGTGCAGGGCAGCGTAGGCATGAGAATCGTCAGAAACTCAAAGGGGGGGCCCCATGGAATTTGGGGGGAAATGCGAAGGTGGGCGATTTGGTCCAAACTTGCGCCACAAGTAGAGGGCGGGATAGGGTGCAGGGCAGCGTAGGCATGAGAATCGTCAGGCCAAGGGTGTGGCGCTGAGAGCCCTCCAAAGTTGTGCCTTTTGACGTTTATGCCTGTGGCCGGGATCCCGTGTGCCCGACTGGTGTGGGATTGCAGTGGAGGGCATCCCAGGCCTTTCCGGACCTGTGGGTGTGATAGCGGGTAAATCGGTGGAGGTGACCAAAATGACCCAAAACCCAAAAAAACTCAAAGGGGGGGCCCCATGGAATTTGGGGGGAAATGCGAAGGTGGTCGATTTGGTCCAAACTTGCGCCACAAGGAGAGGGCGGGATAGGGTGCAGGGCAGCGTAGGCATGAGAATCGTCAGACCAAGGGTGTGGCTCTGAGAGCCCTCCAAAGTTGTGCCTTTTGACGTTTATGCCTGTGGCCGGGATCCCGTGTGCCCGACTGGTGTGGGATTGCAGTGGAGGGCATCCCAGGCCTTGCCGGACCTGTGGGTGTCATAGCGGGTAAATCGGTGGAGGTGACCAAAATGACCCAAAACCCAAAAAAACTCAAAGGGGGGGCCCCATGGAATTTGGGGGGAAATGCGAAGGTGGTCGATTTGGTCCAAACTTGCGCCACAAGGAGAGGGCGGGATAGGGTGCAGGGCAGCGTAGGCATGAGAATCGTCAGACCAAGGGTGTTGCTCTGAGAGCCCTCCAAAGTTGTGCCTTTTGACGTTTATGCCTGTGGCCGGGATCCCGTGTGCCCGACTGGTGTGGGATTGCAGTGGAGGGCATCCCAGGCCTTTCCGGACCTGTGGGTGTGATAGCGGGTAAATCGGTGGAGGTGACCAAAATGACCCAAAACCCAAAAAAACTCAAAGGGGGGGCCCCATGGAATTTGGGGGGAAATGCGAAGGTGGTCGATTTGGTCCAAACTTGCGCCACAAGGAGAGGGCGGGATAGGGTGCAGGGCAGCGTAGGCATGAGAATCGTCAGACCAAGGGTGTGGCGCTGAGAGCCCTCCAAAGTTGTGCCTTTTGACGTTTATGCCTGTGGCCGGGATCCCGTGTGCCCGACTGGTGTGGGATTGCAGTGGAGGGCATCCCAGGCCTTGGGGGACCTGTGGGTGTGATAGCGGGTAAATCGGTGGAGGTGACCAAAATGACCCAAAACCCAAAAAAACTCAAAGGGGGGGCCCCATGGAATTTGGGGGGAAATGCGAAGGTGGTCGATTTGGTCCAAACTTGCGCCACAAGGAGAGGGCGGGATAGGGTGCAGGGCAGCGTAGGCATGAGAATCGTCAGACCAAGGGTGTGGCGCTGAGAGCCCTCCAAAGTTGTGCCTTTTGACGTTTATGCCTGTGGCCGGGATCCCGTGTGCCCGACTGGTGTGGGATTGCAGTGGAGGGCATCCCAGGCCTTGCCGGACCTGTGGGTGTGATAGCGGGTAAATCGGTGGAGGTGACCAAAATGACCCAAAACCCAAAAAAACTCAAAGGGGGGGCCCCATGGAATTTGGGGGGAAATGCGAAGGTGGTCGATTTGGTCCAAACTTGCGCCACAAGGAGAGGGCGGGATAGGGTGCAGGGCAGCGTAGGCATGAGAATCGTCAGACCAAGGGTGTGGCTCTGAGAGCCCTCCAAAGTTGTGCCTTTTGACGTTTATGCCTGTGGCCGGGATCCCGTGTGCCCGACTGGTGTGGGATTGCAGTGGAGGGCATCCCAGGCCTTGCCGGACCTGTGGGTGTGATAGCGGGTAAATCGGTGGAGGTGACCAAAATGACCCAAAACCCAAAAAAACTCAAAGGGGGGGCCCCATGGAATTTGGGGGGAAATGCGAAGGTGGTCGATTTGGTCCAAACTTGCGCCACAAGGAGAGGGCGGGATAGGGTGCAGGGCAGCGTAGGCATGAGAATCGTCAGACCAAGGGTGTGCACCTGAGAGCCCTCCAAAGTTGTGCCTTTTGACGTTTATGCCTGTGGCCGGGATCCCGTGTGCCCGACTGGTGTGGGATTGCAGTGGAGGGCATCCCAGGCCTTTCCGGACCTGTGGGTGTGATAGCGGGTAAATCGGTGGAGGTGACCAAAATGACCCAAAACCCAAAAAAACTCAAAGGGGGGGCCCCATGGAATTTGGGGGGAAATGCGAAGGTGGTCGATTTGGTCCAAACTTGCGCCACAAGGAGAGGGCGGGATAGGGTGCAGGGCAGCGTAGGCATGAGAATCGTCAGACCAAGGGTGTGGCTCTGAGAGCCCTCCAAAGTTGTGCCTTTTGACGTTTATGCCTGTGGCCGGGATCCCGTGTGCCCGACTGGTGTGGGATTGCAGTGGAGGGCATCCCAGGCCTTGCCGGACCTGTGGGTGTGATAGCGGGTAAATCGGTGGAGGTGACCAAAATGACCCAAAACCCAAAAAAACTCAAAGGGGGGGCCCCATGGAATTTGGGGGGAAATGCGAAGGTGGTCGATTTGGTCCAAACTTGCGCCACAAGGAGAGGGCGGGATAGGGTGCAGGGCAGCGTAGGCATGAGAATCGTCAGACCAAGGGTGTGGCTCTGAGAGCCCTCCAAAGTTGTGCCTTTTGACGTTTATGCCTGTGGCCGGGATCCCGTGTGCCCGACTGGTGTGGGATTGCAGTGGAGGGCATCCCAGGCCTTTCCGGACCTGTGGGTGTGATAGCGGGTAAATCGGTGGAGGTGACCAAAATGCCCCAAAACCCAAAAAAACTCAAAGGGGGGGCCCCATGGAATTTGGGGGGAAATGCGAAGGTGGGCGATTTGGTCCAAACCTGCGCCACAAGTAGAGGGCGGGATAGGGTGCAGGGCAGCGTAGGCATGAGAATCGTCAGGCCAAGGGTGTGGCGCTGAGAGCCCTCCAAAGTTGTGCCTTTTGACGTTTATGCCTGTGGCCGGGATCCCGTGTGCCCGACTGGTGTGGGATTGCAGTGGAGGGCATCCCAGGCCTTTCCGGACCTGTGGGTGTGATAGCGGGTAAATCGGTGGAGGTGACCAAAATGCCCCAAAACCCAAAAAAACTCAAAGGGGGGGCCCCATGGAATTTGGGGGGAAATGCGAAGGTGGGCGATTTGGTCCAAACTTGCGCCACAAGTAGAGGGCGGGATAGGGTGCAGGGCAGCGTAGGCATGAGAATCGTCAGGCCAAGGGTGTGGCTCTGAGAGCCCTCCAAAGTTGTGCCTTTTGACGTTTATGCCTGTGGCCGGGATCCCGTGTGCCCGACTGGTGTGGGATTGCAGTGGAGGGCATCCCAGGCCTTGCCGGACCTGTGGGTGTGATAGCGGGTAAATCGGTGGAGGTGACCAAAATGACCCAAAACCCAAAAAAACTCAAAGGGGGGGCCCCATGGAATTTGGGGGGAAATGCGAAGGTGGTCGATTTGGTCCAAACTTGCGCCACAAGGAGAGGGCGGGATAGGGTGCAGGGCAGCGTAGGCATGAGAATCGTCAGACCAAGGGTGTGGCTCTGAGAGCCCTCCAAAGTTGTGCCTTTTGACGTTTATGCCTGTGGCCGGGATCCCGTGTGCCCGACTGGTGTGGGATTGCAGTGGAGGGCATCCCAGGCCTTTCCGGACCTGTGGGTGTGATAGCGGGTAAATCGGTGGAGGTGACCAAAATGACCCAAAACCCAAAAAAACTCAAAGGGGGGGCCCCATGGAATTTGGGGGGAAATGCGAAGGTGGTCGATTTGGTCCAAACTTGCGCCACAAGGAGAGGGCGGGATAGGGTGCAGGGCAGCGTAGGCATGAGAATCGTCAGACCAAGGGTGTGGCTCTGAGAGCCCTCCAAAGTTGTGCCTTTTGACGTTTATGCCTGTGGCCGGGATCCCGTGTGCCCGACTGGTGTGGGATTGCAGTGGAGGGCATCCCAGGCCTTGCCGGACCTGTGGGTGTGATAGCGGGTAAATCGGTGGAGGTGACCAAAATGACCCAAAACCCAAAAAAACTCAAAGGGGGGGCCCCATGGAATTTGGGGGGAAATGCGAAGGTGGTCGATTTGGTCCAAACTTGCGCCACAAGGAGAGGGCGGGATAGGGTGCAGGGCAGCGTAGGCATGAGAATCGTCAGACCAAGTGTATGGCTCTCATAGCCCTCCAAAGTTGTGCCTTTTGACGTTTATGCCTGTGGCCGGGATCCCGTGTGCCCGACTGGTGTGGGATTGCAGTGGAGGGCATCCCAGGCCTTTCCGGACCTGTGGGTGTGATAGCGGGTAAATCGGTGGAGGTGACCAAAATGACCCAAAACCCAAAAAAACTCAAAGGGGGGGCCCCATGGAATTTGGGGGGAAATGCGAAGGTGGGCGATTTGGTCCAAACTTGCGCCACAAGTAGAGGGCGGGATAGGGTGCAGGGCAGCGTAGGCATGAGAATCGTCAGACCAAGGGTGTGGCGCTGAGAGCCCTCCAAAGTTGTGCCTTTTGACGTTTATGCCTGTGGCCGGGATCCCGTGTGCCCGACTGGTGTGGGATTGCAGTGGAGGGCATCCCAGGCCTTTCCGGACCTGTGGGTGTGATAGCGGGTAAATCGGTGGAGGTGACCAAAATGACCCAAAACCCAAAAAAACTCAAAGGGGGGGCCCCATGGAATTTGGGGGGAAATGCGAAGGTGGGCGATTTGGTCCAAACTTGCGCCACAAGTAGAGGGCGGGATAGGGTGCAGGGCAGCGTAGGCATGAGAATCGTCAGACCAAGGGTGTGGCGCTGAGAGCCCTCCAAAGTTGTGCCTTTTGACGTTTATGCCTGTGGCCGGGATCCCGTGTGCCCGACTGGTGTGGGATTGCAGTGGAGGGCATCCCAGGCCTTTCCGGACCTGTGGGTGTGATAGCGGGTAAATCGGTGGAGGTGACCAAAATGACCCAAAACCCAAAAAAACTCAAAGGGGGGGCCCCATGGAATTTGGGGGGAAATGCGAAGGTGGGCGATTTGGTCCAAACTTGCGCCACAAGTAGAGGGCGGGATAGGGTGCAGGGCAGCGTAGGCATGAGAATCGTATTGCCTTGGTTGTGGGTCTGAGAGCCCTCCAAAGTTGTGCCTTTTGACGTTTATGCCTGTGGCCGGGATCCCGTGTGCCCGACTGGTGTGGGATTGCAGTGGAGGGCATCCCAGGCCTTTCCGGACCTGTGGGTGTGATAGCGGGTAAATCGGTGGAGGTGACCAAAATGACCCAAAACCCAAAAAAACTCAAAGGGGGGGCCCCATGGAATTTGGGGGGAAATGCGAAGGTGGTCGATTTGGTCCAAACTTGCGCCACAAGGAGAGGGCGGGATAGGGTGCAGGGCAGCGTAGGCATGAGAATCGTCAGACCAAGGGTGTGGCGCTGTGAGCCCTCCAAAGTTGTGCCTTTTGACGTTTATGCCTGTGGCCGGGATCCCGTGTGCCCGACTGGTGTGGGATTGCAGTGGAGGGCATCCCAGGCCTTGCCGGACCTGTGGGTGTGATAGCGGGTAAATCGGTGGAGGTGACCAAAATGACCCAAAACCCAAAAAAACTCAAAGGGGGGGCCCCATGGAATTTGGGGGGAAATGCGAAGGTGGTCGATTTGGTCCAAACTTGCGCCACAAGGAGAGGGCGGGATAGGGTGCAGGGCAGCGTAGGCATGAGAATCGTCAGACCAAGGGTGTGGCGCTGAGAGCCCTCCAAAGTTGTGCCTTTTGACGTTTATGCCTGTGGCCGGGATCCCGTGTGCCCGACTGGTGTGGGATTGCAGTGGAGGGCATCCCAGGCCTTGCCGGACCTGTGGGTGTGATAGCGGGTAAATCGGTGGAGGTGACCAAAATGACCCAAAACCCAAAAAAACTCAAAGGGGGGGCCCCATGGAATTTGGGGGGAAATGCGAAGGTGGTCGATTTGGTCCAAACTTGCGCCACAAGGAGAGGGCGGGATAGGGTGCAGGGCAGCGTAGGCATGAGAATCGTCAGACCAAGGGTGTGGGTCAGAGAGCCCGCTTTAGTTGTGCCTTTTGACGTTTATGCCTGTGGCCGGGATCCCGTGTGCCCGACTGGTGTGGGATTGCAGTGGAGGGCATCCCAGGCCTTTCCGGACCTGTGGGTGTGATAGCGGGTAAATCGGTGGAGGTGACCAAAATGACCCAAAACCCAAAAAAACTCAAAGGGGGGGCCCCATGGAATTTGGGGGGAAATGCGAAGGTGGGCGATTTGGTCCAAACTTGCGCCACAAGTAGAGGGCGGGATAGGGTGCAGGGCAGCGTAGGCATGAGAATCGTCAGACCAAGGGTGTGGCGCTGAGAGCCCTCCAAAGTTGTGCCTTTTGACGTTTATGCCTGTGGCCGGGATCCCGTGTGCCCGACTGGTGTGGGATTGCAGTGGAGGGCATCCCAGGCCTTTCCGGACCTGTGGGTGTGATAGCGGGTAAATCGGTGGAGGTGACCAAAATGACCCAAAACCCAAAAAAACTCAAAGGGGGGGCCCCATGGAATTTGGGGGGAAATGCGAAGGTGGGCGATTTGGTCCAAACTTGCGCCACAAGTAGAGGGCGGGATAGGGTGCAGGGCAGCGTAGGCATGAGAATCGTCAGACCAAGGGTGTGTCGCTTTGAGAGCCCTCCAAAGTTGTGCCTTTTGACGTTTATGCCTGTGGCCGGGATCCCGTGTGCCCGACTGGTGTGGGATTGCAGTGGAGGGCATCCCAGGCCTTGCCGGACCTGTGGGTGTGATAGCGGGTAAATCGGTGGAGGTGACCAAAATGACCCAAAACCCAAAAAAACTCAAAGGGGGGGCCCCATGGAATTTGGGGGGAAATGCGAAGGTGGTCGATTTGGTCCAAACTTGCGCCACAAGGAGAGGGCGGGATAGGGTGCAGGGCAGCGTAGGCATGAGAATCGTCAGACCAAGGGTGTGGCTCTGAGAGCCCTCCAAAGTTGTGCCTTTTGACGTTTATGCCTGTGGCCGGGATCCCGTGTGCCCGACTGGTGTGGGATTGCAGTGGAGGGCATCCCAGGCCTTGCCGGACCTGTGGGTGTGATAGCGGGTAAATCGGTGGAGGTGACCAAAATGACCCAAAACCCAAAAAAACTCAAAGGGGGGGCCCCATGGAATTTGGGGGGAAATGCGAAGGTGGTCGATTTGGTCCAAACTTGCGCCACAAGGAGAGGGCGGGATAGGGTGCAGGGCAGCGTAGGCATGAGAATCGTCAGACCAAGGGTGTGGCGCTGAGAGCCCTCCAAAGTTGTGCCTTTTGACGTTTATGCCTGTGGCCGGGATCCCGTGTGCCCGACTGGTGTGGGATTGCAGTGGAGGGCATCCCAGGCCTTGGGGGACCTGTGGGTGTGATAGCGGGTAAATCGGTGGAGGTGACCAAAATGACCCAAAACCCAAAAAAACTCAAAGGGGGGGCCCCATGGAATTTGGGGGGAAATGCGAAGGTGGTCGATTTGGTCCAAACTTGCGCCACAAGGAGAGGGCGGGATAGGGTGCAGGGCAGCGTAGGCATGAGAATCGTCAGACCAAGGGTGTGGCTCTGAGAGCCCTCCAAAGTTGTGCCTTTTGACGTTTATGCCTGTGGCCGGGATCCCGTGTGCCCGACTGGTGTGGGATTGCAGTGGAGGGCATCCCAGGCCTTGCCGGACCTGTGGGTGTGATAGCGGGTAAATCGGTGGAGGTGACCAAAATGACCCAAAACCCAAAAAAACTCAAAGGGGGGGCCCCATGGAATTTGGGGGGAAATGCGAAGGTGGTCGATTTGGTCCAAACTTGCGCCACAAGGAGAGGGCGGGATAGGGTGCAGGGCAGCGTAGGCATGAGAATCGTCAGACCAAGGGTGTGGCTCTGAGAGCCCTCCAAAGTTGTGCCTTTTGACGTTTATGCCTGTGGCCGGGATCCCGTGTGCCCGACTGGTGTGGGATTGCAGTGGAGGGCATCCCAGGCCTTTCCGGACCTGTGGGTGTGATAGCGGGTAAATCGGTGGAGGTGACCAAAATGCCCCAAAACCCAAAAAAACTCAAAGGGGGGGCCCCATGGAATTTGGGGGGAAATGCGAAGGTGGGCGATTTGGTCCAAACCTGCGCCACAAGTAGAGGGCGGGATAGGGTGCAGGGCAGCGTAGGCATGAGAATCGTCAGACCAAGGGTGTGGCGCTGAGAGCCCTCCAAAGTTGTGCCTTTTGACGTTTATGCCTGTGGCCGGGATCCCGTGTGCCCGACTGGTGTGGGATTGCAGTGGAGGGCATCCCAGGCCTTTCCGGACCTGTGGGTGTGATAGCGGGTAAATCGGTGGAGGTGACCAAAATGCCCCAAAACCCAAAAAAACTCAAAGGGGGGGCCCCATGGAATTTGGGGGGAAATGCGAAGGTGGTCGATTTGGTCCAAACTTGCGCCACAAGTAGAGGGCGGGATAGGGTGCAGGGCAGCGTAGGCATGAGAATCGTCAGACCAAGGGTGTGGCACTGAGAGCCCTCCAAAGTTGTGCCTTTTGACGTTTATGCCTGTGGCCGGGATCCCGTGTGCCCGACTGGTGTGGGATTGCAGTGGAGGGCATCCCAGGCCTTGCCGGACCTGTGGGTGTGATAGCGGGTAAATCGGTGGAGGTGACCAAAATGACCCAAAACCCAAAAAAACTCAAAGGGGGGGCCCCATGGAATTTGGGGGGAAATGCGAAGGTGGTCGATTTGGTCCAAACTTGCGCCACAAGGAGAGGGCGGGATAGGGTGCAGGGCAGCGTAGGCATGAGAATCGTCAGACCAAGGGTGTGGCTCTGAGAGCCCTCCAAAGTTGTGCCTTTTGACGTTTATGCCTGTGGCCGGGATCCCGTGTGCCCGACTGGTGTGGGATTGCAGTGGAGGGCATCCCAGGCCTTGCCGGACCTGTGGGTGTGATAGCGGGTAAATCGGTGGAGGTGACCAAAATGACCCAAAACCCAAAAAAACTCAAAGGGGGGGCCCCATGGAATTTGGGGGGAAATGCGAAGGTGGTCGATTTGGTCCAAACTTGCGCCACAAGGAGAGGGCGGGATAGGGTGCAGGGCAGCGTAGGCATGAGAATCGTCAGACCAAGGGTGTGGCTCTGAGAGCCCTCCAAAGTTGTGCCTTTTGACGTTTATGCCTGTGGCCGGGATCCCGTGTGCCCGACTGGTGTGGGATTGCAGTGGAGGGCATCCCAGGCCTTTCCGGACCTGTGGGTGTGATAGCGGGTAAATCGGTGGAGGTGACCAAAATGCCCCAAAACCCAAAAAAACTCAAAGGGGGGGCCCCATGGAATTTGGGGGGAAATGCGAAGGTGGGCGATTTGGTCCAAACCTGCGCCACAAGTAGAGGGCGGGATAGGGTGCAGGGCAGCGTAGGCATGAGAATCGTCAGGCCAAGGGTGTGGCGCTGAGAGCCCTCCAAAGTTGTGCCTTTTGACGTTTATGCCTGTGGCCGGGATCCCGTGTGCCCGACTGGTGTGGGATTGCAGTGGAGGGCATCCCAGGCCTTTCCGGACCTGTGGGTGTGATAGCGGGTAAATCGGTGGAGGTGACCAAAATGCCCCAAAACCCAAAAAAACTCAAAGGGGGGGCCCCATGGAATTTGGGGGGAAATGCGAAGGTGGTCGATTTGGTCCAAACTTGCGCCACAAGTAGAGGGCGGGATAGGGTGCAGGGCAGCGTAGGCATGAGAATCGTCAGTCCAAGGGTGTGGCTCTGAGAGCCCTCCAAAGTTGTGCCTTTTGACGTTTATGCCTGTGGCCGGGATCCCGTGTGCCCGACTGGTGTGGGATTGCAGTGGAGGGCATCCCAGGCCTTTCCGGACCTGTGGGTGTGATAGCGGGTAAATCGGTGGAGGTGACCAAAATGACCCAAAACCCAAAAAAACTCAAAGGGGGGGCCCCATGGAATTTGGGGGGAAATGCGAAGGTGGGCGATTTGGTCCAAACTTGCGCCACAAGTAGAGGGCGGGATAGGGTGCAGGGCAGCGTAGGCATGAGAATCGTCAGGCCAAGGGTGTGGCGCTGAGAGCCCTCCAAAGTTGTGCCTTTTGACGTTTATGCCTGTGGCCGGGATCCCGTGTGCCCGACTGGTGTGGGATTGCAGTGGAGGGCATCCCAGGCCTTTCCGGACCTGTGGGTGTGATAGCGGGTAAATCGGTGGAGGTGACCAAAATGCCCCAAAACCCAAAAAAACTCAAAGGGGGGGCCCCATGGAATTTGGGGGGAAATGCGAAGGTGGGCGATTTGGTCCAAACTTGCGCCACAAGTAGAGGGCGGGATAGGGTGCAGGGCAGCGTAGGCATGAGAATCGTCAGGCCAAGGGTGTGGCGCTGAGAGCCCTCCAAAGTTGTGCCTTTTGACGTTTATGCCTGTGGCCGGGATCCCGTGTGCCCGACTGGTGTGGGATTGCAGTGGAGGGCATCCCAGGCCTTTCCGGACCTGTGGGTGTGATAGCGGGTAAATCGGTGGAGGTGACCAAAATGCCCCAAAACCCAAAAAAACTCAAAGGGGGGGCCCCATGGAATTTGGGGGGAAATGCGAAGGTGGGCGATTTGGTCCAAACTTGCGCCACAAGTAGAGGGCGGGATAGGGTGCAGGGCAGCGTAGGCATGAGAATCGTCAGGCCAAGGGTGTGGCTCTGAGAGCCCTCCAAAGTTGTGCCTTTTGACGTTTATGCCTGTGGCCGGGATCCCGTGTGCCCGACTGGTGTGGGATTGCAGTGGAGGGCATCCCAGGCCTTTCCGGACCTGTGGGTGTGATAGCGGGTAAATCGGTGGAGGTGACCAAAATGACCCAAAACCCAAAAAAACTCAAAGGGGGGGCCCCATGGAATTTGGGGGGAAATGCGAAGGTGGGCGATTTGGTCCAAACTTGCGCCACAAGTAGAGGGCGGGATAGGGTGCAGGGCAGCGTAGGCATGAGAATCGTCAGACCAAGGGTGTGGCGCTGAGAGCCCTCCAAAGTTGTGCCTTTTGACGTTTATGCCTGTGGCCGGGATCCCGTGTGCCCGACTGGTGTGGGATTGCAGTGGAGGGCATCCCAGGCCTTTCCGGACCTGTGGGTGTGATAGCGGGTAAATCGGTGGAGGTGACCAAAATGACCCAAAACCCAAAAAAACTCAAAGGGGGGGCCCCATGGAATTTGGGGGGAAATGCGAAGGTGGGCGATTTGGTCCAAACTTGCGCCACAAGTAGAGGGCGGGATAGGGTGCAGGGCAGCGTAGGCATGAGAATCGTCAGACCAAGGGTGTGGCGCTGAGAGCCCTCCAAAGTTGTGCCTTTTGACGTTTATGCCTGTGGCCGGGATCCCGTGTGCCCGACTGGTGTGGGATTGCAGTGGAGGGCATCCCAGGCCTTTCCGGACCTGTGGGTGTGATAGCGGGTAAATCGGTGGAGGTGACCAAAATGACCCAAAACCCAAAAAAACTCAAAGGGGGGGCCCCATGGAATTTGGGGGGAAATGCGAAGGTGGGCGATTTGGTCCAAACTTGCGCCACAAGTAGAGGGCGGGATAGGGTGCAGGGCAGCGTAGGCATGAGAATCGTCAGGCCAAGGGTGTGGCGCTGAGAGCCCTCCAAAGTTGTGCCTTTTGACGTTTATGCCTGTGGCCGGGATCCCGTGTGCCCGACTGGTGTGGGATTGCAGTGGAGGGCATCCCAGGCCTTTCCGGACCTGTGGGTGTGATAGCGGGTAAATCGGTGGAGGTGACCAAAATGCCCCAAAACCCAAAAAAACTCAAAGGGGGGGCCCCATGGAATTTGGGGGGAAATGCGAAGGTGGGCGATTTGGTCCAAACCTGCGCCACAAGTAGAGGGCGGGATAGGGTGCAGGGCAGCGTAGGCATGAGAATCGTCAGGCCAAGGGTGTGGCGCTGAGAGCCCTCCAAAGTTGTGCCTTTTGACGTTTATGCCTGTGGCCGGGATCCCGTGTGCCCGACTGGTGTGGGATTGCAGTGGAGGGCATCCCAGGCCTTTCCGGACCTGTGGGTGTGATAGCGGGTAAATCGGTGGAGGTGACCAAAATGCCCCAAAACCCAAAAAAACTCAAAGGGGGGGCCCCATGGAATTTGGGGGGAAATGCGAAGGTGGGCGATTTGGTCCAAACCTGCGCCACAAGTAGAGGGCGGGATAGGGTGCAGGGCAGCGTAGGCATGAGAATCGTCAGGCCAAGGGTGTGGCGCTGAGAGCCCTCCAAAGTTGTGCCTTTTGACGTTTATGCCTGTGGCCGGGATCCCGTGTGCCCGACTGGTGTGGGATTGCAGTGGAGGGCATCCCAGGCCTTTCCGGACCTGTGGGTGTGATAGCGGGTAAATCGGTGGAGGTGACCAAAATGCCCCAAAACCCAAAAAAACTCAAAGGGGGGGCCCCATGGAATTTGGGGGGAAATGCGAAGGTGGGCGATTTGGTCCAAACTTGCGCCACAAGTAGAGGGCGGGATAGGGTGCAGGGCAGCGTAGGCATGAGAATCGTCAGGCCAAGGGTGTGGCTCTGAGAGCCCTCCAAAGTTGTGCCTTTTGACGTTTATGCCTGTGGCCGGGATCCCGTGTGCCCGACTGGTGTGGGATTGCAGTGGAGGGCATCCCAGGCCTTTCCGGACCTGTGGGTGTGATAGCGGGTAAATCGGTGGAGGTGACCAAAATGCCCCAAAACCCAAAAAAACTCAAAGGGGGGGCCCCATGGAATTTGGGGGGAAATGCGAAGGTGGGCGATTTGGTCCAAACCTGCGCCACAAGTAGAGGGCGGGATAGGGTGCAGGGCAGCGTAGGCATGAGAATCGTCAGGCCAAGGGTGTGGCGCTGAGAGCCCTCCAAAGTTGTGCCTTTTGACGTTTATGCCTGTGGCCGGGATCCCGTGTGCCCGACTGGTGTGGGATTGCAGTGGAGGGCATCCCAGGCCTTTCCGGACCTGTGGGTGTGATAGCGGGTAAATCGGTGGAGGTGACCAAAATGCCCCAAAACCCAAAAAAACTCAAAGGGGGGGCCCCATGGAATTTGGGGGGAAATGCGAAGGTGGGCGATTTGGTCCAAACCTGCGCCACAAGTAGAGGGCGGGATAGGGTGCAGGGCAGCGTAGGCATGAGAATCGTCAGACCAAGGGTGTGGCGCTGAGAGCCCTCCAAAGTTGTGCCTTTTGACGTTTATGCCTGTGGCCGGGATCCCGTGTGCCCGACTGGTGTGGGATTGCAGTGGAGGGCATCCCAGGCCTTTCCGGACCTGTGGGTGTGATAGCGGGTAAATCGGTGGAGGTGACCAAAATGCCCCAAAACCCAAAAAAACTCAAAGGGGGGGCCCCATGGAATTTGGGGGGAAATGCGAAGGTGGGCGATTTGGTCCAAACTTGCGCCACAAGTAGAGGGCGGGATAGGGTGCAGGGCAGCGTAGGCATGAGAATCGTCAGGCCAAGGGTGTGGCGCTGAGAGCCCTCCAAAGTTGTGCCTTTTGACGTTTATGCCTGTGGCCGGGATCCCGTGTGCCCGACTGGTGTGGGATTGCAGTGGAGGGCATCCCAGGCCTTTCCGGACCTGTGGGTGTGATAGCGGGTAAATCGGTGGAGGTGACCAAAATGACCCAAAACCCAAAAAAACTCAAAGGGGGGGCCCCATGGAATTTGGGGGGAAATGCGAAGGTGGGCGATTTGGTCCAAACTTGCGCCACAAGTAGAGGGCGGGATAGGGTGCAGGGCAGCGTAGGCATGAGAATCGTCAGACCAAGGGTGTGGCGCTGAGAGCCCTCCAAAGTTGTGCCTTTTGACGTTTATGCCTGTGGCCGGGATCCCGTGTGCCCGACTGGTGTGGGATTGCAGTGGAGGGCATCCCAGGCCTTTCCGGACCTGTGGGTGTGATAGCGGGTAAATCGGTGGAGGTGACCAAAATGACCCAAAACCCAAAAAAACTCAAAGGGGGGGCCCCATGGAATTTGGGGGGAAATGCGAAGGTGGGCGATTTGGTCCAAACTTGCGCCACAAGTAGAGGGCGGGATAGGGTGCAGGGCAGCGTAGGCATGAGAATCGTCAGACCAAGGGTGTGGCGCTGAGAGCCCTCCAAAGTTGTGCCTTTTGACGTTTATGCCTGTGGCCGGGATCCCGTGTGCCCGACTGGTGTGGGATTGCAGTGGAGGGCATCCCAGGCCTTTCCGGACCTGTGGGTGTGATAGCGGGTAAATCGGTGGAGGTGACCAAAATGACCCAAAACCCAAAAAAACTCAAAGGGGGGGCCCCATGGAATTTGGGGGGAAATGCGAAGGTGGGCGATTTGGTCCAAACTTGCGCCACAAGTAGAGGGCGGGATAGGGTGCAGGGCAGCGTAGGCATGAGAATCGTCAGACCAAGGGTGTGGCGCTGAGAGCCCTCCAAAGTTGTGCCTTTTGACGTTTATGCCTGTGGCCGGGATCCCGTGTGCCCGACTGGTGTGGGATTGCAGTGGAGGGCATCCCAGGCCTTTCCGGACCTGTGGGTGTGATAGCGGGTAAATCGGTGGAGGTGACCAAAATGACCCAAAACCCAAAAAAACTCAAAGGGGGGGCCCCATGGAATTTGGGGGGAAATGCGAAGGTGGGCGATTTGGTCCAAACTTGCGCCACAAGTAGAGGGCGGGATAGGGTGCAGGGCAGCGTAGGCATGAGAATCGTCAGACCAAGGGTGTGGCGCTGAGAGCCCTCCAAAGTTGTGCCTTTTGACGTTTATGCCTGTGGCCGGGATCCCGTGTGCCCGACTGGTGTGGGATTGCAGTGGAGGGCATCCCAGGCCTTTCCGGACCTGTGGGTGTGATAGCGGGTAAATCGGTGGAGGTGACCAAAATGACCCAAAACCCAAAAAAACTCAAAGGGGGGGCCCCATGGAATTTGGGGGGAAATGCGAAGGTGGGCGATTTGGTCCAAACTTGCGCCACAAGTAGAGGGCGGGATAGGGTGCAGGGCAGCGTAGGCATGAGAATCGTCAGACCAAGGGTGTGGCGCTGAGAGCCCTCCAAAGTTGTGCCTTTTGACGTTTATGCCTGTGGCCGGGATCCCGTGTGCCCGACTGGTGTGGGATTGCAGTGGAGGGCATCCCAGGCCTTTCCGGACCTGTGGGTGTGATAGCGGGTAAATCGGTGGAGGTGACCAAAATGACCCAAAACCCAAAAAAACTCAAAGGGGGGGCCCCATGGAATTTGGGGGGAAATGCGAAGGTGGGCGATTTGGTCCAAACTTGCGCCACAAGTAGAGGGCGGGATAGGGTGCAGGGCAGCGTAGGCATGAGAATCGTCAGACCAAGGGTGTGGCGCTGAGAGCCCTCCAAAGTTGTGCCTTTTGACGTTTATGCCTGTGGCCGGGATCCCGTGTGCCCGACTGGTGTGGGATTGCAGTGGAGGGCATCCCAGGCCTTTCCGGACCTGTGGGTGTGATAGCGGGTAAATCGGTGGAGGTGACCAAAATGACCCAAAACCCAAAAAAACTCAAAGGGGGGGCCCCATGGAATTTGGGGGGAAATGCGAAGGTGGGCGATTTGGTCCAAACTTGCGCCACAAGTAGAGGGCGGGATAGGGTGCAGGGCAGCGTAGGCATGAGAATCGTCAGACCAAGGGTGTGGCGCTGAGAGCCCTCCAAAGTTGTGCCTTTTGACGTTTATGCCTGTGGCCGGGATCCCGTGTGCCCGACTGGTGTGGGATTGCAGTGGAGGGCATCCCAGGCCTTTCCGGACCTGTGGGTGTGATAGCGGGTAAATCGGTGGAGGTGACCAAAATGACCCAAAACCCAAAAAAACTCAAAGGGGGGGCCCCATGGAATTTGGGGGGAAATGCGAAGGTGGTCGATTTGGTCCAAACTTGCGCCACAAGGAGAGGGCGGGATAGGGTGCAGGGCAGCGTAGGCATGAGAATCGTCAGACCAAGGGTGTGGCGCTGAGAGCCCTCGAAAGTTGTGCCTTTTGACGTTCATGCCTGTGGCCGGGATCCCGTGTGCCCGACTGGTGTGGGATTGCAGTGGAGGGCATCCCAGGCCTTGGGGGACCTGTGGGTGTGATAGCGGGTAAATCGGTGGAGGTGACCAAAATGACCCAAAACCCAAAAAAACTCAAAGGGGGGGCCCCATGGAATTTGGGGGGAAATGCGAAGGTGGTCGATTTGGTCCAAACTTGCGCCACAAGGAGAGGGCGGGATAGGGTGCAGGGCAGCGTAGGCATGAGAATCGTCAGACCAAGGGTGTGGCGCTGAGAGCCCTCGAAAGTTGTGCCTTTTGACGTTCATGCCTGTGGCCGGGATCCCGTGTGCCCGACTGGTGTGGGATTGCAGTGGAGGGCATCCCAGGCCTTGGGGGACCTGTGGGTGTGATAGCGGGTAAATCGGTGGAGGTGACCAAAATGACCCAAAACCCAAAAAAACTCAAAGGGGGGGCCCCATGGAATTTGGGGGGAAATGCGAAGGTGGTCGATTTGGTCCAAACTTGCGCCACAAGGAGAGGGCGGGATAGGGTGCAGGGCAGCGTAGGCATGAGAATCGTCAGACCAAGGGTGTGGCGCTGAGAGCCCTCGAAAGTTGTGCCTTTTGACGTTCATGCCTGTGGCCGGGATCCCGTGTGCCCGACTGGTGTGGGATTGCAGTGGAGGGCATCCCAGGCCTTGGGGGACCTGTGGGTGTGATAGCGGGTAAATCGGTGGAGGTGACCAAAATGACCCAAAACCCAAAAAAACTCAAAGGGGGGGCCCCATGGAATTTGGGGGGAAATGCGAAGGTGGTCGATTTGGTCCAAACTTGCGCCACAAGTAGAGGGCGGGATAGGGTGCAGGGCAGCGTAGGCATGAGAATCGTCAGACCAAGGGTGTGGCGCTGAGAGCCCTCCAAAGTTGTGCCTTTTGACGTTTATGCCTGTGGCCGGGATCCCGTGTGCCCGACTGGTGTGGGATTGCAGTGGAGGGCATCCCAGGCCTTGCCGGACCTGTGGGTGTGATAGCGGGTAAATCGGTGGAGGTGACCAAAATGACCCAAAACCCAAAAAAACTCAAAGGGGGGGCCCCATGGAATTTGGGGGGAAATGCGAAGGTGGTCGATTTGGTCCAAACTTGCGCCACAAGTAGAGGGCGGGATAGGGTGCAGGGCAGCGTAGGCATGAGAATCGTCAGACCAAGGGTGTGGCGCTGAGAGCCCTCCAAAGTTGTGCCTTTTGACGTTTATGCCTGTGGCCGGGATCCCGTGTGCCCGACTGGTGTGGGATTGCAGTGGAGGGCATCCCAGGCCTTGGGGGACCTGTGGGTGTGATAGCGGGTAAATCGGTGGAGGTGACCAAAATGACCCAAAACCCAAAAAAACTCAAAGGGGGGGCCCCATGGAATTTGGGGGGAAATGCGAAGGTGGTCGATTTGGTCCAAACTTGCGCCACAAGGAGAGGGCGGGATAGGGTGCAGGGCAGCGTAGGCATGAGAATCGTCAGACCAAGGGTGTGGCGCTGAGAGCCCTCCGAAAGTTGTGCCTTTTGACGTTCATGCCTGTGGCCGGGATCCCGTGTGCCCGACTGGTGTGGGATTGCAGTGGAGGGCATCCCAGGCCTTGGGGGACCTGTGGGTGTGATAGCGGGTAAATCGGTGGAGGTGACCAAAATGACCCAAAACCCAAAAAAACTCAAAGGGGGGGCCCCATGGAATTTGGGGGGAAATGCGAAGGTGGTCGATTTGGTCCAAACTTGCGCCACAAGGAGAGGGCGGGATAGGGTGCAGGGCAGCGTAGGCATGAGAATCGTCAGACCAAGGGTGTGGCGCTGAGAGCCCTCGAAAGTTGTGCCTTTTGACGTTCATGCCTGTGGCCGGGATCCCGTGTGCCCGACTGGTGTGGGATTGCAGTGGAGGGCATCCCAGGCCTTGGGGGACCTGTGGGTGTGATAGCGGGTAAATCGGTGGAGGTGACCAAAATGACCCAAAACCCAAAAAAACTCAAAGGGGGGGCCCCATGGAATTTGGGGGGAAATGCGAAGGTGGTCGATTTGGTCCAAACTTGCGCCACAAGGAGAGGGCGGGATAGGGTGCAGGGCAGCGTAGGCATGAGAATCGTCAGACCAAGGGTGTGGCGCTGAGAGCCCTCGAAAGTTGTGCCTTTTGACGTTCATGCCTGTGGCCGGGATCCCGTGTGCCCGACTGGTGTGGGATTGCAGTGGAGGGCATCCCAGGCCTTGGGGGACCTGTGGGTGTGATAGCGGGTAAATCGGTGGAGGTGACCAAAATGACCCAAAACCCAAAAAAACTCAAAGGGGGGGCCCCATGGAATTTGGGGGGAAATGCGAAGGTGGTCGATTTGGTCCAAACTTGCGCCACAAGGAGAGGGCGGGATAGGGTGCAGGGCAGCGTAGGCATGAGAATCGTCAGACCAAGGGTGTGGCGCTGAGAGCCCTCGAAAGTTGTGCCTTTTGACGTTCATGCCTGTGGCCGGGATCCCGTGTGCCCGACTGGTGTGGGATTGCAGTGGAGGGCATCCCAGGCCTTGGGGGACCTGTGGGTGTGATAGCGGGTAAATCGGTGGAGGTGACCAAAATGACCCAAAACCCAAAAAAACTCAAAGGGGGGGCCCCATGGAATTTGGGGGGAAATGCGAAGGTGGTCGATTTGGTCCAAACTTGCGCCACAAGGAGAGGGCGGGATAGGGTGCAGGGCAGCGTAGGCATGAGAATCGTCAGACCAAGGGTGTGGCGCTGAGAGCCCTCGAAAGTTGTGCCTTTTGACGTTCATGCCTGTGGCCGGGATCCCGTGTGCCCGACTGGTGTGGGATTGCAGTGGAGGGCATCCCAGGCCTTGGGGGACCTGTGGGTGTGATAGCGGGTAAATCGGTGGAGGTGACCAAAATGACCCAAAACCCAAAAAAACTCAAAGGGGGGGCCCCATGGAATTTGGGGGGAAATGCGAAGGTGGTCGATTTGGTCCAAACTTGCGCCACAAGGAGAGGGCGGGATAGGGTGCAGGGCAGCGTAGGCATGAGAATCGTCAGACCAAGGGTGTGGCGCTGAGAGCCCTCGAAAGTTGTGCCTTTTGACGTTCATGCCTGTGGCCGGGATCCCGTGTGCCCGACTGGTGTGGGATTGCAGTGGAGGGCATCCCAGGCCTTGGGGGACCTGTGGGTGTGATAGCGGGTAAATCGGTGGAGGTGACCAAAATGACCCAAAACCCAAAAAAACTCAAAGGGGGGCCCCATGGAATTTGGGGGGAAATGCGAAGGTGGTCGATTTGGTCCAAACTTGCGCCACAAGGAGAGGGCGGGATAGGGTGCAGGGCAGCGTAGGCATGAGAATCGTCAGACCAAGGGTGTGGCGCTGAGAGCCCTCGAAAGTTGTGCCTTTTGACGTTCATGCCTGTGGCCGGGATCCCGTGTGCCCGACTGGTGTGGGATTGCAGTGGAGGGCATCCCAGGCCTTGGGGGACCTGTGGGTGTGATAGCGGGTAAATCGGTGGAGGTGACCAAAATGACCCAAAACCCAAAAAAACTCAAAGGGGGGGCCCCATGGAATTTGGGGGGAAATGCGAAGGTGGTCGATTTGGTCCAAACTTGCGCCACAAGGAGAGGGCGGGATAGGGTGCAGGGCAGCGTAGGCATGAGAATCGTCAGACCAAGGGTGTGGCGCTGAGAGCCCTCGAAAGTTGTGCCTTTTGACGTTCATGCCTGTGGCCGGGATCCCGTGTGCCCGACTGGTGTGGGATTGCAGTGGAGGGCATCCCAGGCCTTGGGGGACCTGTGGGTGTGATAGCGGGTAAATCGGTGGAGGTGACCAAAATGACCCAAAACCCAAAAAAACTCAAAGGGGGGGCCCCATGGAATTTGGGGGGAAATGCGAAGGTGGTCGATTTGGTCCAAACTTGCGCCACAAGGAGAGGGCGGGATAGGGTGCAGGGCAGCGTAGGCATGAGAATCGTCAGACCAAGGGTGTGGCGCTGAGAGCCCTCGAAAGTTGTGCCTTTTGACGTTCATGCCTGTGGCCGGGATCCCGTGTGCCCGACTGGTGTGGGATTGCAGTGGAGGGCATCCCAGGCCTTGGGGGACCTGTGGGTGTGATAGCGGGTAAATCGGTGGAGGTGACCAAAATGACCCAAAACCCAAAAAAACTCAAAGGGGGGGCCCCATGGAATTTGGGGGGAAATGCGAAGGTGGTCGATTTGGTCCAAACTTGCGCCACAAGGAGAGGGCGGGATAGGGTGCAGGGCAGCGTAGGCATGAGAATCGTCAGACCAAGGGTGTGGCGCTGAGAGCCCTCGAAAGTTGTGCCTTTTGACGTTCATGCCTGTGGCCGGGATCCCGTGTGCCCGACTGGTGTGGGATTGCAGTGGAGGGCATCCCAGGCCTTGGGGGACCTGTGGGTGTGATAGCGGGTAAATCGGTGGAGGTGACCAAAATGACCCAAAACCCAAAAAAACTCAAAGGGGGGGCCCCATGGAATTTGGGGGGAAATGCGAAGGTGGTCGATTTGGTCCAAACTTGCGCCACAAGGAGAGGGCGGGATAGGGTGCAGGGCAGCGTAGGCATGAGAATCGTCAGACCAAGGGTGTGGCGCTGAGAGCCCTCGAAAGTTGTGCCTTTTGACGTTCATGCCTGTGGCCGGGATCCCGTGTGCCCGACTGGTGTGGGATTGCAGTGGAGGGCATCCCAGGCCTTGGGGGACCTGTGGGTGTGATAGCGGGTAAATCGGTGGAGGTGACCAAAATGACCCAAAACCCAAAAAAACTCAAAGGGGGGGCCCCATGGAATTTGGGGGGAAATGCGAAGGTGGTCGATTTGGTCCAAACTTGCGCCACAAGGAGAGGGCGGGATAGGGTGCAGGGCAGCGTAGGCATGAGAATCGTCAGACCAAGGGTGTGGCGCTGAGAGCCCTCGAAAGTTGTGCCTTTTGACGTTCATGCCTGTGGCCGGGATCCCGTGTGCCCGACTGGTGTGGGATTGCAGTGGAGGGCATCCCAGGCCTTGGGGGACCTGTGGGTGTGATAGCGGGTAAATCGGTGGAGGTGACCAAAATGACCCAAAACCCAAAAAAACTCAAAGGGGGGGCCCCATGGAATTTGGGGGGAAATGCGAAGGTGGTCGATTTGGTCCAAACTTGCGCCACAAGGAGAGGGCGGGATAGGGTGCAGGGCAGCGTAGGCATGAGAATCGTCAGACCAAGGGTGTGGCGCTGAGAGCCCTCGAAAGTTGTGCCTTTTGACGTTCATGCCTGTGGCCGGGATCCCGTGTGCCCGACTGGTGTGGGATTGCAGTGGAGGGCATCCCAGGCCTTGGGGGACCTGTGGGTGTGATAGCGGGTAAATCGGTGGAGGTGACCAAAATGACCCAAAACCCAAAAAAACTCAAAGGGGGGGCCCCATGGAATTTGGGGGGAAATGCGAAGGTGGTCGATTTGGTCCAAACTTGCGCCACAAGGAGAGGGCGGGATAGGGTGCAGGGCAGCGTAGGCATGAGAATCGTCAGACCAAGGGTGTGGCGCTGAGAGCCCTCGAAAGTTGTGCCTTTTGACGTTCATGCCTGTGGCCGGGATCCCGTGTGCCCGACTGGTGTGGGATTGCAGTGGAGGGCATCCCAGGCCTTGGGGGACCTGTGGGTGTGATAGCGGGTAAATCGGTGGAGGTGACCAAAATGACCCAAAACCCAAAAAAACTCAAAGGGGGGGCCCCATGGAATTTGGGGGGAAATGCGAAGGTGGTCGATTTGGTCCAAACTTGCGCCACAAGGAGAGGGCGGGATAGGGTGCAGGGCAGCGTAGGCATGAGAATCGTCAGACCAAGGGTGTGGCGCTGAGAGCCCTCGAAAGTTGTGCCTTTTGACGTTCATGCCTGTGGCCGGGATCCCGTGTGCCCGACTGGTGTGGGATTGCAGTGGAGGGCATCCCAGGCCTTGGGGGACCTGTGGGTGTGATAGCGGGTAAATCGGTGGAGGTGACCAAAATGACCCAAAACCCAAAAAAACTCAAAGGGGGGCCCCATGGAATTTGGGGGGAAATGCGAAGGTGGTCGATTTGGTCCAAACTTGCGCCACAAGGAGAGGGCGGGATAGGGTGCAGGGCAGCGTAGGCATGAGAATCGTCAGACCAAGGGTGTGGCGCTGAGAGCCCTCGAAAGTTGTGCCTTTTGACGTTCATGCCTGTGGCCGGGATCCCGTGTGCCCGACTGGTGTGGGATTGCAGTGGAGGGCATCCCAGGCCTTGGGGGACCTGTGGGTGTGATAGCGGGTAAATCGGTGGAGGTGACCAAAATGACCCAAAACCCAAAAAAACTCAAAGGGGGGGCCCCATGGAATTTGGGGGGAAATGCGAAGGTGGTCGATTTGGTCCAAACTTGCGCCACAAGGAGAGGGCGGGATAGGGTGCAGGGCAGCGTAGGCATGAGAATCGTCAGACCAAGGGTGTGGCGCTGAGAGCCCTCGAAAGTTGTGCCTTTTGACGTTTATGCCTGTGGCCGGGATCCCGTGTGCCCGACTGGTGTGGGATTGCAGTGGAGGGCATCCCAGGCCTTGCCGGACCTGTGGGTGTCATAGCGGGTAAATCGGTGGAGGTGACCAAAATGACCCAAAACCCAAAAAAAATCAAAGGGGGGGCCCCATGGAATTTGGGGGGAAATGCGAAGGTGGGCGATTTGGTCCAAACTTGCGCCACAAGTACAGGGCGGGATAGGGTGCAGGGCAGCGTAGGCATGAGAATCGTCAGACCAAGGGTCTGGCGCTGAGAGCCCTCCAAAGTTGTGCCTTTTGACGTTTATGC
Organism: Oratosquilla oratoria; assembly: GCF_046742065.1. Lineage (NCBI taxonomy): Eukaryota > Metazoa > Arthropoda > Malacostraca > Stomatopoda > Squillidae > Oratosquilla > Oratosquilla oratoria. The sequence continues at coordinate 31,256,741 of NC_134812.1, forward strand.
CTGTGGCCGGGATCCCGTGTGCCCGACTGGTGTGGGATTGCAGTGGAGGGCATCCCAGGCCTTGCCGGACCTGTGGGTGTGATAGCGGGTAAATCGGTGGAGGTGACCAAAATGACCCAAAACCCAAAAAAACTCAAAGGGGGGGCCCCATGGAATTTGGGGGGAAATGCGAAGGTGGTCGATTTGGTCCAAACTTGCGCCACAAGGAGAGGGCGGGATAGGGTGCAGGGCAGCGTAGGCATGAGAATCGTCAGACCAAGGGTGTGGCGCTGAGAGCCCTCGAAAGTTGTGCCTTTTGACGTTCATGCCTGTGGCCGGGATCCCGTGTGCCCGACTGGTGTGGGATTGCAGTGGAGGGCATCCCAGGCCTTGGGGGACCTGTGGGTGTGATAGCGGGTAAATCGGTGGAGGTGACCAAAATGACCCAAAACCCAAAAAAACTCAAAGGGGGGGCCCCATGGAATTTGGGGGGAAATGCGAAGGTGGTCGATTTGGTCCAAACTTGCGCCACAAGGAGAGGGCGGGATAGGGTGCAGGGCAGCGTAGGCATGAGAATCGTCAGACCAAGGGTGTGGCGCTGAGAGCCCTCGAAAGTTGTGCCTTTTGACGTTCATGCCTGTGGCCGGGATCCCGTGTGCCCGACTGGTGTGGGATTGCAGTGGAGGGCATCCCAGGCCTTGGGGGACCTGTGGGTGTGATAGCGGGTAAATCGGTGGAGGTGACCAAAATGACCCAAAACCCAAAAAAACTCAAAGGGGGGGCCCCATGGAATTTGGGGGGAAATGCGAAGGTGGTCGATTTGGTCCAAACTTGCGCCACAAGGAGAGGGCGGGATAGGGTGCAGGGCAGCGTAGGCATGAGAATCGTCAGACCAAGGGTGTGGCGCTGAGAGCCCTCGAAAGTTGTGCCTTTTGACGTTCATGCCTGTGGCCGGGATCCCGTGTGCCCGACTGGTGTGGGATTGCAGTGGAGGGCATCCCAGGCCTTGGGGGACCTGTGGGTGTGATAGCGGGTAAATCGGTGGAGGTGACCAAAATGACCCAAAACCCAAAAAAACTCAAAGGGGGGGCCCCATGGAATTTGGGGGGAAATGCGAAGGTGGTCGATTTGGTCCAAACTTGCGCCACAAGGAGAGGGCGGGATAGGGTGCAGGGCAGCGTAGGCATGAGAATCGTCAGACCAAGGGTGTGGCGCTGAGAGCCCTCGAAAGTTGTGCCTTTTGACGTTCATGCCTGTGGCCGGGATCCCGTGTGCCCGACTGGTGTGGGATTGCAGTGGAGGGCATCCCAGGCCTTGGGGGACCTGTGGGTGTGATAGCGGGTAAATCGGTGGAGGTGACCAAAATGACCCAAAACCCAAAAAAACTCAAAGGGGGGGCCCCATGGAATTTGGGGGGAAATGCGAAGGTGGTCGATTTGGTCCAAACTTGCGCCACAAGGAGAGGGCGGGATAGGGTGCAGGGCAGCGTAGGCATGAGAATCGTCAGACCAAGGGTGTGGCGCTGAGAGCCCTCGAAAGTTGTGCCTTTTGACGTTCATGCCTGTGGCCGGGATCCCGTGTGCCCGACTGGTGTGGGATTGCAGTGGAGGGCATCCCAGGCCTTGGGGGACCTGTGGGTGTGATAGCGGGTAAATCGGTGGAGGTGACCAAAATGACCCAAAACCCAAAAAAACTCAAAGGGGGGGCCCCATGGAATTTGGGGGGAAATGCGAAGGTGGTCGATTTGGTCCAAACTTGCGCCACAAGGAGAGGGCGGGATAGGGTGCAGGGCAGCGTAGGCATGAGAATCGTCAGACCAAGGGTGTGGCGCTGAGAGCCCTCGAAAGTTGTGCCTTTTGACGTTCATGCCTGTGGCCGGGATCCCGTGTGCCCGACTGGTGTGGGATTGCAGTGGAGGGCATCCCAGGCCTTGGGGGACCTGTGGGTGTGATAGCGGGTAAATCGGTGGAGGTGACCAAAATGACCCAAAACCCAAAAAAACTCAAAGGGGGGGCCCCATGGAATTTGGGGGGAAATGCGAAGGTGGTCGATTTGGTCCAAACTTGCGCCACAAGGAGAGGGCGGGATAGGGTGCAGGGCAGCGTAGGCATGAGAATCGTCAGACCAAGGGTGTGGCGCTGAGAGCCCTCGAAAGTTGTGCCTTTTGACGTTCATGCCTGTGGCCGGGATCCCGTGTGCCCGACTGGTGTGGGATTGCAGTGGAGGGCATCCCAGGCCTTGGGGGACCTGTGGGTGTGATAGCGGGTAAATCGGTGGAGGTGACCAAAATGACCCAAAACCCAAAAAAACTCAAAGGGGGGGCCCCATGGAATTTGGGGGGAAATGCGAAGGTGGTCGATTTGGTCCAAACTTGCGCCACAAGGAGAGGGCGGGATAGGGTGCAGGGCAGCGTAGGCATGAGAATCGTCAGACCAAGGGTGTGGCGCTGAGAGCCCTCGAAAGTTGTGCCTTTTGACGTTCATGCCTGTGGCCGGGATCCCGTGTGCCCGACTGGTGTGGGATTGCAGTGGAGGGCATCCCAGGCCTTGGGGGACCTGTGGGTGTGATAGCGGGTAAATCGGTGGAGGTGACCAAAATGACCCAAAACCCAAAAAAACTCAAAGGGGGGGCCCCATGGAATTTGGGGGGAAATGCGAAGGTGGTCGATTTGGTCCAAACTTGCGCCACAAGGAGAGGGCGGGATAGGGTGCAGGGCAGCGTAGGCATGAGAATCGTCAGACCAAGGGTGTGGCGCTGAGAGCCCTCGAAAGTTGTGCCTTTTGACGTTCATGCCTGTGGCCGGGATCCCGTGTGCCCGACTGGTGTGGGATTGCAGTGGAGGGCATCCCAGGCCTTGGGGGACCTGTGGGTGTGATAGCGGGTAAATCGGTGGAGGTGACCAAAATGACCCAAAACCCAAAAAAACTCAAAGGGGGGGCCCCATGGAATTTGGGGGGAAATGCGAAGGTGGTCGATTTGGTCCAAACTTGCGCCACAAGGAGAGGGCGGGATAGGGTGCAGGGCAGCGTAGGCATGAGAATCGTCAGACCAAGGGTGTGGCGCTGAGAGCCCTCGAAAGTTGTGCCTTTTGACGTTCATGCCTGTGGCCGGGATCCCGTGTGCCCGACTGGTGTGGGATTGCAGTGGAGGGCATCCCAGGCCTTGGGGGACCTGTGGGTGTGATAGCGGGTAAATCGGTGGAGGTGACCAAAATGACCCAAAACCCAAAAAAACTCAAAGGGGGGGCCCCATGGAATTTGGGGGGAAATGCGAAGGTGGTCGATTTGGTCCAAACTTGCGCCACAAGGAGAGGGCGGGATAGGGTGCAGGGCAGCGTAGGCATGAGAATCGTCAGACCAAGGGTGTGGCGCTGAGAGCCCTCGAAAGTTGTGCCTTTTGACGTTCATGCCTGTGGCCGGGATCCCGTGTGCCCGACTGGTGTGGGATTGCAGTGGAGGGCATCCCAGGCCTTGGGGGACCTGTGGGTGTGATAGCGGGTAAATCGGTGGAGGTGACCAAAATGACCCAAAACCCAAAAAAACTCAAAGGGGGGGCCCCATGGAATTTGGGGGGAAATGCGAAGGTGGTCGATTTGGTCCAAACTTGCGCCACAAGGAGAGGGCGGGATAGGGTGCAGGGCAGCGTAGGCATGAGAATCGTCAGACCAAGGGTGTGGCGCTGAGAGCCCTCGAAAGTTGTGCCTTTTGACGTTCATGCCTGTGGCCGGGATCCCGTGTGCCCGACTGGTGTGGGATTGCAGTGGAGGGCATCCCAGGCCTTGGGGGACCTGTGGGTGTGATAGCGGGTAAATCGGTGGAGGTGACCAAAATGACCCAAAACCCAAAAAAACTCAAAGGGGGGGCCCCATGGAATTTGGGGGGAAATGCGAAGGTGGTCGATTTGGTCCAAACTTGCGCCACAAGGAGAGGGCGGGATAGGGTGCAGGGCAGCGTAGGCATGAGAATCGTCAGACCAAGGGTGTGGCGCTGAGAGCCCTCGAAAGTTGTGCCTTTTGACGTTCATGCCTGTGGCCGGGATCCCGTGTGCCCGACTGGTGTGGGATTGCAGTGGAGGGCATCCCAGGCCTTGGGGGACCTGTGGGTGTGATAGCGGGTAAATCGGTGGAGGTGACCAAAATGACCCAAAACCCAAAAAAACTCAAAGGGGGGGCCCCATGGAATTTGGGGGGAAATGCGAAGGTGGTCGATTTGGTCCAAACTTGCGCCACAAGGAGAGGGCGGGATAGGGTGCAGGGCAGCGTAGGCATGAGAATCGTCAGACCAAGGGTGTGGCGCTGAGAGCCCTCGAAAGTTGTGCCTTTTGACGTTCATGCCTGTGGCCGGGATCCCGTGTGCCCGACTGGTGTGGGATTGCAGTGGAGGGCATCCCAGGCCTTGGGGGACCTGTGGGTGTGATAGCGGGTAAATCGGTGGAGGTGACCAAAATGACCCAAAACCCAAAAAAACTCAAAGGGGGGGCCCCATGGAATTTGGGGGGAAATGCGAAGGTGGTCGATTTGGTCCAAACTTGCGCCACAAGGAGAGGGCGGGATAGGGTGCAGGGCAGCGTAGGCATGAGAATCGTCAGACCAAGGGTGTGGCGCTGAGAGCCCTCGAAAGTTGTGCCTTTTGACGTTCATGCCTGTGGCCGGGATCCCGTGTGCCCGACTGGTGTGGGATTGCAGTGGAGGGCATCCCAGGCCTTGGGGGACCTGTGGGTGTGATAGCGGGTAAATCGGTGGAGGTGACCAAAATGACCCAAAACCCAAAAAAACTCAAAGGGGGGGCCCCATGGAATTTGGGGGGAAATGCGAAGGTGGTCGATTTGGTCCAAACTTGCGCCACAAGGAGAGGGCGGGATAGGGTGCAGGGCAGCGTAGGCATGAGAATCGTCAGACCAAGGGTGTGGCGCTGAGAGCCCTCGAAAGTTGTGCCTTTTGACGTTCATGCCTGTGGCCGGGATCCCGTGTGCCCGACTGGTGTGGGATTGCAGTGGAGGGCATCCCAGGCCTTGGGGGACCTGTGGGTGTGATAGCGGGTAAATCGGTGGAGGTGACCAAAATGACCCAAAACCCAAAAAAACTCAAAGGGGGGGCCCCATGGAATTTGGGGGGAAATGCGAAGGTGGTCGATTTGGTCCAAACTTGCGCCACAAGGAGAGGGCGGGATAGGGTGCAGGGCAGCGTAGGCATGAGAATCGTCAGACCAAGGGTGTGGCGCTGAGAGCCCTCGAAAGTTGTGCCTTTTGACGTTTATGCCTGTGGCCGGGATCCCGTGTGCCCGACTGGTGTGGGATTGCAGTGGAGGGCATCCCAGGCCTTGCCGGACCTGTGGGTGTCATAGCGGGTAAATCGGTGGAGGTGACCAAAATGACCCAAAACCCAAAAAAAATCAAAGGGGGGGCCCCATGGAATTTGGGGGGAAATGCGAAGGTGGGCGATTTGGTCCAAACTTGCGCCACAAGTACAGGGCGGGATAGGGTGCAGGGCAGCGTAGGCATGAGAATCGTCAGACCAAGGGTCTGGCGCTGAGAGCCCTCCAAAGTTGTGCCTTTTGACGTTTATGCCTGTGGCCGGGATCCCGTGTGCCCGACTGGTGTGGGATTGCAGTGGAGGGCATCCCAGGCCTTGCCGGACCTGTGGGTGTGATAGCGGGTAAATCGGTGGAGGTGACCAAAATGACCCAAAACCCAAAAAAACTCAAAGGGGGGGCCCCATGGAATTTGGGGGGAAATGCGAAGGTGGTCGATTTGGTCCAAACTTGCGCCACAAGGAGAGGGCGGGATAGGGTGCAGGGCAGCGTAGGCATGAGAATCGTCAGACCAAGGGTGTGGCGCTGAGAGCCCTCGAAAGTTGTGCCTTTTGACGTTCATGCCTGTGGCCGGGATCCCGTGTGCCCGACTGGTGTGGGATTGCAGTGGAGGGCATCCCAGGCCTTGGGGGACCTGTGGGTGTGATAGCGGGTAAATCGGTGGAGGTGACCAAAATGACCCAAAACCCAAAAAAACTCAAAGGGGGGGCCCCATGGAATTTGGGGGGAAATGCGAAGGTGGTCGATTTGGTCCAAACTTGCGCCACAAGGAGAGGGCGGGATAGGGTGCAGGGCAGCGTAGGCATGAGAATCGTCAGACCAAGGGTGTGGCGCTGAGAGCCCTCGAAAGTTGTGCCTTTTGACGTTCATGCCTGTGGCCGGGATCCCGTGTGCCCGACTGGTGTGGGATTGCAGTGGAGGGCATCCCAGGCCTTGGGGGACCTGTGGGTGTGATAGCGGGTAAATCGGTGGAGGTGACCAAAATGACCCAAAACCCAAAAAAACTCAAAGGGGGGGCCCCATGGAATTTGGGGGGAAATGCGAAGGTGGTCGATTTGGTCCAAACTTGCGCCACAAGGAGAGGGCGGGATAGGGTGCAGGGCAGCGTAGGCATGAGAATCGTCAGACCAAGGGTGTGGCGCTGAGAGCCCTCGAAAGTTGTGCCTTTTGACGTTCATGCCTGTGGCCGGGATCCCGTGTGCCCGACTGGTGTGGGATTGCAGTGGAGGGCATCCCAGGCCTTGGGGGACCTGTGGGTGTGATAGCGGGTAAATCGGTGGAGGTGACCAAAATGACCCAAAACCCAAAAAAACTCAAAGGGGGGGCCCCATGGAATTTGGGGGGAAATGCGAAGGTGGTCGATTTGGTCCAAACTTGCGCCACAAGGAGAGGGCGGGATAGGGTGCAGGGCAGCGTAGGCATGAGAATCGTCAGACCAAGGGTGTGGCGCTGAGAGCCCTCGAAAGTTGTGCCTTTTGACGTTTATGCCTGTGGCCGGGATCCCGTGTGCCCGACTGGTGTGGGATTGCAGTGGAGGGCATCCCAGGCCTTGCCGGACCTGTGGGTGTCATAGCGGGTAAATCGGTGGAGGTGACCAAAATGACCCAAAACCCAAAAAAAATCAAAGGGGGGGCCCCATGGAATTTGGGGGGAAATGCGAAGGTGGGCGATTTGGTCCAAACTTGCGCCACAAGTACAGGGCGGGATAGGGTGCAGGGCAGCGTAGGCATGAGAATCGTCAGACCAAGGGTCTGGCGCTGAGAGCCCTCCAAAGTTGTGCCTTTTGACGTTTATGCCTGTGGCCGGGATCCCGTGTGCCCGACTGGTGTGGGATTGCAGTGGAGGGCATCCCAGGCCTTGCCGGACCTGTGGGTGTCATAGCGGGTAAATCGGTGGAGGTGACCAAAATGACCCAAAACCCAAAAAAAATCAAAGGGGGGGCCCCATGGAATTTGGGGGGAAATGCGAAGGTGGGCGATTTGGTCCAAACTTGCGCCACAAGTACAGGGCGGGATAGGGTGCAGGGCAGCGTAGGCATGAGAATCGTCAGACCAAGGGTCTGGCGCTGAGAGCCCTCCAAAGTTGTGCCTTTTGACGTTTATGCCTGTGGCCGGGATCCCGTGTGCCCGACTGGTGTGGGATTGCAGTGGAGGGCATCCCAGGCCTTGCCGGACCTGTGGGTGTGATAGCGGGTAAATCGGTGGAGGTGACCAAAATGACCCAAAACCCAAAAAAACTCAAAGGGGGGGCCCCATGGAATTTGGGGGGAAATGCGAAGGTGGTCGATTTGGTCCAAACTTGCGCCACAAGGAGAGGGCGGGATAGGGTGCAGGGCAGCGTAGGCATGAGAATCGTCAGACCAAGGGTGTGGCGCTGAGAGCCCTCGAAAGTTGTGCCTTTTGACGTTCATGCCTGTGGCCGGGATCCCGTGTGCCCGACTGGTGTGGGATTGCAGTGGAGGGCATCCCAGGCCTTGGGGGACCTGTGGGTGTGATAGCGGGTAAATCGGTGGAGGTGACCAAAATGACCCAAAACCCAAAAAAACTCAAAGGGGGGGCCCCATGGAATTTGGGGGGAAATGCGAAGGTGGTCGATTTGGTCCAAACTTGCGCCACAAGGAGAGGGCGGGATAGGGTGCAGGGCAGCGTAGGCATGAGAATCGTCAGACCAAGGGTGTGGCGCTGAGAGCCCTCGAAAGTTGTGCCTTTTGACGTTTATGCCTGTGGCCGGGATCCCGTGTGCCCGACTGGTGTGGGATTGCAGTGGAGGGCATCCCAGGCCTTGCCGGACCTGTGGGTGTCATAGCGGGTAAATCGGTGGAGGTGACCAAAATGACCCAAAACCCAAAAAAAATCAAAGGGGGGGCCCCATGGAATTTGGGGGGAAATGCGAAGGTGGGCGATTTGGTCCAAACTTGCGCCACAAGTACAGGGCGGGATAGGGTGCAGGGCAGCGTAGGCATGAGAATCGTCAGACCAAGGGTCTGGCGCTGAGAGCCCTCCAAAGTTGTGCCTTTTGACGTTTATGCCTGTGGCCGGGATCCCGTGTGCCCGACTGGTGTGGGATTGCAGTGGAGGGCATCCCAGGCCTTGCCGGACCTGTGGGTGTGATAGCGGGTAAATCGGTGGAGGTGACCAAAATGACCCAAAACCCAAAAAAACTCAAAGGGGGGGCCCCATGGAATTTGGGGGGAAATGCGAAGGTGGTCGATTTGGTCCAAACTTGCGCCACAAGGAGAGGGCGGGATAGGGTGCAGGGCAGCGTAGGCATGAGAATCGTCAGACCAAGGGTGTGGCGCTGAGAGCCCTCGAAAGTTGTGCCTTTTGACGTTCATGCCTGTGGCCGGGATCCCGTGTGCCCGACTGGTGTGGGATTGCAGTGGAGGGCATCCCAGGCCTTGGGGGACCTGTGGGTGTGATAGCGGGTAAATCGGTGGAGGTGACCAAAATGACCCAAAACCCAAAAAAACTCAAAGGGGGGGCCCCATGGAATTTGGGGGGAAATGCGAAGGTGGTCGATTTGGTCCAAACTTGCGCCACAAGGAGAGGGCGGGATAGGGTGCAGGGCAGCGTAGGCATGAGAATCGTCAGACCAAGGGTGTGGCGCTGAGAGCCCTCGAAAGTTGTGCCTTTTGACGTTCATGCCTGTGGCCGGGATCCCGTGTGCCCGACTGGTGTGGGATTGCAGTGGAGGGCATCCCAGGCCTTGGGGGACCTGTGGGTGTGATAGCGGGTAAATCGGTGGAGGTGACCAAAATGACCCAAAACCCAAAAAAACTCAAAGGGGGGGCCCCATGGAATTTGGGGGGAAATGCGAAGGTGGTCGATTTGGTCCAAACTTGCGCCACAAGGAGAGGGCGGGATAGGGTGCAGGGCAGCGTAGGCATGAGAATCGTCAGACCAAGGGTGTGGCGCTGAGAGCCCTCGAAAGTTGTGCCTTTTGACGTTCATGCCTGTGGCCGGGATCCCGTGTGCCCGACTGGTGTGGGATTGCAGTGGAGGGCATCCCAGGCCTTGGGGGACCTGTGGGTGTGATAGCGGGTAAATCGGTGGAGGTGACCAAAATGACCCAAAACCCAAAAAAACTCAAAGGGGGGGCCCCATGGAATTTGGGGGGAAATGCGAAGGTGGTCGATTTGGTCCAAACTTGCGCCACAAGGAGAGGGCGGGATAGGGTGCAGGGCAGCGTAGGCATGAGAATCGTCAGACCAAGGGTGTGGCGCTGAGAGCCCTCGAAAGTTGTGCCTTTTGACGTTCATGCCTGTGGCCGGGATCCCGTGTGCCCGACTGGTGTGGGATTGCAGTGGAGGGCATCCCAGGCCTTGGGGGACCTGTGGGTGTGATAGCGGGTAAATCGGTGGAGGTGACCAAAATGACCCAAAACCCAAAAAAACTCAAAGGGGGGGCCCCATGGAATTTGGGGGGAAATGCGAAGGTGGTCGATTTGGTCCAAACTTGCGCCACAAGGAGAGGGCGGGATAGGGTGCAGGGCAGCGTAGGCATGAGAATCGTCAGACCAAGGGTGTGGCGCTGAGAGCCCTCGAAAGTTGTGCCTTTTGACGTTCATGCCTGTGGCCGGGATCCCGTGTGCCCGACTGGTGTGGGATTGCAGTGGAGGGCATCCCAGGCCTTGGGGGACCTGTGGGTGTGATAGCGGGTAAATCGGTGGAGGTGACCAAAATGACCCAAAACCCAAAAAAACTCAAAGGGGGGGCCCCATGGAATTTGGGGGGAAATGCGAAGGTGGTCGATTTGGTCCAAACTTGCGCCACAAGGAGAGGGCGGGATAGGGTGCAGGGCAGCGTAGGCATGAGAATCGTCAGACCAAGGGTGTGGCGCTGAGAGCCCTCGAAAGTTGTGCCTTTTGACGTTCATGCCTGTGGCCGGGATCCCGTGTGCCCGACTGGTGTGGGATTGCAGTGGAGGGCATCCCAGGCCTTGGGGGACCTGTGGGTGTGATAGCGGGTAAATCGGTGGAGGTGACCAAAATGACCCAAAACCCAAAAAAACTCAAAGGGGGGGCCCCATGGAATTTGGGGGGAAATGCGAAGGTGGTCGATTTGGTCCAAACTTGCGCCACAAGGAGAGGGCGGGATAGGGTGCAGGGCAGCGTAGGCATGAGAATCGTCAGACCAAGGGTGTGGCGCTGAGAGCCCTCGAAAGTTGTGCCTTTTGACGTTCATGCCTGTGGCCGGGATCCCGTGTGCCCGACTGGTGTGGGATTGCAGTGGAGGGCATCCCAGGCCTTGGGGGACCTGTGGGTGTGATAGCGGGTAAATCGGTGGAGGTGACCAAAATGACCCAAAACCCAAAAAAACTCAAAGGGGGGGCCCCATGGAATTTGGGGGGAAATGCGAAGGTGGTCGATTTGGTCCAAACTTGCGCCACAAGGAGAGGGCGGGATAGGGTGCAGGGCAGCGTAGGCATGAGAATCGTCAGACCAAGGGTGTGGCGCTGAGAGCCCTCGAAAGTTGTGCCTTTTGACGTTCATGCCTGTGGCCGGGATCCCGTGTGCCCGACTGGTGTGGGATTGCAGTGGAGGGCATCCCAGGCCTTGGGGGACCTGTGGGTGTGATAGCGGGTAAATCGGTGGAGGTGACCAAAATGACCCAAAACCCAAAAAAACTCAAAGGGGGGGCCCCATGGAATTTGGGGGGAAATGCGAAGGTGGGTCGATTTGGTCCAAACTTGCGCCACAAGGAGAGGGCGGGATAGGGTGCAGGGCAGCGTAGGCATGAGAATCGTCAGTCGCACGGTCAGTCGCTAAGACCCATCGACAGTTGTGCCTTTTGACGGTAATGCCTGTGGCCGGGATCCCGTGTGCCCGACTGGTGTGGGATTGCAGTGGAGGGCATCCCAGGCCTTGCCGGACCTGTGGGTGTGATAGCGGGTAAATCGGTGGAGGTG
>NC_134812.1:31275934-31280934 GCF_046742065.1 Oratosquilla oratoria
CTTTCCCAATGCCTCTTTTACCCCATCCATCCATCTCATCCTTGGACGCCCCCTCATATTCACTCCCTCCACCTCTGCCCTTCACACCTCTTTTACTAATCTTTCTTCATTCATTCTCTCCATGTATCCAAATCATCCCAATACTCTTTCATCAACCCTATCTTTCAACTCCCTTTCCACACTCGCTCTCCTCCTCACCTCCTCGTTTCTCACTTTATCCAGGCTGGTAATCCCAATCATACTTCTCAAGCATTTCATTTCAAACACATTTAAACTCTTCCTCAGTTATGTTCCATATTTCTGCCACATACAGTGTTGTCGGCACAATCACTACTTCATACAATCTCCTCTTAGCATCCATTCCTAAATGTCTATTTCTCGTTACACTTTTTAATCCCCCAAGGCATTTACTTGCTTCTCTCAATTTCCATTCTACCTCCAACACCATATCTCCCTTTCCCGCCACATTTGCCCCAAGTATCTAAAATCGTTCACTTCCTTTAGTCTCTCTCCCTTAATACTCACTTCCAATTTGCTGCCATTCTCTCCCATTGTACGTCTCATCACCTTACTTTTACCCATATTTGTCTTCAACTTCCTTCTTTCGCACACCTTCTCAAGCTCCGCCACTAACTTCCTAATTCCTCCTCTGATCCTGCCACAAGCGCAGTGTCGTCAGCAAACAACAACTGGCTTATCTCCCATTTTCTTCATTTTCTTAATCCATTTCCAATCTCCGGCCCATTAGCCTTACATTTACTTTTCACACCACTCCATCCATGTATAAATTGAACAATCAAAGTGACATGACACCTCTTTCCACTCACTCTCTCTATTTCTAATTCTAACGCAGGCTCTACTACTTTCATAAAAACTCTTGACTGCTCTTAACAGCTTTCTTCCTATCCCATATATCTGCAATACCTCCCACAGTGCCTTCCTGTCTACCCTGTCATAAGCCTTTTCCAAACCCATAAAGGTCCATAAAACATCCTTACCTTTTCCTAAAGCTTCCTCACATATTTACCTTATCACAAAAAGCTGACCCACAGAACCCCTACCTATCCTAAACCCATATTGTTCCTCACCAATTACTCCCTCTGTTCTTCTTATCCTCTCGATCAAACCCTTCCCAACTACACTCAACAAATTGATCCCTCTGAAACTACCGCACTCACACTTATCCCCTTTTCCTTTTTAAAGCGGAACTATACAGGCACTCCTCCAGTCCTCTGACACTCTACCCTCTTTTAGACAAACATTAAACAACCTCACCAGCCAGTCCACCATCACTGTACCTCCCTTTTTTAGACACTCCGCATGACACCCATCTAACCCAGGTGCCTTACCTGCTCTCACCATTTTAATAACTGCTTTCACCTCATCTTTCCTTATTTCTCCTCCATTTTCCTCATTCATCACTGTCATTTTCTTAGCGCTTCCCACTGCAACTACCTTTCCCTCCCTATCCTTCTTCACATTTAGCAACTCCCAAAAACACTCTGCCCATCTTCCTTTTACTGCCATCTCCTCCATTATCATCTCTCCATCTGTACCTTTTATATTTTCTTCTCTACTTGATTCGGCTCCCCTTCTTCTCTTAATTTCCTTCCAAAACATCTTTTTATTACTTTCAATTTTTTTTTTTGTCATACTCTTACTTTATTTCACATCTGCTCTCCTCTTTACATTCTTTATCTTACGCTTTATTTCTCTTCACTTTTCTTTGTACATCTCATATGATTTGGATGGAGTGCCACAGAAGCCGGTTTTAAAGTCTTTTTAATTTTCTCGATTTATGCAAATTCTTCTTGTAATGACCACACCAACAATTATGCAAATGAGCTGAAGACATTGAACGCTCATTCTGAAGTAGATTCACCTGCAACTGTGACCTCAATAAGATGTGATGGAGATTGAGTATATTCTTAACCTGTTTGTTAATCCCCTTCACTACCGAAGAGGTTAGTCAAAGTTGAATAAAAGCGCCTAACGATAGACAGGAGTTTATGTTATGGTATGCATTACTTATTTTGTTCTACCTAAAGTGAGATTATTTTATTCAGTCTGGGTGCAGAGTGAGAGAAAAGGAGGGAGAGGGAATTCTAGGCTACCCCCCTTCTGTCCGGAAGAATCTGATTCTTAGCTGAAGTGTAGTTTGTTTCGTTAAATTGGTTGAAACTAATAAAAGATAACGAGCTAAGGTCGCAATTACACCTTTTAATGACTGGGAGAAAGTTAGTTAACTTGATTAGTTAGTTAAACGAGATTAGTTTGACCCCTAAGAAGAGGTCTCTATTAGCTGAATCAAATAATTTAGCCGGAGTAAAAAAAAAAAAAAAAAAAAAATTGACCTTTTGACGCCAAATAAATTAAACTGCCTGACGACAACCAGAATAAACATAACCGAATGTTAGACACCAAAGAATTCATTTTGAATTATGAACTTCGAACTGTTCCAATTTTTCACAAAGGCGTCATAAAACACACTGTTCTTATTGAATAAAATTGTCTGGCGGTAGCTAGAATGGATATACAAGACAATGGAACCCCTTCTTCCTCCCCTCTTCCCGCTTCAAGGTCAGTAAACCCGTTTGTCGATAAGTGTAACGACATATTTATGTACACATAGATCTCTTAATCCAACACTCACTAACCGCCACATATGATGACGTTTGGCCCATGGACATAAACCCGCTTCGGGAATTGGTGGTGCTTTATGTCCTGGGCCAATTCCTGAAGTGAGTTAATGTCCTGGACTCAAACGTCCGCACAAGTGGCGGTTGGCGAGTGTTTAATCAAGAGACCTAGGTGTCTCTCGTAATCTCGTTATATTGATTTTACTACGCTGAAATTGTGCAAAGTTGTTTTGTGTTAGCCAGAACAAAATGCATAAATGTTGTGTTGTGGCATAAGAAAAAAATACACAATCCAGGAATTGTAGTCACACAAAACAAAATAAAAAACATAAGAACATAAACATGAAAATAAATACTGTATATAAATTACATACGAATTTTAGATATCAATTGTAGATACGAATACAAATGTAAGTATTGATATAAATATAAGATATAAATGTTGAATGTAAATATCAAATATAGATATTAAGTATAAATATGAATACAAATATAGATACAAATATTTGTTTATAAATGTAGATATAAATATAAGCACAAATATATATATAGATATAAATATAAATATAAATATAAATATAGATATAGATATAAATATATATATAGATATAAATATAAATATAAATATACAAGTATAAATATATATGTATATGAATATATATATATATATACATATATATATATATATATATATATATATATATGTATATGTATACATATATATATATATATATATATATATATATATATATGTATATATATATATATATATATATATATATATATAAATAGACATGCTGTATATACACATATAAAGTCGATGGAGATATAAATGTAAAGGTAAATATAAACCTAAAACTAAATATAAATGTGACTATAAGTGTAAGTACACGTCCACGTGTAGGTGTACAGTAGATGGAGGTGTGGGTGTAAGTGGAGGTATATATGCAAGTGTAAAAGCAAAGATAAATGTAAATGTGAGTGTATACGTCAGTGTGAATATATACATGATTTGTGAGTGTGCGCGTGCGTGACCGTGTGTGCGCGCGCGTACGTGTGTTTATTAACCTAATTTCATTTATTTGATTGTAGTGTGTTGAAAAGGAGCAACACTATTGGGGTTTTGTCCTTTATTCTTCAATTATCAGGCTTAAATATGTGTGTGAATATGTGTCTGTGTGTGCGTATGTGTGTGTGTGTGTGTGTGTGTGTGTGTGTGTGTGTGTGTGTGTGTGTGTGTGTGTGTGTGTGTGTGTGTGTGTGTGTGTATGTGTGTGTGTGTGTGTGTATGTGTGTGTGTGTGTGTGTGTGTGTGTGTGTGTGTGTGTGTGTGTGTGTGTGTGTGTGTGTGTGTGTGTGTGTGTGTGTGTGTGTTTGTATGTGCGTGTGTGTGATTCACCATATTATTGGATCACGTGTTAGATTCGTGATCAACAGCTATTTCCATCCCGGAAGAGATCTCAGAGCTCATATATGACCGATCTAAGGGTAATGCTGTGATCTTTACACACACACTAACACAACTCCCCGCCCACGAGAGTTGGAGTAACGACTCGCAGCGCAGCGATACTAAAATTATTTCAGCCCTAGGTGGGATTCGAGCCCGGACCGCCGTAGCGACGGCCGAGAATTCTAACTACTGAGCCACGTGTGTTTGTGTGTGTGTGCGTGTGCGTGTGCGTGTGTGTGTGTGTGTGTGTGTGTGTGTGTGTGTGTGTGTGTGTGTGTGTGTGTGTGTGTGTGTGTGTGTGTGTGTGTGTGTGTGTGTGTGTGTGTGTGTGTGTGTGTGTGTGTGTGTGTGTGTGTGTGTGTGTGTGTGTGTGTGCGTGCGTGTGTGTGTGTGTGTCATTGTATATTCAGGAAAGATATGTTATTTTAAGAAATTTTTTATTGAAGATGACAGCAAACTTACAATTTGCAAGTTCCTAGATGATCTTATCAAATTTCCGTATACAATAGTACTTTTGATATCAGGAGGCAGATCAGAGATACGAGTGTTGATATACATAATGAATCTTGTCAACATTTCGTCATTGTAACATATATTTTCAAGACAACTTTATAAATGTACAGAATAGGAAAGAAAACACTCCGGTATATGCAATACAAAGAACACGGAAAGAGTGAGAAATAGGGCTTAAGAGATGCCTAAGGCTGAATATAATTAGTGTTTTTATTTTTCTTGTGTTTGTTTGTTGATAGATAGATTTGTATCTTTGATATATAGCCTACATAGTTTCTAAGATTTTTATCTATACATATTGAGGCACTGTTTAATGATGTTAGCTTTTTCTACAATGGTATCTCTATCTAGTTGGTTATTGTGGCATTATGTTATTAGACGGCTTCTTGATTTAAATT
>NC_134812.1:31295934-31298434 GCF_046742065.1 Oratosquilla oratoria
ATAGATTTTTTTTTTACTTTATTTTCCAACTGACACAAATGTATTATGTATAGATCAGTCTGCCCATATTTGGAATATGTTATTTCAGTATAGTCTCTGAATATCATTAAAAAGAATATGGCGATAGATAAAAGGTAATAAAAAGGAAAATATAGAGCAACGTATCACAAAACTAGTAGTAAAATCAGAAATAAATCATACGCAAACAGCTTAAATCACTTTATAAAAAATGGAAGGGGGAGGGGGACTCAACACAGATCTTCCGGATTTCAAATTTGAAAAACTTCTTCACGCTAAATACTAACCAGATGAGAGGTAATGGCATCACGCTGTAAACAACTAGATTTAACCTTGACGTAGGTAGAAACAACTTCGCTAACCGCGGAGTCGGTGAATTGAAGAAAGTTCACACAGAAGCGATGGAATGTAGTCCATTTCTCGGTTCTAAGATTTCTCAGTATTTTGTAAAGTCTCTCAGCTACTTACTATTTGTTATCATTCTTTCTATTGTATTGTTGTTTGTTTACTTCTTTATTTAATTTGTTATTTTTATCTATTTTTATCTATTCACCTATATTCATTCACTTGCTTATCTATTCGTTATATCTATACATCTGTTTGTGTATTTATTTATCTGTCAAGATGTATATCTAATCATTAATCGAATTATGCATTATTGTTTTTATTTTTATTTATTTATTTATGTATCATTTTCTTTGTTTTATTTTATTTGTCTATTTTTTCATGCAACTTTGGTATGGACCAAAAGGTCCCCTGTCATCTTTATGGTTTCCCATTGTAAGCATTGTACCGTCACATCACGCATCACACACGTAATACATCACCTCACACGCTGAACAGCATATGATACATAATTCACACAGCATAGTGTATTAAGCATAACTCACTCATGCTATCATATATACGTCAAACTACGTATCACACAATTCTTTGAACATTTTATCAACCAAACATGAAGAGTCACGTATCAAACACATATAAACACGTCACATTTCACATT
Organism: Oratosquilla oratoria; assembly: GCF_046742065.1. Taxonomy (NCBI): domain Eukaryota; kingdom Metazoa; phylum Arthropoda; class Malacostraca; order Stomatopoda; family Squillidae; genus Oratosquilla; species Oratosquilla oratoria. Next base: position 31,296,956 of record NC_134812.1, read on the forward strand.
ACGTCCGTCACAGTAACCTAAACTTATGTGACGTGTTTGATATGGTTTGCTTTGTGACGTGGAGCTGAGTCCACGTCACAAGGCAGATAAATCACGTAACGCATCAGAACATCTCGCGTCACTAAGTGTGTAAATACACATGTACATCACAAGCGTCATGCCGTACGTTACATAAATCAAATGCGCCACACATTATACATCATATTAATCGCAAAGCATACGATATATCAAACAAGTCACATATATCACGCCAAACACATCATATAACACACTACCCATGCCAAATAACACGCCAAACACGACACATAACACGGTAAACACATTATATAACACACTATCCACGTCTCATAGCACTCCAAACACGACACATATCACGCCAAACACATTACATAACACACTACCCATGCCAAATAGCACGCCAAACACGCCACATAACACGCCAAACACATCACATAACACACTAACCACACCACATAGCACGCCAAACACGACACATAACACGCCAAATACATTACACACCGCGTTAACCACGCCACATAGCACTCCAAATACGCCACATAACACGGCAAACACATTACATAATACACTATCCACGCCAAACACGCCACATAACACGCCAAACACATCACATAACACACTAACCACACCACAAAGTACGCCAAACATACCATTTAACACGCTACTTCACACACCAAGCAGACCACATGAGATGCCAGATAATCCACATGACACGCCGCATAACACGCCAAACACACTACATAACACGCCAAAAATTTCACATAACACGACAAGCAAGCCACACAGCGTAGACAAGTTCACAAAGCACATCAAAGAGGTCATACTCCATATCACACCCCAGCCACGTGACGCCACACCTCAAACACGATTCACATGATGAACCAAACGTAACCAAGCGGTGGAATCGGGAGCAATTAGTTGCAAACTGAGCAAAAAAAAGTTTGCAAACGTCTTGCAACAAGGAGAGCAGCATGCCAAGCATGACGATAGGCGAACGTGGTAGAACTACACACACACACACACACACACACACACACACACACACACACGACTCGTGGCGCAGTTGGTAGAGTTCCCGGCTGCCACTACAGCGGTCCGGGGCCGAAAAGATTTCAGTATCGCTGCGCTGCGGGCTGTTACTCCAACTCTCGTGGGCGGGGAGTTTGGGTGTGTGTGCGTGTAAGGTCACAGCATTACCCATAGATCGGTCATACATGAAGTCTAAGCTCTCTTCCGGGAGGCAAATAGTTGTCGATCACGTGTTCAGCACGTGATGCAAAGACCATGGTGAATACACACACACACACACACACACACACACACCCATAGGTATTACAACTGTAGAGTAAATGACAGGACCCCTCGAGCGTTTCTCTTTGTACACTACAATAAGGTAAATAAAACAAGTTGAATTCAGTGTTGCGTGCGACTGCATAGAAGGGAAGTGTATCCCACTCCGTC
>NC_134812.1:31313434-31318434 GCF_046742065.1 Oratosquilla oratoria
GGTAGTCACACATACCCGCTAGGAATCGAACCCAGGTCCACGCTGTTACGAGATAGCAAAGGTAACTGATTACCTTACTCCAGGAGACACTCAGTTGCGGACTAAATCGTCACATTTCCCCTTTGTGTTAAGATAGCCAGGGCAAGTGGCGGTCATCGGTAACTGTTAGGGAGCGTGAGGGGGACCTCCGTCGAAGTGAGATCGAAGGCTAAAGAAGGAAATCTAGTCAGAAGTTGAGGTTCTTAAGAATTTCCGAAATAAGAAGACCTGAAGGTCTTTCCAGGGTTGGTCTGGAACACCGCTGGAATGTCTCCAGTTTTTTTTTTTTTTTTTTTTTTTTCTCTCTCTCATTCTCCCTTCAATTATGTTTTATCTATTTGTTTATTAATTTATCTCTCTTAATTTGTTTATCTATTTATCTTAATTTATTCGTCTATTCCTTTTTTTCTCTCTTTCGCTTTTTCGCTTTCTCCCTTTAATTGTATTTTATCAACTTATTCGTTCAGTATTTATTTATTCATTTATCTATGTATTTATTCATTTATTCATCTATTTATCTTAATTTATTCATTTATTCATTTTTTCATTGGTTTATACATTTATTTATTCATCTATTTATCATTTATTTATTCATTTATTTATATATTTACTTATTTATTTGTTTATGTATTTATTCAATTATTTGTCTATTTATTTATTTGGTTATCTTTTTATTCTATTATTCCTTCCCTTATGTATTCATTTACTCATCTTTATTTCTTCAATTCGTTCCATTTCTTTCTTTATCTTTATTTATCAATTCTTCCTTTCTATCCTTCTGCCATTTATTCACTTATCCATTCATCTATTCATTTATTCGTTTATTTATTTAAATATTTTCTTTTTACTTTTATTTTACTTCCTTGAACCTGGTGTGACCAGTTCCATATTTAGACATTAAACTTCATTCACCTCAATTTTTTTTGTCAGTTAACTTATATAAGGCGAGGTGAGGTGCTTACTCCACGAGGCGCTTAGTTGCAGCCGAGGCTGCAACCTTTGACCTATGTGCCTACTCTGCCAGGAGGGCGAATATCAGAAGCTGGTACATACTGTAATTCTATATATGCTAAAAGGTAACTCACAAGATATATATATATATATATATATATATATATATATATATGTAGATAGATTTATAGATATAAAAAAATGGGCAGAGAGATTAAGAATTTAAGATATTTAGTGAGAAAAAAAATGGAAACTAGAAGAAACTAAAACTAAAATAAAAAGTGAAGAGTTTAGGACTTAGAGCAGTGATTTCGTTGCTAAAGAACAATTCTGTTCAGCTCTCCCCTTTCCTCCCCTTTCCCCTTTCCCCCCTTTCCCCTCCCCCTTTCCCCCCTTTCCCCCTTCCCTCTTCACCCTTCCCCTCTCCTTTCCACTTCCCCCCTTCTCCTCCCCTTAGAAAATAGAAAAAAACATTAAGAACGTTGACCGAAGAACAGTGTTCTTGTCGCAGAACAATTCTGCTCTGTTCCCCTTTCTACTCTCCCCCTCCTCCTTCTCCTCTCCCCCCTCCCCTCTTCCCTTCTCCCCCTCTCCCCTCTCGCCCGAGGTAATGATAGGATCGAGTTTAGAAGAAAAACTTGACGCGTTGTCAGCTGGTGACTGGAGTTGCTAAGCATAAAAAAGTAGATCTCGGGGGACCTGATGGAAGCGAGGGGGGGTACGATGGGGGGCTGTGGGGGGAGTGTACTCTACGCCCCCTCCCCTCCCCCTTCCGCACCCTGATTTTTTTTTTTTTTTTTTTTATTGAGCGACTTTCTGTTACTCGATATATGAAAAGAGAAAATGTGAAATATATAAAGAGAGTAACAGATTTTTTAGCCTTCAAATTTATGGAATTAATTTCTTTCGTGTAACAAAATGTGTGCGCGTGCGTGCTGTAGCACTTGTAAGGACTTTTTTCTGGTCAGTCGGTACCACTGCGTAAAACTCGATGCGACTCGACGCGACTCGACGCGACTCGAAGTGACTTGACGCGACTCGAAGCGACTCGACGCGACTCGAAGCGACTCGAAGGGACTCGACCCTACTCGAAGCGACTCAACGCGATTCGACGCGACTTGACACGATTCGACGCAACTCGAAGCGACTCGAATCAACTCAACGCGACTCGACGGGACTTGACGCCACTCGAAGCGACTCGACGCGCCTCGACGCCACTCGAAGCGAATCGAAATGACTCGACGTGACTCGAAACGACTCGACGCGATTCGATGGGGATTGACGCGACACGACGCGACTCGACATTACTCGAAGCGACTCGACGCTACTCGAAGCGACACGACACCACTCGAAACGGCTCGACGCGACACGAAGTGACTCGAAGCGACTCGAAGCGTCTCGAAGCGACTCAACGTCATAGGACTAAGATTAAAACAACCCTCACAATAAATACAACAATAAAAAAGAATACAAATTAGTAAATAATTAGATATATTTCAAGTAAATCAAGTTAGATTTATTCTTGATTTTTGTCATACACCAGTATTTTATTTTATTTTGTGTATATTTATTTTCTAATCGATTTTCTATCTTATAGATTACGTATATATAATGATTGTTCTTCTGTTGAGGACCGTAATATTCTGGCCGCTCACAAAAATCCTAGTCTGTCTTCTCCCATCTCCATCTATTACACACTACATTCGTATAAAATCATATATTATACAACAACAGCTATTCTGCGCACGCGTAGATCACTGTAGCCAACGCAACTGGATTACACTGTCTGTCACTTCTGATCTGTATTAGATATACAGGGTTTCCCAAAAATATGTAGTCACTCTGAAATGTCTCGTGAAGTTGTCGAATCCATTCGTGCGCGTTATTATTGTTTTTTTTTTCACTATAGTCTAGTCCCCCCCTGCGTGTTCGCAAATGTTCAAACTGATGGCCGCCATGTTATGAACAAAGTTACAAAACATTTCAAATAGTTATTTTTGGTGGAGAGACACCCTGTGTAAAGAAATCGATCGATAAAAGGATGAGTAGGGGGAGGAGGAGGTGGGGGTTCTCCGTATATCGAAGCTATGGGGGTTAACCAGTTTCGGCTGTCGGGCCCTGCTACAGAAGAGTTATGCCTCACTGCACTACGTTTGACCCAAGCCGAGTGGCGGAAGGCAGGACAGTCCCTCATCCGAGATGGGAGTGGGGCGTTTGGTGTGTGTGTGTGCTTGTGGCTACCCCCCTTATAAGGGGGGAAAAGACTTTTGGAATGCACTATGTAATTAGGGACAAATGTCGCATATAGCGGTGGGCAACATGTCTTCGTTTCTCGTGAATAAAAACAAAACTCCCTTGAAACTGCACGTCACTACATACCGCCACATGCCACCACATACCATCGTATACCATCGCATACCACCGCATGCCATACCAATTTATTGACTGAGATCATCTACGTACATTACTACCGAACCATAGATTAGTGAAATAGCGTTGATTTATTTATATATTTTATTTTATTTTATTTTATTTTATTTTATTTTATTATTTTATTTATCATTAATATTACTATTATTATCATTATTACTATTATTATTATTATTATTATTATTATTATTATTATTATTATTATTATTATTATTATTATTATTATTATTATTATCATTATTATTACTATTATTATTATTATTATTATTATCATTATTATTTTTTTTAATGCATTCTGGTGTGCATGACATCCTTGCCCTCCAACCTTCCAGTTGGGCTATTTTTTTTTTTTTTTTTTTTTTTTTTTTTTTTTTTTTTTTTTTTTTTTTTTTTTTTTTTTTTTTTTTTTTTTTTTTTTTTTTTTTTTTTTTTTTTTGTGATAAACATTGTCCTCAGGTCCTCAGGGAAAAAATATATCTCTTAAGAACAATGATATGCCTCTTCCAGGGCCTCCGAATAAAAAGAAAACATTTGAGCTATTCGGTATTTCCTTACCATCACTGCTGTACTTCTGTCTGAAATGTTTGGCGTGTGTACATGATATCTATACACATGCAGGCATATTTATATAAAATAGAATTAATGGGGAGACAGTCCTTCTCTCTCTCTCTCTCTCTCTATCTCTCTCTCTCTCTCTCTCTCTCTCTCTCTCTCTCTCTCTCTCTCTCTCTCTCTCTCTCTGTGTGTGTGTGTGTGTGTGTGTGTGTGTGTGTGTGTGTGTGTGTGTGTGTGTGTGTGTGTGTGTGTGTGTGTGTGTGTGTGTGTGTGTATGTGTGTGTGTGTGTGTGTGTGTGTGTGTGTGTGTGTGTGTGTGTGTGTGTGTGTGTGTGTGTGTGTGTGTGTCTGTGTGTCTGTCTGTCTATCTATCTTCCTCTGTCCATTAATCTATCAGTCTATCTCCCTCCATCAATCTATCTATTCATCTATCTCTCTCTCTACTTTGTCATACTGGAACTCCTCTACCGGACGAAAATCCATTGGTCAAGAGAGATTCCAACTGTAAACACGGAATCGACTGATCGTGCGGGAATGTAGTCAACTTGAATCCTGTAACTTGACTTGTAGGCGCCATAGGTCAAGGTAGTTCTCCACTTGTACGTAGAAAACGGGTTCATGTGACAAATTTTGTTTACAATGTGGTCTGAACGCACCAGATGTTTCTGATCAGCTGTAAAATAGCCCTCAGTCAAAAATGGCTATTGTTGAATGGTATTCTTAAAATGTAAACAAGTTACTTAGTGTGACAATATATCCTTTGTTAAGACTGTCCGATATCTTGGTATGAAATTGTACACGTTTTTCTTTACATTCGTGACATAACTGTGTTTTGCCCGACAGGTGCTTCTTGCGATATTAATGGACATTTCTCGGAGTCAAAATGGGCGTGGTAGGACCCCAGGGTGCGGTGTTGGCTCAGGGTTTTGGGCGGAGAAGGGGGTGGGGGGCGTCATGCGGCGTCCTTCAAGGCCGCTTGAAGGAGCCCGCGCTGTTTTCCTCAGGATTGTTAACTACTTTTAATT
>NC_134812.1:31323434-31333434 GCF_046742065.1 Oratosquilla oratoria
AAATAAGTAACTAAATAGATATAAAATCCTTCCGTGCCGGGTGATCCTTTTTCTAATATGGCTGCCGCCAGGTGATTTTATTCAAATCCGCGACACACATACACACACACGCGCGCACGCACACACACACACACACACACACACACACACACACACACACACACACACACCTCATATATGAAAATCTAGAAGCTTTGGCTCATTCTTTGCATCATCTTGGTCACGGAGCAAGACGGTACTGTGACTTTGAGAAAGGGGATTCCCCATCCCCCCCCACTCGCCCCCCCCCACATCCCCCCAAAAAGGGGGGGGGGGTAATGACAGTTATCTTCGTGTTGCCACCAGTACTGTACCATGAACGAAACTGAGAGGATGAGATTTTCTTTTTTTTTATCATTATTTGTTTTCTTTGTTTCTTTTTTATTTTGTGTTATTTTCTGTTTTATTTCGTTTGATTCTATTCTAATTTATTTCGTTTTATTTTATTCTGTTCTTGTTTCATATCATTTTAGTCTACTATGTTTAATTTTACTTTACTTTATTTTGTTTTATTATAATTCGTACTTTTTTCTTATTTTTCTTTTCATTTCCTTTGCATTTCGTTCCATTTTCCTTTCTTTTACTTTCCATTTCCTTTTCCCTTTATTACCGTTTTCTATTGAAATCAAAATCAGAAAACGTAAACACAAGGCAAAGTAAATTAATTGGCAGCACATACAATTTCATGTATCTACAAGAATTTCACATACATGTCCAAAAAAAAAACTGAAATTGAAAATAGAAATGTAAAAAATTGATAAATGAATCTATACTTCTTTGTCTAAGTGAGGGAATGTCAAAACTAAATTGAGAAATTAAGATAAATTTTCAAATATTCTATTTGTAAGAGTCCGTTCGGGAGTTTGTTTGCAATTCGTTTTTCAAGGCTTCTTTCAGAAATTTTCGTTCAAAATGCTCAGCGCTGGGACGTCTTTGTTCAAGAAGGCAATCAACTTCAAGAACTCTTGAGTTATAGTTTGTATAAAAAAATCATAATTGGGATTGTATTGAATCATGTACACACACACACACACATACACATACACACACGCACACACACACACATACACACATACACACACACATACACACACATACACAAACGCACACACACACAAACGCACGCACGCACACACATACACACACACACACACACACACACAAACACAAACGCACACACACACAAACGCACGCACGCACACACATACACACACACACACACACACACACATACACAAACGCACACATACACAAACGCACACATACACAAACGCACGCACGCACACACACACACACACACACACACACACACACACACACACACACACACACACACACACACACACACACACACACACACACAGTCAATCAATCAATCAATCTATTAATCTTTTACCCAAGGTTTCTTTTGCAGGAGACCCCCATCCCTCAGCAACAGACACCAACAAGATTGACCCAAAAGTCATTCAAGGAAGAGATATTGTATTGTTGTCTGGGTATGAACAGGATGAGGTGTTCAATGTTAATCTGTGTTTGTTGCATCTGGGGGCAATTTGATCCTGCGATCATGCCTATTCTCTGTTGATGTTGTCTTAGTACTAGAATTCAGTGGTATCTGTCATAGGAGAGATTTCTTTGTAGGATTGACGTTTGGAGTTGTTTTCAGTGTTAATCTGTGTGTTGATTGCATCTGGAGGCAATTTGATCCTGTGATCAGGCCTATTTTCTGTTGGTGATGTATTAGTGCTGGGTTGCGACTAAAACGTAGTCATGACAGTGTGGTTCTTGCTTGTCACGGGAGAGATTTCTCCGTAGGATTCACGTTTGGAAGAATTGTGTTCAGTGTTAATCCGTGTGTTGATTGCATCTGGAGGCAATTTGATCCTGTGATCAGGCCTATTTTCTGTTGGTGATGTATTAGTGCTGGGTTGTGACCAGAGCGTAGTCATGCCAGTGTGGTTCTTGCTTGTCACGGGAGAGATTTCTCTGTAGGATTCAAGTTTGGAGGAGTTTGGAGGAGTAAGTGGTTGGGTGGTCGGTCTTGGATTCCCTGTGTTTTTATTTGAGTTTTTTATGTGTTTTTGTATGAATGTTTTTTTTTATTCGTTCATTTTGTTGGGTTTGTGTTTTGTATTGTAATGGATGGGCGGATAGTAGGGTCCTTGCATAGTACTGTGTCTCTAATATTTTCATGTGTTATTCAAAGGATTACAATGGAGGAGCATGCCGACAGGAGACATTTTGGTCCATAACTAGGTCGGATGCAAAATGATATATAATAATGATAATAGATAAATAAATAGATAAATAAATGAATGAATAAATAGATAAATAAATGAATAAATAAATAAGAAAAATAATTAACAAAAATTATAATAATAATATATAAGATAAGTAGATAAATAAATAGGTAAATTTAAATAATAAATAAACAGGTAAATAGTAAATAATAATGAATTGACAGATAAATAACAATAAAGAAAGATTTTAGTTTCTGTATGTAGATGCTCTGTTACAGTGGTAATAGTACATCCAGTTATTCTCAATGTTTTTTTTTTTTTTTTTTTTGTAACTTCAGGTTATCTTTGTTTTCTTGCTGTTAGGGAACCATGCCAGGGAGTCGCAGTCGAGTGTAGTTCTTACGAGTTCTTTGTAGACTATAATTACCTGTGGAGTTTTTTTTCTGCTAACCAAAAACTATACTTGTTACGGTTCTTGAATGTTTGTTTTCTTGTTGAATCTCACTGTTAGGTCCTTGATGACGCTTGCGCACACGCGCGCGCACACACACTCACACGCACACACGACACACATACACACACGACTCGGTGGCGCGGTTGGTAGAGTACTAGACTGTTGTTACGATGGTGCCAGCGGTACCTGGTTCGAATCCTGCCCAGGGCTGAAATTATTTCAGTATCGCTGTATTTCGAGTCGTTACTCCAACTCTCGTGGGCGGGGAGTTGGGGGTGTGTGTGCGTATAAGGTCATAGCATTACCCATAGATCGGTCATACGAGCTCTGAGCTCTCTTCCGGGAGGGAAATAGCTGTCGATCACGAGTCCAACACGTGATCCAAAGACCAAGTGAATACACACACACACACACACACACACACACACAATGGTTGTATTTTCAACCGGTACTGCTACGGTCCGAGTTTGATTGCTGTCCAGGGCTGAAATGATTTCAACATCACTGCGCTGCGAGCCGGCACTCCAACTTTTGTGGGTGGGGAGTTGAGTGTGTGTGTGTGTGTGTGTGTGTCTGTGTATGTGTGTGTGTGTGTGTGTGTGTGTGTGTGTGTGTGTGTGTGTGTGTGTGTGTGTGTGTGTGTGTGTGTGTGTGTGTGTGTGTGTGTGTGTGTGTGTGTGTGTGTGTGTGTGTGTGTGTGTGTGTGTGTGTGTGTGTGTGTATGTATATATGTGTGTGTGTGTGTGTGTGTGTGTGTGTGTGTGTGTGTGTGTGTGTGTGTGTGTGTGTGTGTGTGTGTGTGTGTGTGTGTGTGTGTGTGTGTGTGTGTGTGTGTGTGTGTGTGTCAGGTCACAGCATTACCCATATATCGGGCATACATGACTGAGTTTCTCATCCGGGATGGTGATAGCTGTCGACCACGAGTCCAACACATGATCCAAAGACCAAGGTGAATACACACACACACACACAAGCACACAAACACACACACACACACACACACACACACACACACACACACACACACACACACACACTCACACACATACACACACGCACGCGCCCATTTTTTGTTCGCGAATTCGAGAAAGTGGTTCGTCTGAAACTCGCCCCATATTACACGAACACACTGAAACCATTCGAGCCTCGAGCGCTCGTTTCAAGGTTCATATGAGATTCGAATCGGATCGAATCCTTTGTCTCGAAACTCTATGCGACCTTTGACCTTCAATGACGTATCGGTACTGGAAAACTGGAAGACTGGAATCCTGAAGTCGGCAAAGGGCGAACAAAAAGTGACGAAGTAGAGGAATCGAATTCCTTCTACTGGAGTATGAGAGAATTTAATATCTTATATCCTTTGACCTTTTCTAATAAGGAGTGTCCGTCCTTTAGGCGAGTAAAATCGACTGGCGGTAAATAAGGTCAATATTAATTCCCTAAATCGGGATCCAAGTTGATCAAGATTAATTTAATCCTCTTACACCAAAGAAAGGTTTCCTTCAGCTGAATAAAATCGCCTGGCGACAGATAGAAAATAGTGCTTAAATAGTCCGGAAGTGACTATCATGTATGTGACTATTATGTGATTTTTTATTAAGTGAATTTAATGTATATGACTATTCTGTCTTGCTTAAAGAGTTTAGTTTAACCTAACTCGGTTATAACCCGTTTACTAACTAGCAAAAACCTCATGAAGGTACGTTTTGATCGGTGCAATAATCGTTCAACGATGATCGTTCTTGGTTCAACGATGATCGTTAAACGACTCTCTAGAGCACTAGAGTCATTAATAATATAATCATCGTTGGCTCCGAATATTCGCCAACGATTCTATTTTATTCTACTACTACAACTTTTCGTCAACCTTCTATTTCAACTCAATCAATTTGCTCAAAGATTTTCTCGTGACACTACTGTCTTCATGGAACACTTCCGCCACGTATCTGGCAAAAGAAGAAGAAGAAGAAGAAGAAGAAGAAGAAGAAGATGAAGATGAAGATGAAGATGAAGATGAAGATGAAGATGAAGAAGAAGAAGAAGAAGAAGAAGATGAAGATGAAGATGAAGATGAAGATGAAGATGAAGATGAAGATGAAGATGAAGAAGAAGAAGAAGAAGAAGAAGAAGAAGAAGAAGAAGAAGAAGAAGAAGAAGAAGAAGAAGAAGAAGAAGAAGAAGAGGAAGAGGAAGAGGAAGAAGAAGAAGAAGGAGGAGGAGAAGGAGAAGGAGGAGAAGGAGAAGGAGGAGGAGGAGGAGGAGGAGGAGGAGGAGGAGGAGGAGGAGGAGGAGGAGGAGAAGAAGAAGAAGGAGGAGGAGGAGGAGAAGGAGAAGAAGGAGGAGGAGGAGAGGGAGGAGGAGGAGGTGTGTCGTCGAAAATCGGATAGACACAGACACTCGAAGAAAAATCGTACACCCTCTATCATCGTATTACGATAATCGTTGAACGATCATCGTAGAACGATACCTGTACCGAGCAAACGTACCTTAAGCATTCGTTCTGGCTGTCACAAAGTGATTTAAATAAATTTAGGTTTATAAAGTATATTGTGTTTAAAGGTCAGTTTCGGGTCATCAGATGAACTGCTACTACAATAATGTTTTTAACATTGTGACCAACTTTATTGTATAACATGCGTCAAGTAATCCTATTATAGAGGTTAGTTACTGGTTTCGATCCTGAATATGGGGTCGCGGTATGGGGGTGCCTTGTTCATGCTGGGGTCTCTCTCTGTGATCAAATCTCCTGACGCCTATTAGGTTGATAAAGTGTGTCACCGAATTGAATGGGGTTCGATTTCGATATAAGGCTCTTTTATCAATTTGAGGTCGAGAATCTCACGCGTACGTAGCACGCACAGGATGTGTACGTGTGTGCGTGTGTACACCTACACATGTGCGTTGTACTTACACCTAGTGTGCGTACACACGCAAGCAATGGTGCAATTGTACTTGCATGCGCTCTCTCTCTCTCTCTCGCTCTCTCTCTCCCTCTTTCTCTCTCTCTCTCTCTCTCTCTCTCTCTCTCTCTCTCTCTCTCTCTCTCTCTCTCTCTCTCTCTCTCTCTCTCTCTCTCTCTCTCTATCTATCTTTCTCTCTCTTTTCTTTGTTTTGGTTTCTTTCTCAAACACATACATGCACATACACGCATGCGTTCATATATTCACGTGCACATACGCATACACACACACACGCACACACACACACTCACACACACACACACACACACACACACACACACACACACACACACACACACACACACACACACACACAAGCACTTTCCCATATATAAATGCGCGCGATGACATACTACAAGCACACGTACACATACACACATATCTATACTAAAACAAACATAAAAGTAGACAAACAAAACAGTTAGTGAGTGAGTGAGTGAGTGAGTGAGTGAGAGAGAGAGGAAGTGAGAGAGGGAGGGAGGGAGAGAGTGAGTGAGGGAGGGAGGGAGGGAGGGAGTGAGGGAAAGGTGAAAGTTATGGTCAGTCTTTGGTTATATCATCACACCATTTATCAAATCTATTTGGTCTATCTTTTCTTACACCCTTAATCTCCTTCCGTCCGGGGAGTCAATAACTTGCCGTCAGATGTATTTTACTGAGATGAGTACGTGAGTCTTCCTGGGGAGATAATCTCTGTATTAAAGTGTTTAAACACATACCATGTTTGCAGCGGCGGCGCCAGGAATTTTTAGTTGGGGAGGCTAAGGGGGGGCTGAGCCAATTTTTGGGGGGCTAATAGTAATATGATAATACACATACATTATCCTCATTTCAGAAGGGGAGGGGGTTAATGGTTGGGCTAGCACTGATGGCTGACAAATCTTTAGCCCTGGCAATTAAAAATTCCACTTAATAAGATTATTTCAATGAGTGTTTTAAATTTTCAATTTGCTCATTTCAGTTGGGGGGGCTAATGGGGGGGCCACTTTTTTTGGGGGGGGCAAAAGCCCCCCCAAGCCACCCCCCTGGCGCCGCCACTGCATGTTTGTGGCACTTTGAGTCTGAGCTTTCGAAAGATTTCGTCATTGTGGTCATCGGAAAAGTTATTTGGAAATTAACTGGTTAACATTGAAGATGGTTACATGTAACTGCTTTCTGAAGTTGTATGATAAGTAGACAAGAGGCAGAAAGAATTCTTAGTGTCGTTAATGTTTTTTATTTCTAAGAACAATATTGTTTTTGGAAAGAAATGTAAGTTTTTGTGTGTTATAAATTCCAGTGAAGTTGTGTAATATGTTTTTATGTACTATTTTCTTCTTCTTCTTCTTCTTCTTCTTCTTCTTCTTCTTCTTCTTCTTCTTCTTCTTCTTCTTCTTCTTCTTCTTCTTCTTCTTCTTCTTCTCCTCCTTCTCCTTCAAAGGAATCTAAACTTGGTAAGCCATCATTAGACACCAAGTACATATATATAAAGAAGACATATTTACACAAATTATTCACAGGAGAAAGAAATGCATGTAGATCCAAAAAGGTAATTAAAGGATAAAAACTTATATGCTATGAATTTCAGATATGTCAGAGATATTTAATTAATATTATGAGATTGTATGTACAGTATTCTTTTATAACAATATGGAAACTAGAAAATTTGATGGCGCTCAGATATTTTCATATATATATATATAATATATATATATATATATATATATATATATATATATATATATATATTTCTAATTAGAAATGTAGTAGCACATTTGTAAATAACACACAGGAACCCACAGGTACCCACAGGTACCCACAGGCACATTTGTAAATAACACACAGGTACCCACAGGTACTTTCCTGAAGAGGGCTACAGTTGATAGCCGAAATATAGGATTATTCTTTATTCAAAGTTTATTCTTTCTCCGACTGTGGGTTCCTGTGTTATATATATATATATATATATATCTATATATATATATATATCTATATATATCTATATATATATGGTAATGTCTATATATATATATTTATATATATGTCTATATATCTATATATATTGCCCACGGGGAATGCCTTGTTGACCCCCGAAAAGGAAATTAGAATATCAACACAAACCATAACACGTCATAAACTCCAGATGAGTAAGATACATCGAATTTGCTTCTTTTGTTTCTTTCATAACAATCCGGAAGTTAGCGAACTTGATGGCGGCCGGCCGCGCTGTGCCTCGCGAGGTTCCCCCAAACACCTGCCCGAACCTCGCCGAGCAACATGCAATAGCACTCTCCTCAACGCTCTTGTTCCAAATTTCTTCGGATCCTTTTTTGTTTTCGTTCACTGCATCGCGTGTCATGTGATTTGTCGGTTCCTGGTGAGATTGCACATCGGTCATACTGTGTTTCTATTGTCGGTTGATTTCGTTTTCTTTGTGAGATGATCTGTGTCGTTAGGACTCTTTCGAGATTTTTCCGTTTTCTACACAATGGGATGTCTAGCGGTAATAATTATTTTCGTTGTAATTTTAACCACTTTTATTGGTAGTCAAGAGCACAAAGCGTCCATATTTTAGTGTTACTGGTCGCATAAATTTCTTGTATTCTTAGGAATCCAGATTGCGTATCCAGATCGCGTCAGTGATACACTAAATAAACGATGAGAGCGCCTCACCAGCGCACAATGTTCCACCACCAAAACTTGATCCACATAAATCACTGTAGGTATGCGGTGAAGTGCCACCTCAAATATGTTCTTTCTTTCTGATTTTTTTTATTCTATTTATTCTTCATTTCTTTTTTTAGGCTACAACGGTCCAATAAGAGCGTTCAAAAATATTGTTCTGAGTTGTTTCTGTTATTTTTTCAACACCCCCCCCAGAAAACAAATGTTATATAAACGGTTGTTGAAAGGTTGTCACATGACATGCATATTTTCAAGTATGTGAAGAAACAGCGTTTTTCTTTAGGATATTTCAAATATATATTCACATAAATCATACACAAAGAACGCTGTCTATACAGTTTTAGGCATTTTATTTATACTTGAGACAAAAGAGTACTTTTCCTTTCAAAGTAGGTCAAAAGTTTGTTTAAATTTCGTATTGCATATTTAGCATCGCATAACAAGAGAAATTTTAATCAAAATTAATTTATTTTGTTACTGCAATCGATTTCAAATTGATAAATTCCCTATATTGCAGGTATTAAACATACTTTTCACACACCTTCAACAAACATTTGCTAAAAGTACACAACCATTGATTTCTGGGGAGGAAACACCTATACTTCCTAAGACTTAGATATCTAACACACAAAGTATTTTACATAAACAAGTAAAAAATTTCCGGTGAATGGACGACAGAACTCTGTCGTTTTAAGCCGAGTCCACATTTGTTGCATTTCCACGTATCGTATCATCTTTGCGTACCACCGAGTGATACGATACAATGCAACAGGGTATTGTACCCACTTGTTGCGTATCCGCATACAGCAGGCGGATACGCAACAAGTGGGTACAGTACCCTGTTGCACCGTATCGTATCACTAGGTGGTACGCAAAGATGATACGATACGTGGAAATGTAACAAGTGTGGACCCGGCTTTATATACCTGCGTTGCGTTCCACGATTTATAAACACTATAAAGCAAAATGTTCAAATATACACTAAAAGATTGCATTCTTTTTACAAAGCATCCATAAAAAGGCCGTAGTATCAAACTTAACCTGATAACGGGGCCTCTTTCCTTATATATATATATATATATATATATATATATATATATATATATATATATATATATATATATATATATATATGATAAGGTTAGAGTATGGAGTTTTATTCAGTACCAGACATTTCGACCTCTTGGGCCTTCCTCAGTGGACTGAAGATAGAAGAATTAAAACCCGCGAACAGCTTTAATGCGTTGGAATAGGTCCTCCCGTCGTGACTTGACGATCTTGCGGAACTTCTCCTTAGTTCCTTTATTCCACACTCGCCAGCCGCCAGCTGTGCGGACGTTTGAGCCCAGGATATAAACTCTCCTTGGGAATTTATGGTATTTTCCGTTGCAATGTGTGCCGTTTCCAGAGCTTTTCTTCACTTTCTCCATAGTTTTCTATGTAAGATGTGGGTTTCTTTCCAGTTCGGCAAATGATGATCATCGATGTGGACCACTAGCGCATTGTATGCTCTGTGGTGTCTCACTTTCCTCTTGTGCTCTTCATTTTTTTTTCTATGCCACGTCCTGTCTAGAAAAAAGACTTGAAGAGCAAAAGAAAAAAAGACTTGAAGAGCACAAGAAGGTAATGAGATACCACAAAAC
>NC_134812.1:31343434-31345934 GCF_046742065.1 Oratosquilla oratoria
ACTTAAATTTTTAACCCTTCCACCCCCTCACTTCGATAAAATCGTCCTGCGTTGGCATAAAATCTATAAGGTCTGCCACTGAATTAAAGAGTTTAACTTGCTGCGTACTGGACGGACCCAGCCCACCCCCACCCCCACACGTCACTCAATCCTCGCAAAAATGGACAAAAACGAGGCCTTTGACTCTATTCCACAATTGCTTCCCCTTGGGCAAGATCTGGGACACACTCATGCGCAACACGGAAAGATAGTTGGCAAACTACCTCCCAGGGAGACACGTACACTTCAACTACATCACGAACTAAAATCATACTTAACGAAGTCCAACAGGGCTATATACCCTCATCCACACCACACGACATATCACCACCCAAACGTAAAGAGAACTGTATACATTTGCTGACATAACACTCAATATGCACACGCAACAGCACGGACTAGCTAACCGTCACCCGCAATCATACAGAATATCCTTACTAGAGCAATAACTAAACACTAATAAGATGAAGGTCACACGAGCCAAATTCAAAACCACACACTTCACTTGGGACCATCACGAACACGGCATTGAACTAAAACCCACGCACAACATCCATCTCATCCCATACGCACACACACAAGGAAAAAATACTTAGAATCACATCCAACATCTCAGTGGCACCCGCACAACATATAAGACATTGAACAGAAATGCAACAAACGCCACAGCACCTACAGAGTAATCAATGATACAGATTTTTGGACAGGACAACGACATAGCCTAATAGATGAGTAATGCTTAAAGACCGTGTTAAACTATGCTATACAGCATGGACAGCACCTGTTTCAGACACAGTGGTAGCGTTAGCAAACTACTGCTACAGCGGTCCGAGTTCGAATCCCGTCCAGGGCTGAAATAATTTCAGTATCGCTGCGCTGCGAATCGTTACTCCAACTCTCGTGGGCGGGGAGTTGGGTCTGTGTGTGCGTGTAAAGGTCACAGCAGTACCCATAGGTCGGTCATATATGAGCTCTGAGCTCTCTTCGGGGGTGGGGGGGGGAAGCTGTCGATCATGAGTCCAACACGTGATCCAAGACCATGGTGAATCACATAAACCAGGAACTGTGAATAATTATCGGCTACAGAAAGAGCCAGCACCCATATATCACCTATACATAGAGACTAATTTTCTACGCAAACATCTCGACATGCGCGCCACAACACTCAGAATTCATCGAACGAAACGCAGAACACCAAAGACTGCCTACCAACACCTTGACAACTCCAGAACACTCCTACAAAAAGATAAATAGTTCTACCCCACCACTCCACTCAAAACACATAAACAAATAAATGTACACAGTATTCATAGAACTCTAGTTAGTGTGAAATTAGAAAGGACATTTAACCTCCCTCTACCTCCCATACACCAACCAGGGAACCCAGCTAAACGGGACAGATAATTTGAATTTAAGCAATTTCAATGTGATCATCATGTAACACTCAAGCCTTACCAACATATGTTAGGAAGCACAACAGATAGTATAACCACATTGCCAAGATCCCTTACATAATCAAATATATCTTCATGGACTTCACAACACCTTAGGCTCCTTTTACACGTATCGACTTATTACCATGCGCCATCCACGACACGACGTCGTGCTTTCAAATAACATTGAATGTCAATGGACACTTTCACGCGTGGTCGTGGTCGTGACGCGTGGAAGAGTCCATAGATACCCATAGTTACTTGACAGTACGACGTCGTGTCGTGGACGGTGCACGGCGAAAAGTCGATACGTGCCAAACGAGCCTTAGGTAAGTGATCAAAGTGCTAGTAAACTACAGTCCATAGCAAACGGGCTTAGTACAACGACTAATTTCCACTTGTATAAATGTGATGAGGCAAATGAAGATTAAACAAAATAATATGTTTCTTGTTTATAATAAGATATCATCCCCATTACCATGGGAATCCCCTCTTCTCTCTCAGCTAAATATAATCGTCAGGCGTTAGTCGTAATGAAATATCCAATATGCGTCACTGTAGAAGTGGTAATTAGTGTGGCTGTGTGCCGTCGTAGCGTATTGGCCTTCGAGCTCACCTCGCGACAACAATGTCCCGGGTACAATTCCCAACGATAATCGGTAACTGTCACTTGTTCTGGGTGCCCTAGCACAAAGGGCATAGGTGGTGACTTCGACCAAAGTTGATTCAGGTATAGAATAAACTCCTACCCCCCCCCCCACACACACACACACGAACGAACCCACGTGAGTTGGCATTTTCTTGTTTACTACAATTGGGAAAATGCAATTAGGTAGACACACATCTTCAAACGTCATAGTAGTGCCTCGAACCTCTTATGTTATAATAAACCGTCTTTAATTATTTTTTCATAATTACTCGCTCTTCAGACTGGGGTCAGTACTTCAACTCGACACTTCCCAAAATGTACCACTGTACTGAGGAGGTGCCACGGAGGTGAATAAAATCACCTAAAGGGAGTCAGGACA
>NC_134812.1:31368434-31370934 GCF_046742065.1 Oratosquilla oratoria
CTGAATAAAAACCGTCTGGCGTCCAACCAGAATAAAATATGTAAAGTGAGCCATCGTAATGAGAGGGGGGCTTAAAGCGTTTGTGTCCCATTCTGTGATTTTAGAACTTAGAACAAAGGAGACTACAAGAGACCATAAAGCCAACACTAGGCAGTTCCATGTCCTTTACCACCGATTATCCCCATCCATAAAGTTATTTTATCCTTCTCTTAAAACAACCGATAATTTCAGCGCTCATTACATGGTTACTAAGTCAGTTCCATTCGTTAACCACTCTATTGATAAGCCATTTCTTGCCTATTTCCAATTCAAATCTAATTTTGTTCACATTAGATACATTACAGCGAGTCCTGACCTGTTGTCTTAATATGATGATCTTGTCTGCATCTCCTTTGATCCATTTGATCACCTCCATTAGATTCCCCATAAGCTTTACTTCACGCTCTCCCTTTTCAAAAAATAATTTTGAAAAAAAAAAAAAAAAAAAATTATATATGTATGTATAAATTGTAGTTTATGTTGTTGAATAAACCTTAACTAACTAACTAACCCTGCACTCTGTGTGTTTCTAGAAAGTGCAAGTTAAAGGTGCCTAAGCCTCTCCTAGTAAGGTAAATTTGTGAGTCCATGTATCACTTTGATCCTTCTCCTCTGTACTGATTCTTGTGAATTAATATAATTCTGTAGTCGATGGGAGCGTGATTTTCCTATATGAATTTCGACCTTAGCAGTAGTTGTCTATTTTCACTAAAACTTCCACAAGAAACTCCTCCTAAACTTTGAGTTCGTTTAGCGACGGTCAAAAAATAAGATAAATAAAAATATAAATAAGTAAATAAACAGATGTATAGATAAACAAATAAATATATGAATAAACAAATAAATGAATAACTAAATGAATATGTTGATAAATTAATAAATAAATTAATAATTAAACAAATAGATAAATGGATAAATGGATAGATAGATAAATACATAAATAAAAAGGTAGAAAATAGATAAATAGATGGATAAGTAAATTAATAGATAAATACGTAGATAAATAGAATAAAAGAAAGGGGTAGATAAATAAATAGCATAATAAAATAAAATAAAATGGAAGTTAGAAGTAAATAGCAAAAATTGCATTAATGAAAGGCCCCTCCTAGTTTAGTCACACCAATTGGCGATGGTTAATGTTATATTTATTTAAGATCACCGAATATTAATGACAAGAAAAGCAAACATGTAATTCACAAGTCGATAAGAGGGTGTGTGGGAGGGAAGGGGAGAAAATCCAAAAATAGAAATAATGATAATGATGATAGAGTCAAAATGTGTGTGTGTGTGTGTGTGTGTGTGTGTGTGTGTGTGTGTGTGTGTGTGTGTGTGTGTGTGTGTGTGTGTGTGTGTGTGTGTGTGTGTGTGTGTGTGTGTGTGTGTGTGTGTGTGTGTGTGTGTGTGTGTGTGTGTGTGTGTGTGTGTGTGTGTGTGTAAGTGAAAGTTTGCAAGGGAATATAGCCTGCAGTAAAGATGAGCAATGTCTTGGGTTTCACTGTCTTTTGGGGAACGCAGACCCGAACCACCAATTTCTTCATCAAATATTTCTACAAACGCCAGAGGGCATCAAATTTACAAATGTCATTTTATATTATTAACCCAGGAGGTACTCTATTCCAAATTATTATAATTGAGTGTGCGTGCGTTGCCTGCCCTGACGTGAGGTAACCTAATAAGGCTATTAAACGTAGGTTAATTCCAACCTTGTCTGCATGACATGATTGTAATGAATACTGTTATTAAACATAGATTAATCTAAAGCTTACCACTGAAGTCAGGCCGTATACTGACGCGCAAACGCTCACTACGCCACTCAGGAACAAGATGCCCGTGACGTAGAGCACAACGCGCTCCCTGATTGGCTCGCTGGCCGCTTGCTCCTTTCCCTCCGTGTCCTGCTCGGCATCGATGAAAGATTGCTTCATCTGGGCCATTGCGTTGGAATCAGGTCGTTTTCCCTCGCTCAGATCATGATTCTGGTTGAAGGAAAGGGTTGTATTAGATGAGGATAATACAGAATATATGTATTTTTCTAGTTCATGCAGAAAATAATTTGTTTTTTTACTTTGATAATTCCCTCAGCCTTGTGATTATCTTTATGACCCGGAAGTAATAAGTGAGAGGGGAATAAAATTTACAAGCTTAGCTTCTGGACATATTATTAAGATCACTAAAGAAACAAGAAGAATTTAGCCCATAAAAATTTTATCTTTATTGACATGCCTGCGATAAAAAACGAAAAAAAATTATGGACAATAATCGTAAAAGCAGGCTCTGCAAATTTTTTATTGATAATCAAGAAAATATTCTTAGGCTGTCACGTTACCCGTAAGTTTTAGTAGTGAATACATATATTTTTTTTCCAAAATGGTTTGAGAATTTATCAAATTTGATATTTGCGGTTTCCTTGTAATTATCTTCCCTCCAAAAAAAATACATATTTCATACAAGAAAGATGTAA
>NC_134812.1:31375934-31378434 GCF_046742065.1 Oratosquilla oratoria
GTGTTCAGTCTCTTCTTCTTGGTCCCTAAAGCGAGTTTCAAATGAGGTTGTATATTGATTCTAGCTGTCGAAGATGATGAGCTTACTGTATACCAGAAGACGCATAGCTGCGGCCGAAGCCATCACCTTTGCCCTATGCGCTTGGACTATTGGAGCAGGTAACAGTTACTCCTGGGAACTGGAAAGGACTACGGGATTCGAACCCACAACTAATCGAACGCGAGACCAGCACGTTTCCTATTGTGCCACAAGCGCCGTTAAGTGATTTAAAGGACTCTTTCTACAACAGAGTATGTGTGTCAAGTCTCAATCAAACGCCTTTTGATCACGGCAGTCAGTCTATGTAATCAATCAAGTTCCCGTCAGGCAATCTCTCTAGAGGAAGGTGAAAAGACCCTAAATCTGTAACATCCCCTTCAGTCTTAGGATCTCCCTTCAGTTTGAATAAAATCGCCTGGCGACAGTCTCAGCCCCAGATAAGGCTACTTCATGTTTAGTCCATTGGCTGACGAGGGTCCAGTCCATTGACTGAATAGAATTGTTTGGAGGAAGCCAGAAAAAAAAAATCCACAACAGACGAAGACTTCATCGAGGTGACTCTTAATCCTCGTAGATTTATAAAAATTGTTTATCAATGGCCAGAATAAAACATGTAAAGGTTGTCATCGGGTCGAAAGACTTGACCGAGATGCTCTTGAACGGAGATCTATCCTGAGCTAAATAAAATCATTTGTCACAAGACAGAACAAAGCCTATAAAGAGAGTCATCGGTAGGGAGAGTTCATCATTTGACTGAGTGAATAAAATCGTCTGGCGGCACCTAGAATGAAGTATATACATGGTGACAAAGACTTCGAAAATGTATGTTAAGTTTAACTAAAATCAAATCAGCCAATGGATCCCGGAAAGTTCCAGGGATTCAAAGAGGTTTCCAGGACCTCAGAGAAGCGTTCCAGACCATCCTTCAGTACGAGGGCTGACTCATATGGCTAGGAAAGGTGATCTGGCACCAAACAGAAGAAAATATGTGAAGTACGTCCCTGTGTTAAGGAAGCTGGTCTCTGGAATTGTGTTATTTTTCATCACAAGACCTGAATAAAATCGTCTGGCGAAAGCCAAAAAATATCGAAATTGAGCAGCCTGTTAAAGGGTTATATCGGTTTCAAGAAAAACCTCAACCCTTTTCCCGGACAGAGAGTACGTCTAGAACTGAATAAAATGTCCCGACGAAAGCTAGAAAAAATCTAAAAGCTAAAGATCCCGGTCAAAGATTATTGACATATTCACAAAGTCTCACTGAACACTTCAGGCACCGTGACGCACTTTACTGATTTTCCTGAAGTAATCCAAGGCAATTTCATTCACTTCAGTGGAGGGGGATCCCCGGTCTGAATGTGGCCTCGGTCGATCGGGACCCCATTTCGGCCGGAGGAGTTCCTGTCAGCTTAATGAAATTGCCTGGAGTTACTTACCTACACCAACATTCAGTGGAGTTTGTCAAGCCATCTTGAAGGAGATTCTGTCATTATGTACGAGTATGTTATAGCTCCAACCCCCCAACCCCCAACACATTTTTTTTTTTTTTTTTTTTTTTTTTTTTTTTTAATCTGGAAACCCGTAGGGGTTTTCTATAGGGGCTCAAACTCTTCTTCCGATGTATCTCCGGAAGGTTCCAGGGATCCAAAGAGGTTTCCAGGACCTCAGAGAAGCGTTCCAGACGATCTTCAAAAACTTCTCGAGGTCCAGAGAAGCTTCTGAGAGTCCTCAAGGATAAGCCAGTAGACCTAGATAAGTTTTCTTGGAGGCCCGTAGGGACCCTCCAGGTGATATACAGTCTTTAAGAGTCAACGAGGATGTTCCAGAGGGTCTGCAGCAGTTTCTGAGAATCCACAGTTTTCCAAAGACTCCAGTAAAGATTTTTTTCAGGGAGTCTACAAAGACGTGTGTGTGTGTGTGTGTGTGTGTGTGTGTGTGTGTGTGTGTGTGTGTGTGTGTGTGTGTGTGTGTGTGTGTGTGCGTGAGCATGTGTCTCCACAAAGAGAGAGAGAGAGAGAGAGAGAGAGGAGGAGGAGGAGGAGGAGGAGGAGGAGGAGAATGAGATAGGCAAGCAGACAGGCAGGCCGGTCGGTCGATCGGTTGGTCGGTCGGTTAGTCGTTGGCCAGCTGATTCTGGCTTCTCATTCCTTCAAGAGCAATATTCAGTCCTTCACCTTTCATACATATTTTGGTTTGTTTTCTTGAAAATCATTATCAAAGCTGTCTCATATACGTGAATATTAGAACACACATACAAACACACAAACACACACATAATCACACACACACACACACACACACACACACACACACATAAACACACACACACACACACACACGCACACACACACACACACACACACACACACACACACACACACACTCGCACGCGCGGCTGAAATCATTTCAGTATCGCCGCGCTGCGGGTTGTTATTTCAACTCTCGTGGACGGGGAGTTGGGCAT
>NC_134812.1:31388434-31390934 GCF_046742065.1 Oratosquilla oratoria
TTACTAGTTTATTTATTTCTATATACCGTAGACTGCGACCACTAATGATAATTATTTCTTTTTGCTTTGGATTATTCGATTTGATATATGGTTATTGTCATTGTCTTAATAAGAGAAATAACGGAAGATGAAAACAAAAAAGTAGTAAGTGGGATGTGTGTATTCACCTTGGTCTTGGTCTTTGGATCACGTGTTGGACTCGCGATCGACAGCTATTTCCCTCCCGGAAGAGAGCTCAGAGCTCGTATGACCGATCTATGGGTAATGCTATGACCTTACACACACACACACACACCCTACTCCCCGCCCACGAGAATCGGAGTAACGACCCGAAGCGCAGCGATACCGAAATAATTTGAGCCCTGGGCAGGATTCGAACCAGGTACTGCCGCACCTCCGCACTGGCAGTCCAGTACTCTATCAACCGCGCCACCGAGTCGTGTGTGTGTGTGTGTGTGTGTGTGTGTGTGTGTGTGTGTGTGTGTGTGTGTGTGTGTGTGTGTGTGTGTGTGTGTGTGTGTGTGTGTGTGTGTGTGTGTGTGTGTGTGTGTGTGTGTGTGTGTTCCTTCTAGCTGAATAAAATCGCCTGACGGCAGTCGTAATGAAGAGGCAATTCATTTGCAGCGAAAATGTTATACTTAGGCCAAGATAAGGAGAATATGAAAAACTGTCTCGTCTATTTTCTATATTAAATCTATTTGTGATCTGGTCATATATACAACTAGATGGGCTCTGTATATACTTATCCTTGCGGTATAGTCCGACTGACAAAATCGAAACCAGGGCAGGAAGTTTCTTGTCTCTAGACAAGAGCTAGGAAGGGTCTAGGAAACAGACAGACAGACAAATACTGAGGATAGAGACAGAGACAGACAGATAGGTACAAGCAGACATACACATATACAGTTAAACAGAGACACAGACACAATTAGAGAGACAGACAGACAGACAGACAGAAATACATACAGGCAAACAGGTACACAGACAGACAGACAGACAGACACACAGACAAAGACTGAGGACAGAGACAGAGACAGAAAGATAGGCACATATACATATACACATATACAATCAGACAGAGATACAGACAGACACAATTAGAAAGACAGACAGACAGACAGACACAGACAGACAGACAGACAGACAGACGGATTTGTCGAAGCGAGATGATGAATTTTTTGGGACCGTTAGAGCTATGAATTCCTCGGTACCGTTATATTAATCACATTATGTTATTACCATTATCATATATCATTCGTCATATCATCTATCTACGTCATATCAATCAATATTATATTCGTTCTGTTCTATTGTATATTGTATCATTTTATTATACTCTACCACCCTTCCTCGTCTAATTCTTGCATTATATTTTATTATTTTACATTGTGTCACCTGTATATTATATCATGTGTCGTATTGTATTATTTGGTTTAGTAAGATATTCTATGAAGAAATGAAAAAATACTAAATCAGTAGTGTCACATCTTACAAATAGATAAACAAATAAATGGAGAAATTAACAAATTAATAAATGAATAAATAAATGAGTAAATAAGTGAATAAATAAATGAACAATTAGATAAATAGATAAATAAATAAAAGCAATTGATAAGTAAATAAATAAATGAATAGATAAATAAATAAATAAAGATATACAAAATTATGACAATAACAACAACCGTTGCCCCGAGCCTCACTGACTGAAAACCCGAAGCCCCATGATATCCGGCAACGGTCCTCGGATCCTCCCACAGATCTCTCTGGGAAGAGACGTTGGACAGTTGTCTGTGTTGTTTCACTGTGGGACTGCCCTTACGTCACCGGCTTATAGTAGGAGAGCAGTCGCCGGTTGTCAAGATGGAGGAAATACAAAGTTGATAGAGATCCTGGGCCCAGCCCGGAAACCGAATGCCAACCCCACAGGGCTGCACTTCCTCCAGACGAAGGTGATAGTTTTTACGTTACATTTATCTATCTCTTTATTTGCTCAATTTCGTTTTATCTTTTTTGTCTTAATCTAATTTTATTTCATTTTATTTTATTTCAATTAATTATTTATTTATTTGTTTTATTTCTATTATTATCTTATTTTGAAGGAACTGGATAGCTTTAGATACTTGGGTGCAAATGTGGTGGGAAAGGGAGGAGTGGAGGTGGAGGTAGAATGTAGATTAAAAGAGGCAAGTAAATACCTTGGGGGATTAAAAAGTGTAATGAGAAATGGACATTTGGGAATGGATGCTAAAAGAAATTGTATAAAGGAGTGATTGTGCCGACAGCACTGTATCGGGCAGAAACATGGATCATAAGGAGGAGAGGAAGAGTTTAAAGGTGTTCGAGATGAAATGGCTGAGAAGTATGGTAGGGGTTACTAGGCTGGGTAGAGTGAGAAATGAGGTGAGGAGAGCGGGGGTGGAAAAGGAGCAAGGAGATAAGGTTGATGAAAGAGTATTAGGATGGTCTGGACATATGGAAAGAATGAGTGAAGGCAGAGGTG
>NC_134812.1:31395934-31398434 GCF_046742065.1 Oratosquilla oratoria
TTTGTAGCCCATTAAGTATGGCTACTACTTTCAAGTCTGCACAAATTAACCACTCATGCTCTTTGTAACTTATGCGGTCTAGAATAAAAGCAAGGTTCTCATATTTCTCTCTTAAAATTACTGAGTAAGCAACTGGAACTGAAGGCATGGTGTTCCCAATGTGCAACAGAACTGCTTTTATGCTGCAAAGGGATCCATCTATGAATAGCCTCCACTCATTGGGTTCATAGGACAGCTCAAGGGCACTGAATAGGCCTCTGATATCATTACAATAAGTCAAGTTGTTTTCCAAAGTGAAGAAATCCTGTAGATTTGCAGAACGCTTCCTAAATACTGTAATTCGAGCTTCTTCATCCAACAGGTGCCATTGTTGCAAACGTGAGGCCAGGAGTTCACTCTGCTGCTTAGTAAGTGTTAGATCACGAACTAGATTATTGAGTTCTGGTTGGGTGATGAGGTGTGGTTTCTTATCAGATTCAAGTTGTGTCGTATACGTTGCATCTTGAGATTCTGAATCGTCTGAGTTGCTCGTGTCATCGCTTGGTAGTTCAGAGGGCGGCTGTGGTACAGGAATATCACTTGAATGTAGAACTGGGCGAATAGCAGACTGAAGATCTGGATACACGATAGATTTCTTGCCTTTTCTGTTGCGACCTGCAGGAAAATAAAATAAAATCAGACTAAAAATGGATACTATTGGTTGTGATCACGTGCAAAAATAGTGGAAGTGCAACTTATTATGTATTTCGATCTTTTTTATTGATACATCTCTTGAAAATATATATAAAAACAGTAAAAAATAAACACTGAACACCCACCTTTAATATCCGTTAAGCAGAAGTAGCAATCTGTTGAGTGGTCCTTTGGCTCCCTCCAGACCATGAGGCCAGTCCCTTTGCCTTTCACCCAGGCAGAAAGGGAACTTGTACACCTGACACAACATATGTGAGGTGCCCAGCTTTTGTCCTGGTCACCCACTTTACATCCAAAGTACAGCTCATAAAGTTTCTTTACACGTTGAGTCAACTGTCTCTTGTATTGCCTTAATGTAACTGATCCACATATATAACAAAACTTGTCTGGCGAATTCTTGCATTCTCTAGGCATCTTAACTCTGTATCCTGTTTAAAAAAAAAAACACATAGCTATGTGAAAAATTATATAAATGGTAAAAGCAACAAAAAATACCGTTCAGATAGACATTGCGGGCACTGCTATTTACGAAGAACTGGAGGGTCACAGAAAGAAACGGATGTTATATTCGTGGTCTACGCAAAAAATAACTCTAGAAAAGGATAGTCTCATTTCCGTTTTTTTTTCATTGTTATACAGTGTAATTATGCGTATGTGTGTGTGTGTGTGTGGGTGTGTGTGTGTGTGTGTGTGTGTGTGTGTGTGTGTGTGTGTGTGTGTGTGTGTGTGTGTGTGTGTGTGTGTGCGCGCGCGCGCGCGTGTGTGTATTCACCTCGGATCTGCTGCAGTCTCTGTCGAGACAGCCAGACACCACCCTACGGCAGTGAGCTCAGAGCTCATTATTTGCCGATCTCTGGGTAGGTCTGAGACCACTCACACACCACACACCGGGACAGCAAGGTCACAAATCCTTGACTAACGTCCCGTACCTACTCACTGCTAGGTGAACAGGGGTTACACGTGAAAGGAGACAAACCCAACTTATCTCCGCCCGGCCGGGGAATCGAACCCCGGTTCTCTGGCTTGTGAGGCCAGTGCTTTACCAATCCGCCACCGAGCCGCGCGCGCGCGTGTGTGTGTGTGTGTGTGTGTGTGTGTGTGTGTGTGTGTGTGTGTGTGTGTGTGTGTGTGTGTGTGTGTGTGTGTGTGTGTGTGTGTGTGTGTGTGTACGTGTGAGTGCGTGTGTGTGTGTGTGTGCATGTGCGTGTATACGATATGCAAAGATCGTCAAATATACATTTTAGAGAGGTCGTGAGTCGTTCAAAGTTATTTAGGATAAAATATTTGAGAGTGGCATCGGCATATGTTCTGCCAATGAGAGTTCCTCATTCTGGATAGAGGGTGGGGCTTAGTGTAGTTCCTTTTACGTGATTGGTGGAAATTTCTCTAGACGGTAAGGCTGGACTTACGTGTAACCACTTATAGGATGAACTAATGCAAAAATTGGACGACAAGCTTTTCGTCGACTAGTGTAACCCTACCTTTAGAAAGATCTAAATGTGTTTCACATATCATATGCCACATTAGGCTTAAATCTCGCCTCGTAATTACATAAACCCAGGTTCGATTCCTAAGCGATACGAATGTATATTACTCAAACTCGATGCCCTTACACTTAGAGCAAAGGGGTGACTACTTCGGCCGCAGCTACGTGCCTCCTAGTGCTCTAATACTTACGTATTATATGGAACCTTTTTATTCTGGCTTCCGCCGGCCTATTCTGTTCATTTCCGTGTCATCCCGAAACATGATATAACAACATAACATAATATAACAACATAACACAACATAACAGAATATAACATAA
>NC_134812.1:31400934-31403434 GCF_046742065.1 Oratosquilla oratoria
GAGAGAGAGAGAGAGAATGCGAGGGAAAGAGAGAGAGATGAATAGGGAAAAAGAGAGAAAGAGTGAGAGAGAGATGAATAGAGGAATAGAGAGAAAGAGAGAAAGAGTGAGTGAGTGTGTGAGCGAGAGAGAGAGACAGAAAGAGAGACTAAAAGAGCGTTTCTAAAAAATTATGAGGAGAATGCTTAGTCATGATGCAGTAAAATGCAAATTTATTCGATCTACCCCCTAAAGCGGCGAATCGTTTGATCTTGCACCGTTAAGAGGGCGCCCGACATTTTTCATCATCTGAGTGGCGTGCTCTCACCCAGAATGGGGTCTCGATCGATCAAGACACTGTTCCGGCCGTGGTCTGCTCTTCACGTAAATGGAACTGTCACGTTCCTCCTCTTCCTCCTCCTCCACAAAAAAAAAAAAAAAAAAAAAAAAAAGGGGGCTACAGGGTGCCACCAGATTGACAGGATCAAATCATTTCCTTTGTGAATATCTTTCCAATGAGCCAATCAGAACAAAGCCGTACTCGCCCTTCTCCTCCAGCGCTATCCAATATCCCTAGCGAGCTCCCAGGCAGACTTCCAGTCCATGCCCATCGTTTCATCCAACGCCATCCCTTCCCACGTGGCCGCGTCCCCGCAATCGGTCCCGCATCCACCCACGCAATTAACGATAAACTGGGTTGTCACTCAAAGTCACCTCGGCGAACCCTTCTTCTGGCTACAGTCGAGTATATTTGCCAGAAATTCACAACGGTCTTCTGGCTCTTCAGCTGTTTAGGAGGACGAAGCGAAGAGGAACAGCAAGCCTCCAAAGACAAGAAGAAGAACAAAGAAAACATCTTGAAGGCCCTCTGGAACCATTTACGAGGAAGAAAGTCTAAAATGCCCATCGGCAGTGACTCTTCGACCCTGCACGAGGGCACAAATGGTCCCCTGGAAGAGCGACACTACGAGAAGGCCCTGACCGAAAATGAGGCCGCTGTACGGGACTTCGAGACCACCTCCGAATGGATAGCAGTCCGAGTCCTCGGCAAGGGCACTTGGGGAACCGTCACCCTGATGAGGAACGGCAGGATGGAACAGCTGGTCGCACGAAAGAACGTCTTCGTTGCGTCCACAGCCGGGACCATCGTCACAGCCGAGGAGGTCATCCACAGCCACATGAGACACAGGAACGTGTCTCGGCTCTTCGTCTGGCAGATCAAGGGGAACAGACGTCTCCTTTACATCGAGTACTGCGCCAGGGGAGACCTCCTCAACGTCATAGGGCTGTACGATCTGAACGACGATGAGGCCCAATTTTACTTCGAGCAATTGATGAGCGGCGTGGAGTATCTACACGGCCGGGGCGTCGCTCATCGAGACCTGAAACCCGCAAACCTCCTCTTCACAGACGAGAGGACCCTCAAGATCGGCGACCTCGGGTCCGCAGACGTCTTCGTCGCCGATGGGAGAGAGGTTCACCTGACGGGTCAAGTCGGGACGTTCACTTATATGGCTCCCGAAGTCATCTGCACACCAGAGTCGCGGTACCTCGGACCTCCCGTCGATCTGTGGTCGTGCGGTATTGTTCTCTTTAACATGCTGACCATCGGGTGCAGGCCATGGTCACGAGCTATCCCAGAGAACGAGGAATATCAGCTGTGGGTGGAGAAGGACCCACGGCTCAACGAACTCAGCAAATGGAAGAAACTAAACCAGTTTTCGCGGACTCTCCTGGAAGCCCTCCTGGACCCCAACCCCCTCCAGAGGCTATCCGCATGGCGGAACCTCCACCAACATTGAATAGGACCTGCAGCTGGAGTCTTGCCTTAAAGCCAAATCAAAACTAGTGAATGAAGTAGAATCACTAATCCTCCGACTTGGGAAGAGTTTCTTTCAACTGATTATAATCGCTTGTTGGCAGCCACAGAATGGACATATTCCAAAACCAAACCTATAACACTCTTTACATATTTTCTTATGGCTAACTACAGACAATCATATTCGAACAAGTGGAGAGCCCGTGAGAAGACGGAGCCACCGTGGATCGGGATCCCATTTTCCTACAGTCTTCCTCGGATGAATAAAAAAAAAAAAGTTCGGTAGCCAAAAGAAAAAATGTCTAAAGCGTCACGAGGATGAATAATTTGATAGACAGTAACTATCAATAAATTTAGAGTCGGGTTTTTTTTTTTTTTTTTTTTTTTTTTTTTAAGTAACCCTTCGACTAGCCACATTCTGATTGTGAGGTTATTTGGCCACAACTACAGTTGGACAAATCACCGTCGCAAATAATACGAGAATGAAAATTTCGTCTTCGTCGACTTTTCGTCCCGGGGCCATTGTCAGTCACCGGTGGATCAACCTCTGTGATACCGAAGCGAGATCCATTCCCAACGCTCCACAGCGGCATTCCCGAGGCACTGTGCCACTCTTTATGGAATGTATTTTGCCTGGTACCAGATGATTCTATTCAGCTGAATGGTGACCTGTTGATTAATAAAATCGCCTGACGACACCAA
>NC_134812.1:31405934-31415934 GCF_046742065.1 Oratosquilla oratoria
TTAAACTCGTTTCGGTAAATCTGTTCGCTGAGCTTTACGTTTCAGGCCTTGTTCACACTAGCGGTTTCAACCGCGGCGGTTCAAACCGCGGCGGTTCAATTACAATATAAGTCAATGGAGGCGTTCACACACATCCGCGCAGATTTTCCTTAACTATGCGCTGCCACCGAGGTTTCCGCGCGGTTCAAACCGCTAGTGTGAACAGGCCCTTACACATTCATTCTTACTGCCGAAAAGCGATTTATTTCATCAGAATTAAACCCTTTCAGGAATCAAAGGGTTAACCGGTCAGCTTGAGAAAGGGTTTAACCAAAACGAGTTTACGTGATCTGACAGGATCTCAGGTACTTCAACAGCTAAATAAATATGTCAGCCCACATCGAGAAGAATTTACTTAGAGGGAGAAAGGATAAGGATTTATATATTTGTTATCCCTTGCGTTATCTAAGGAGGCTTCCCTCGGCTGAATAAAACAGCCTGGCGACAACCAGAACAAAGCCATTCAGTGTCTCAGCATCTGCGTGTTGCTGTGGCGCGTTGGTTTCGATCTCGTGGACGTGAGTTCAGAATCAATGTATACCAGTAACTGGCCAATTGTCCTGGCTATCCGAACACCCAGGGCAACGGTGAAGGTCTCTGTCACAGCTCGGCGACTCCTGGTGGATTGCAGGGCTGGAGGAGGAGAGGTCTCCTTAACTGAATAAAATCGTCTGACTGCATTCTTGTAAGGATCAGGAACTTAACTGAGTGTCATTAAGCTCACTAAATATTATTTCGGTGTTGTTAGTGGGGCATAAGTAACTAATAAGTACTGACCAGAATCTCCAAGTGCTTTAAGTGTCGCTAACAACTGGCAAGAACTCCAAGTACATTGTAAGTGGCTTAAGTGGGTAACAAGTAATTAACAAGTGGTGCCAGTACCCTCAACGTACTTACTTCAGAACAGTAGCCAAGTACTTCCACAAATCACCAAGTACTTGAACGTCATCAGCGGACCGAAGCAGATCAAGAAATCACAAACTGTATCATCAATCACAAACGAAAATGCCATTCAAGGTTATCACTCGAAGTTCTTTGTAAGCACCACAAGAGAAGGGGAAATATATATGTATGTGTATATATATAATAGTGCCTCTTGGCACAGCAGCGTCTTTGTCTTTGAGACCCACAGGAGCGGTCAGCTGCGTGACCTCCCTGTCCGTGGTTGACTTGATACTGACCGTGGCTATGCATCGGAGACATCCCTCCCAGCCCCCAGCCCACCCTTACGGCACTGCCAGACACTGCCTGGCACTGCATGGCACTGCCGCATCGATTGTCCTCTTCACCGCCAGGATCGCTACGAGGCTACAATCACAGCACTGTGGTCCTCCCACCACTGTCATCCACGGACACCCTCTCCACTCCCGCCACACACCTCGTCTCGTCAAGGGGATGGTGTCTTAATTAAACGCAATGACGCTCTACTTACTGCACACCATCACTTGACGTTAGCCATTATAAAGTAACCAGAATACGTCATCTTTATTATAGTGACACCCACCGTCCCTCCACCTCCACTTTACTGATTAAAATATTCTGGCCAGGCGGAGTAGCTCGCTTAATAAAATCGTCTGTTATTAACCAGAATAAATAAATTAAATTATGCCACCCTATCGAATAGATTAATCAAGGTAATACGAATAAAATCGCCTGGAGTCTGCCAGAATAAAGTATATAAAGGGATAACGGAGTACTGAAGGTTAAAGACACGTTAGACTTATTACTATGCCGCTGTGGATCGTTGGGCCTGGATCTCGCCTCGTTGTTACAAAGGCTGCCCTTGATCCATAGCGATCACGAGTGATTGCCACTAACCCAGGGACAAAACACTGGGAAGGCTTCAAAGTCTGACTTTCCAAATCCGCAGGACTCAAAGTGGTGATGTGATGGACATTGGGCTTTATCTCTCTTCTTCAGTCTCGGGGTATCGTGAGGGGAACTTCAGTAGTTCAAACTACCGGTAAATTGCCGAGGTTGGTTCCGGCCTTTCCCCCTTCCACTCACCCCACCCCCCTTTTCCCGGAACTACAATTACCCACATATCCGGGATTACGTTTACTTCCGACCCAGTGCAGGAATTCTTGCCACTTCGGGGGAATCTGTAGTCAATACTCTACGGACTTTGATGAAACCCCCATATGCCAGAGTCTCGTAACATTCTTTTAAATTTGAAGACTAATTTCCATGAATACTGGACTGATGAACCACTTTTAAACCTCTACCATACTTCCTTCCGATAGCGCCTCTTAAACCGCCCCTTTACCACCCTTTTCTTTTTCCCGTACTCATACGGAAAGGAGGGGAATAAGAGCACCGCCACTGCGCTCCCTTATGTGTCGTAGAATGCAACTGAGTAGGACGACGGATTCTTGGAGGACGACACCAACCAAAAGCTTAGTTACTGGGCCTGAATGTGTGTGGTTGTGGAGTGGTCGGATGTTTGTTGAAAAAAGATGGATGTGTTAGCGTTGAGTGAAACTGGAATCAAAGAGTGAGAATGAGTGTGGGAAGGGAATAAATTGTTAACTGTAGATGGCATTCGTGGATGATCCTGAAGACAAAGTGAAACAGTTAATGGGCATTGTGAAAAAAATGGATGTGTTAGCGTTGAGTGAAACTGTAATCAAAGGGTGAGAATGAAAGATTGTGGGAAGGGAATAAATTGTTAATTGTAGGTGGCATTCGTGGATGATCCTGAAGAGAGAGTGAAACAGTTAATGTCTGAATCTAGCAAAGTGCCAGAATGTGAAAGTCAATAAAAGTGAAGTTATAAGACGCAGAGGAACTGATGATGATGGCAGGTTGAATTTGACTGTGAATGGTGAGAAAGTGAAGCATTTTAGATATCTGAAGTCAAGTCGCACTTAGCAGCAAATAGAAGAGTGCATGTAGAGGTGAGTTAGAGAATAAATCATTCAAGTAACGGTCTGGATAGAAGAAAAAATATGATGAATATTTTATATATAGGAATTAATGCAAAGAGAAGGTTGTAGAAAATAGTAATTGTGCCCACGGTACTGGACGGAGCAGATATTTGGAATGTGAGAAAGTCTGAAAGGAACAGACTGATTGTAATATTTAAGAAAGTGTGCCTGAGAACGGTGATAGATGTTTCAAGAATGTATAGATTAAGGAACGTGACGAGGCAGAAAAAGGGTGTTGGAAGAAAGCGATCTGATTGTGTAGCCCAAAGAGTGCTGAGGTGGTTTGGACATATGGAAAGAATGAATGAGGAATGACTAACAGAGTGTAGAAAACAGGAGTAAGTGGAATAAACCCAAGAAGAAGATCTAGAATGAAATGAATGGATGGGGGTAAAAGAATCTTGATTGCGCATGATATGTCTGTAGAGTCGGGAAAAGAAAGTACAAGAAACAGGAATGTGTAACGAGAGTTCGTAAATGGATTAATGGGTGACATGGCCTAATGGGATGTTCCCCTCAACCTTTAGATGAGTATATGAGGAGGGAGAGACGGTCGCCTGATAATGAAAACGTGAGGGTAAACCGGCTTCCGTTTGACGGACCCTACAGCTGATGAACTGTGCCTCACTCCACCTTGTTTAACTCACGCATCGTGGCGGGAGGGTAAGCGATCCTTCATCCCCAAGAAGCCAAGATGAGAGGAGTGTGAGTGACTCATTTGGTGTAGATGTGTGTTGCCTCAGCCATTCCTTTATAAAAAAGGATCGTTGCCTATGCATGTAGGAGTCAGTATCGAAGCTCTGACGATTAAACCCTTCATCTAGTTGATGCTTTGCGATAGTTTTTCCTATGGTTAATGCCAGATGATTTTACGCAGTTGAAGAACAAACTCTTTAGGAAATGGTCCCGTTTTCTCCTGAGTCTCCCATTCATTCCAATAAGATCTTCTGGCGTTAACCAAAATGAATTTTGCAAAGAGTGCCATCACACTAAACAGGTAAAGATGCGTTTTGCTTATTGTTTTTACTGGTTTTGTAATTGCCGACAGCGATTTTATTCAACTGAGGGAAATCCCTACTGCAGGTAAATGTAGGCAATGCCTGTTCATTCCAAGGATTTGGTTCATTTTCATATTAAGACTCCAACATGGGAGGTCTTATTCAATATTGTCGGAGGCTCCGCCACGCAGATAGCCTCTGGAGGGGTCGGGGTCCAAAAGGGCTTCAAGGAGAGTCCGCGAAGATTTGCTCAGCCTCTTCCACTTGCTGAGTTCGTTGAGCCAAGGGTCCTTCTCCACCCACAGCTGGTATTCCTCGTTCTCTGGGACAGCGCGTGACCATGGCTTGCATCCAATGGTCAGCATGTTGAAGAGAACAATCCCACAAGACCACATATCGACGGGTGGTCCGAGGTACCACGACTGTGGTGTAGATGACTTCGGGAGCCATATAGGTAAAAGTCCCGTCCTGACCCGTCAGATGAACCTCTCCCCCATCGATGACGAAGACGTCTGCGGACCCGAAGTCGCCGATCTTCAGGGTCCTCTCGTCTGTGAGGAAGAGGTTTGCGGGTTTGAGATCTCGATGAGCGACGCCCCGGCCGTGCAGGTATTCCACGCCGCTCATCAGTTGCTCGAAGTAAAATTGGGTCTCATCATCGCTCAGATCGTACAGCCCTATGACGTTAAGGAGGTCTCCCCTGGCGCAGTGCTCGACGTAAAGGAGACGTCTGTTCCCCTTGATCTGCCAGGCAAAAACCGAGACACATTCCTATGCCTCATCTGGCTGTGGATGACCTCCTCGGCTGTGACGATGACACCGGTGGTCGACGCAACGAAGACGTTCTTTTGTGCGACCAGCTGTTCCATCCTGACGTTCCTCATCAGGGTGACAGTTCCCCAAGCGCCCTTGCCGAGGACTCGGACGGCTCTCCATTCGGAGGTGGTTTCGAAGTCCCGTGCAGCGGCCTCGTTTTCTGCCAGGGCCCTCTCGCAGTGGTGCGCTTCCAGGGGACCATTTGTGCCCTCGTGCAGAGTCGAAGAGTCACTGCCATTGGGCGTTTTAGACTTTCTTCCTCAAAGATGCTTCCAGATGGCTTTAAAGATGTTTCCTTTCTTCTTTTTGTTTTCCTTGGAGCTTTGCTGTTCCTCTTTGTTTCGTCCTCCCACGCAACTGAAGAGCCAGAAGACCGTTGTGAATTTCTGGCAAATCTACTCGACTGGAGCCAGAAGAAGGATTGGCCGAGGTGACTTTGAGTGACAACCCAGTTTATCGTTAATCACGTGGGTGGATGCGGGAACGACTGGGGGACGCGACCACGTGGGAAGTAATGGCGTTGAGTGAAACGATGGGGATGAACCGGGAGTCTGCCTGGGAGCTCGATAGCTATACTCGACGGGGTTGGAGGAGAAGGGTGAGTGCGGATATGTTTTAGTTGACTGACTGGAAGGATATCCACAGAAGAAATTATTTGATCCTGTCAACATGGTGGCACCCTGTAGCCAGTTTTTGGAGGAAGCGCCTGACAGTTTCATTCACCTGAAAAGGAGACCACGGCTGGAACAGTGTCTTGATCGATCGAGACCCCATTGTGGGCGAGGACATGCCACTCAGCTGATGAAAATTGTTGGGCGCCTTCTTAACGATGCAAGATCAAACGTTCCGCCACTTTCGGGTAGGATGAGTAATACATGGTGTATCACGGTTTTGTGCATTCCCTTTCATCTTTTTATTATTTTTCTTTTTTATTACTCGTCTATTCTCTCTCTCTCTGTACGTTCTCTCACACACATTCGCACAGCTCTGTTGATTAAAGAGGTTTTTGTGTGTGTGTGTGTGTGTGTGTGTGTGTGTGTGTGTGTGTGTGTGTGTGTGTGTGTGTGTGTATTCACTTGGTCTTTGGATCACGTGTTGGACTCGTGATCGACAGCTATTTCCCTCCTGGAAGAGAGCTCAGAGCTCGTAGGTCCGATCTATGGGTAATGCTATGACCTTGTACACACACACACCCCCAACTCCCCGCCCACGAGAGTCAGAGTAACGACCCGAGGCACAGCGATACCGAAATAATTTCGGCCCTGGGCAGGATTCGAACTGGGTGCTGGGAGCACTTCTGCTTCCCAGTTCAGCGCTCTACCAACTATGCCACGTGTGTGTGTGTGTGTGTGTGTGTGTGTGTGTGTGTGTGTGTGTGTGTGTGTGTGTGTGTGTGTGTGTGTGTGTGTGTGTGTGTGTGTGTGTGTGTGCGCACGCGCGCCTGTGCAAGGTCACAGTATTATCCGTAAATCGGTCATTTATGAATTCTAAGCTGTCATCTAGGAGAGGAATAATTTTCGATCATGATTCCAACACGTGATCCAAGACCATGTTGAATCACACACACACACATCTGGAGAACAATATACTAAATCCGAGACAATTCGGATTTAAACAGGGAAGATCATGTGCCACAATTTTTATATATTTCTATTCAAGGTTAATAGATATAATGCAAGAAAGGGACGGATGGGCAGACTGTGCTTTCCTGGACTTACAAAAGGCGTTTGATAAAGTACCACACAAAAAATTATTAAAAGAAAACTCGAAACAACAGGAGGTATACACGGAAAACTATTGAAATGGATGGAAGATTTCTTGCATGGGAGAAAAATGAGAGTGGTGCTCAGAGATAAAAACTCTATTTGGGAAGAAATGATAAGTGGAGTCCCACAGGGTTCAGAACTGGCTCCGATAATGTTTGCTATATATGTAAACGACATGGATGAAGGTGTCATGGAGTCAGAAATGGGAAGTGGACTTACAACATTAAGAAATGTAGTATATTGGAATATGGAAAAAGTAGAAAAATATATATATTTGGAAGTAAAGAAAGTTGGTTCCGAAAAGGACCTAGGAGTAATCATCACCAAAGACATACCCCCAGACAAGCAGATAAACAAAACTAGTCGGAGGAACCTACAATTTATCAAGATCGATGAAGGTGGCTTTTAATTACTTGGATGAGATAATGGTAAAGGAAATATTAGTCACACTGATAAGACCAAGATTGGAGTACGCACCGACACTATAGACACCCAGTACAAAAAAGAATATAAGGAAAATAGAAAGAATCCAGAGACCAACGACAAAGATGACCCCAACACTTTCAAAACTGATATACGATTAAAGATTGTCTAAACTGGAACTACCAACCCTGGAACAAAGAAGAGAGAGAGGCCATCTGTTGGCCATTTACAGAATCATGAAAGGCATGGAATTCCTTGACAGAAAAGATTTACTAAATTGGGATCGAAAGAAAACAAGGGGGCATGAAAAGAAACTCAAAAAGGACAATTATAGAAGAGATCTGCAAAAAAAAAATTCCACACAGAGTGGTGGATGACTGTGACAAACTGGATGAAACAATAGTGTGTGCTAACACCATACATGAATTTAAGAACAAACTAGATGTTGCGAGATACAAAGACGGGTCACCACGAGCATAGCTCCCCCTTCCGGTATAATACAACTATGTAAACACACACACACACACACACACACACACACACGTATTTTTGTTCCAACAGGGAGTGTCCGGACCAGCCCGCCGCCAGGCGTTTTCATTCGTTTAAGAAGAGCCCCAACCCGCTCCCCAAACGCTAAGAAAGTCTCGATGCAAATGATGAGTGAAACATTGTGACACAATAGAACGAAACAAATTGGGGAAAATGTTTATCTATTAACTTATTCGTTTACTTAGATATTCATTTATTTGTTTATTGATTATACAGTATCTTTATATGATAATTATTTTTTACTTATTTATTTGTTTATTTATTTATTGATTTATAATATATTTATCTAATCATTATTCTTTACTTATTCATTTATCTATTTATTCATTTATTTATTTACTTGTTTATTATTATTCATTTATTTGTTTACTTTTTTGTTTATTTATTCATATATTTATTCATCCATTTATTTATCTATTTACGTAACTGCAGGGTCGAGGAGAGAGAACTAAGGAGTTAATGACCTAAAGTCTCTGCATAACCTCGCCAAACACAAGCATCCCGTCTGACTGCCGCCAGGCGATTTTATTCAGACAAAGAATGAATATCATCACTGCCCAAAAGCGCTGAGAAGGAGAAATTTAACACAGTGCCGCTGCGGACTGTGTGCCCTTGGTTCCCGACAGCCCTGGCCAGGTGGGGAGGCGACCTAATACCGGCCTTAAAAAAAAAAAAAAAAAAAATTGCTGCAACTCATAGGGCTTTGCCTTACCAGTGGTTTCTCACTTCCCCCTGAATAGGAATAGGAAGTTGGCTCGACCTTTATAGACATCTGTTGTAGTTGTTGCCATGGAACGGGAGATGGAGACCTGACCTCGAGTCTATATTTCCTCAGCTGATTGAAATCGCTGGGCGTTAGCCAGAATAAATATAAAGATAAGATAATGTACACCTCTGTAATAAGAACATAAGAACTTAAGAATGAAAGAGACGGCAAGAGACCATGAGGCCTACATTATTCAGTTCCATGTCCATTACCACCTGTCATCCCCATCCATAAAGTTGTCTAACCGATTGTAAAACAACTGATAGTTTCAGCGCTCACTACATAGTTACTAAGTCTGTTCCATTCGTTGACCACCCTATTAGTAAACCAATTCTTGCCCATTTCCTTCTTAAATCTAAATTTGTCCAGTTTAAATCCATTACTGCGAGTCCTGCCCTGTTGTCTTAATATGATGACCTTGTTTGCGTCACCCTTGTTAAAGCCTTTGATCCATTTAAACACCTTTATTAGATCACCTTGGACTCTGCGTCTTTCCAGACTGTAAGTTAAAGTGCCTAAGCCTCTCTTCGCAAGGTAAATTTCTGAGCACATGCATCATTTTGGTTGTTTTCCTCTGAATTTTGCAAAAGAGTGCCACCAGACTAAATAGTTAAAAATGCATTTGTTCAGCTGAGGGAAATCCCTACTGCAGGCGAACGTAGGCAATGCCTGTTCGTTTCAAGGCTTTGGTTCAGTTACAAATTAAGACTCCAGTATGGGAGGTCTTATTCAATTTTGTCGGAGGCTCCGCCACGCGGATAGCCTCTGGAGGGGGTCGGGGTCCAGGAGGGCTTCAAGGAGAGTCCGCGAAGATTTGCTCAGCCTCTTCCACTTGCTGAGTTCGTTGAGCTGAGGGTCCTTCTCCACCCACAGCTGGTATTCCTCGTTCTCTGGTACAGCGCGTGACCATGGCCTGCATCCGATGGTCAGCATGTTGAAGAGAACAATGCCACAAGACCACAGATCGACGGGTGGTCCGAGGTACCGCGACTCTGGTGTGTAGATGACTTCGGGAGCCATATAGGTAAACGTCCCGACCTGACCCGTCAGATGAACCTCTCTCCCATCGATGACGAAGACGTCTGCGGACCCAAAGTCGCCGATCTTAAGGGTCCTCTCGTCTGTGAGGAGGAGGTTTGCGGGTTTTAGGTCTCGATGAGCGACACCCCGGCCGTGCAGGTATTCCACGCCGCTCATCAATTGCTTGAAGTAAAAATGAGCCTCATCGTCGCTCAGATCGTACAGCCCTATGACGTTGAGGAGGTCTCCCCTGGCGCAGTACTCGATGTAGAGGAGACGTCTGTTCCCCTTGATCTGCCAGGCAAAGAGCCGAGACACGTTCCTGTGTCTCATCTGGCTGTGGATGACCTCCTCGGCTGTGACGACGGCCCCGTCGGTAGACGCAACGAAGACGTTCTTTCGTGCGACCAACCGCTCCGTCCTGACGTTTCTCATCAGTGTGACGGTTCCCCAAGCGCCCTTGCCGAGGACTCGGACGGCTCTCCATTCGGAGGTGGTCTCGAAGTCCCGTGCAGCGGCCTCGTTTTCTGTTGTGGCCTTCTCGTAGTGGCGCGCTTCTAGAGGACCAGTTGTGCCCTCGTGCAGAGTCGAAGAGTCACTGCTGATGGGCGTGATAGACCTCCTTCCTCGGAAGTGCTTCCAGAGGACCTTGAAGATATTTCCTTTTTTCTTCTTGTTCTCGTTGAAGCTTTGGTG
>NC_134812.1:31418434-31423434 GCF_046742065.1 Oratosquilla oratoria
GATCGGAGTCCCTTTGTAGTACATTCCCCCCAACCTCCCCCCCCCACGTGTAACCTCCATTCTCCCCTTTCTTCCTCGTTTCTTCCCCCCCCCCTTCGACTTTTTTTTTTTTTTTTTTTTTTTTTTTTTTTTTTTTTTTTTTTTTTTTTTTTTTTTTTTTTTTTTTTTTTTTTTTGTCTCCGAGTGTCTGGACGCGTTCTTTGCCATATGCTGCCTTTTACATTTCTTATCATTTTTACTTCAAACTCTTATTAGTCTAGTCAGCCGAAGAGGGAGGGGAAGGCACTGTTGCGAAGGATCTTACATAACATAACCTCATAATACCTTCAGGAATGCATCCAACGTAATTGAACGAAAGTGAAGTTCGTGTGAACACTGGAGACGTTCAGAACATCGATCACTGCGTTTGCGGTATTGAGGCAACGATTCTCTTTTTATTTTATTTTTGAGGTTGTCATCTTCAGCGTAGTGCAATCTATGTTGTTCTCATCAGTCTGAGAAGCGGTCGCAATCTTACGTCATGTCGTCTGATATGCGTACAAGAATGTCGACAAAGATCAACCTACTTTTCTTTGCGTGCATGTATATATATATGTATATATATATATATATATATATATATATATATATATATATATATATATATATTATATATATACATATATATATATATATATATATATATATATATATATATATATATATATATATGCATGCGTTATTAAAGTCGACAGCATTAAGGAGGTTGTTAATCTTCTTATGGGTATTCTCAAGCTTTCTAACCAGTACTCTGCCATTTGGAGGGTGGGCATAAACCAGATTGCCAAAATGATTCATTTATTCAACGTTTCGTCTGCAAGGAGACATCTTCAGGAAAATTTGTAACATAAAAATTACCGACATACAGAAATAAAGAACAAGGGTGTTAACCTTAACAAAAATTTATAATCATGGAAATAGACACCAATAAATCAAAATTAGACAACAATAAATCAAATCCCGTGTCGATACATAGGCCGTTGGGGACCAATACTTATATATATATATATATATATATATATATATATATATATATATATATATACTGTATATATGTATATATATATATATATATATATATAGATAGATAGATAGATATATGTATATATATATATATATACATATGGTGGAACAGTGAACAGAAGTGGTAGGTACTTTGCTCATAAGGAAATATCCCAGTGGATTAAGCCTTCTCCCGGTACCAACATTGTGATGGCGAGAGAGATGTTGATTGTAACAGAAAATAGAACTAGTGACACGTATGGATTTAAGAATATATTTAAGATATACTGACAGATAGATAAACAGAGAGAGAGAGAATGAGACAGAGAGAGAAAGAGAGAGAGAAAGAGAGAAAAGAGAGAGAGCGTTAAAACACCAGACTATTCCTGCACATATACATATATATACATATACATATATATATATATACATGTACATGTACATGTACATATACACATACATATACGATACATGTACATATACATGTGATTCAATTTTACCATGCGAACTCACGTTTTCAGAGCTAGCACGTGGACTTCCGTATGGACATATGCATGTATACATACACACACACAAACACACACACATAGACACACACACACACACACACACACACACACACACACACACACACACACACACACACACACACACACACACACACACACACACACACACACACACACACACACACACACACACACACACACACACACACACACACACACACACACACATACACGCACACACATACACGCACACACGTTTTCATCCATTTTAATTAATTTTCATTTGTTTTTATTCATTTTCGTTCATTTCCAAGCTATTTCATTCAATTGAGGAGAATCCTTGACTTGATCGTCTTCAGTGCCAAATTGCGAGAAAGATAATTCAATTCGTTCTTTTTTTCTTTTCTTTTTTTTTTTCTTAAACGTATTTTTCAAGATTAATCCGAAAATTGTAGATGGTTTGTACACGAAACCTCGCCAAGAAAATGGGTCTTTTGTATTCTCTTTGTGTGTGCGTGTGTGTGTGTGTGTGTGTGTGTGTGTGTGTGTGTGTGTGTGTGTGTGTGTGTGTGTGTGTGTGTGTGTGTGTGTGTGTGTGTGTGTGTGTGTGTGTGTGTGTGTGTGTGTGTGTGTGTGTGTGTGTGTGTGTGTGTGCGTGTGTATGTGTGTGTGTGTGCGTGTGTATGTGTGTGTGTGTTTTGCTTATGTGTGTGCATGCACGTTTACATGTGAGTTTAAGTGTGTGTATATGTGTGCGTGCGTATACATACACATACGAACTTTCATTTTGCCTTTCCTAGTAAAAAGCCTTTTCTCAGACCTGCAGTAATGGGACTTGTGCCACAATTCAGCTGTTCCACTTCCTTCTCTACCACCTTCATCACCACCACAATCACCACCACAATCCTTCCCACCACAACCACCACAAACCCCCCTCCCCCCCCCCACTGCCAATGCTACCACCACGGAAAGAGTTTGTCACAAAGGATAGAAACGCTAGTGAACTATATTCTATAACAACTAACTACCACCACCACAGCGCCCCTCCCTCAAAACTACCACAGAAATTACTACCACCACAAACACCCTCCCCCCCCCACTGCCAGTGATATCACCACGGAACAAGATTATCCCAAGGACAGAAACGCTAGTGAACTATATTATATAACAACCAACTACCACCACCAACTAACCCCCCTTCCTCAAAACTACCACAGACATTACTACCACCACAACCATCACCAGAACCACGAACGAGAAAACTTGAATTTTAAACAGCGCAATTAGTCTCTAATTGGCAGAGGACAAATGACCTCACGTTCATTGTCTAGGCGTTTTAGACATCCTGGGAACGTTTTTGCCGTTCCTGAACGTCTAATGGTCTTTCAGTCTTCATCAGTGGCCGAATTTATAATAGATCCTAACCCCTAAGTCTAGCCATAAATCATCAAAATGGCGGACATTTTACCTAAATCCCTATGTCGGCGACCTAAATGCTTAGGTCTAGAATCTCTAGGACATAAGCATTCAGGTCATTTAGGTCTAGATTTAGGGGTTAGAATCCTTTATAAGTTCGGCCCCAGAAGCCTAAAGAACTCCTCCGGTTCCGGTTGTCACTGGCAAACGACCCTCAGGTTCCGGCACGGACGGACACCTCCTGCCCGATCCGGGTCAATGCCGGGACAATTTGGACCCATGATGAAGACAAACAAGCTGGAGTTTAATAGGACCGGAACGCAGTCATTCACTGCTTTCTGGGTCACTTAGATCGATGATGAGGGAAGGTGGGGGGAAGGGGGAAGGGGGGAGGGTGGGGAAGGGGGAACGGGGGAAGGGGGAAAGGGGGAAGGGAGGAAGGGAGGAAGGTTTCCGCCTTCTGTACCGGTT
This sequence comes from Oratosquilla oratoria, assembly GCF_046742065.1. Taxonomy (NCBI): domain Eukaryota; kingdom Metazoa; phylum Arthropoda; class Malacostraca; order Stomatopoda; family Squillidae; genus Oratosquilla; species Oratosquilla oratoria. Next base: position 31,421,872 of record NC_134812.1, read on the forward strand.
GGTACCGGTAGCGAAAAGAGTTATATCAATCTCGAGAAATTGGCTCTGTGCCGAGAAGTGTTTATTTTATTCAGTCTAACGCCAGATGATTCTTTTCAGTTGTGTATGTATACACACACACACACACACACACACACACACACACACACACACACTCGGTGGCGGATTGGTAAAGCACTGGCCTCACAAGCCAGAGAACCGGGGTTCGATTCCCCGGTCGGGCGGAGATAAGTTGGGTTTGTCTCCTTTCACGTGTAGCCCCTGTTCACCTAGCAGCGAGTAGGTACGGGACGTTAGTCAAGGAGTTGTGACCTTGCTGTCCCGGTGTGTGGTGTGTGAGTGGTCTCAGACCTACCCAGAGATCGGCTAATAAGGAGCTCTGAGCTCACTGCCGTAGGGTGGTGTCTGGCTGTCTCGAGAGAGACTGCAGCAGATCCGAGGTGAATACACACACGCAGTGGTAAACTTCCTGACTGCCACTATAGAGGTCCGGGTTCGAATCCCGCCCAGGCCTGAAATACTTTCAGTATCGCTGTGCTGCGAGTCGTTACTCCAACTCTCGTGGAGTTGGGGGTGTGCGTGCGGGTGAGGTCACAGCATTACCCTTCAATCGGTTTTATATGAGCTCTGATCTCTATTCCGGGAGGGAAATAGCTGTCGATCACGAATACCAGTACAACACGTGATCCAAGACCATGGTGAATGGTATACACACACACACGCACACACACACACACACACACACACACACACACACACACACACACACACACACACACACACACACACACACACACACACACACACACACACACACACACACACACACACACACACACACACACACACACACACGCACACACAGTAATCACTGATCTACACACATCATTTACCTAAATGGATATGTCTGAATACTATCACTCTTTACTCAGAGCCTTGAAAGCTTGCAAATAAACACTCTTAAACCTCAGAAACCTTAATGGACCTTTTCCATCCATCAGTATCCATTGCCATCAATCACCAGAACCACATTCAATTCGGTAACGCACACCCGGGAATATGTATATAATGAATAGGTATATGCCCCGTCACCGCATTGAAGAGAGTTAGAGTTAGCGTGATTTCGGGCCTTTTTAACGTCTTTGTTATCGATGGGTTTGTCACGGAGATGAATAAAATCGTCTGGCGGCAGACTGGATGACAGGAAAAGGGCCACCCGGCACGGAAGGTGTATACAAGTATTTACTAGACACATTCGTGCATCGTCTTGCCGTCAGGTGATTTTATTCAACTGAGGAGAAATTATCCGCAAGACAAAAAAGATTACATGAAGAATCGTCACCCTAGACTTCGACAGGCTGACGATTCTTCATGTGGGCCATCCTGGGTTTACGATTTTTCGGTTGTATAAGTTGATGACAATAAGCATAACCCTCATTCAACCTAACCTAACCTAATCTAATCTAACCTAACCTAACCTAACCTAATCTTTACTCCATTGTTGATATTCGGCATACTGGAGTGACAATTCTTCGTGTGGGCGTTCTGGTGTAACAATTCTTC
>NC_134812.1:31433434-31435934 GCF_046742065.1 Oratosquilla oratoria
TATAATTGATAAAGAATATTTTTAGTGTGATATCAAGGAATACAGTTTTCCAAGGAATATATAAGAATATAGAAAAAATCTATTCAAACAGTATAAGTAAAATCAAAGTTAAGTTTGACCGTTGAAAGTATAGAGATGGAACCCCACGAATATAAAATTTACCTTGTATCAAATGAATAAAGATATACACACACACTTTAATGTTATTTTTGCCATTTTTGTTGTACATATCTTGCGCAACAAAGAGGTAAAAATATATTTTTCATTTGCAATTTCTTTCACTTGGGCCTTACCTGAAACATCGCAGAAAAACCGCTGACCTCAGCACTTTTTCATCGATCTATTTCTCACTTAGCACCACACCGCTCGAAAAAACCGCACTCAGTTCCCAAAGATCATATGCGAACACAACACGATACAAATTGTTCATGCGAGCTCTTTAGATAACAATATCACATATTTCACATATGTATATATATTCTAGACTTATTCCTGTGCAGTTGAAAGATTTTTATTTTGTTTTGTTTCGTTTTATTTTGTTTTTTCTGAGAGAACTTCCAACCTTGCACGTATAGACCGCCACGTGTGACTGCAGCGCTGTTGTGTGCGTGGTCTCTGTCCTGCCCGGCGTCATTTGCTCGTCGACATGACGTCATGTCGCCTGCCCTCCTCCCGGTCGGAGGCAACAACGCCCCGGAAGCCGTGTGCGCATATATCCGGGCGTGGATTGCTCTGCGCAGGATATAATAAAATACTAGCAAAGCAACACAAAGAAAAGTTGCTCAATGAATCTAAAATTTGAGGTTATTTGCAAAAAAGAAAAAAAAAAAGTACGACTTATTTGTTTATTTATTTTATTTTTTATTTTTAGTTGTTTATTTATCTCAACGTCAGATGGGATGAGTTTAAATTTCGATCCAAGCGTTAGAGTATTTTGACATTTTGATATTTAAGAGATGATTTCTTTCCTCTTGGAATAAAATCGCTTGAAGGCTGATAGCTTTATGCAGAGTATGACAAATTAACAAGTAACACTAAGCCGAGTTAGTCACGTGTACACATGTACACACACACACACACACACACACACACACACACACACACACACACACACACACACACACACACATACATACACACACACACACTGAATTATAACTACTGATTCCCGCCGCTTCTGTGACGTCCCTCTGGCTGAATAAAATCGTCTGAAAACAACCACAAGAGGGTTAAATAAAGATGAGCTAAACTGACGGGTGAAGATTAGATGTATCTAATCGTCTAACAATAACTAAGAAATATTTGTTCTTTATATAATTTCATCTAATTTCTTATTTATTTGCCTATGTATATATTTATTTATTTGTTTATTTATTTATCTAATTATTCGTTCATGTATTTATTTATCTATCTATATTTTCATACATTTATCTATCAATATATCTACTGATCTATTTATTCATAATTTTTCACCTCTATCTATCTATTTATTTATATATCTATTTATCTATTTATTTAGTTATATATATTTATCGATTAAATTATATATTCATGTGCCTATTTAACTATCTATTATTATATGATTTTCTTTTTTTTTATTTATTTATTTATCTATTTGTTTTATTTCATTTTACTTATTTATCTTTTATTTTTATTTTATTTTATTTTTATTTATTCATTCATTTATTTATTTATTTATTTATTTATTTGCTTATTTATTTATTTATCTATTTATTTATTTATATATTTATTTTATTTATTTATCTATCTTTTTTTTTTTTTGTCAAACCTCCATCCTTATTGTGGCCTAAAATATCCCGGACGCCAAGTTTTACTACTGTAATTGATAGCCATCGCGTTGGCAACATCACTTTTTCCGAGGGGTCAAGGTAGGGTCGCCTCCCCAGGCCTCACTCATCACCTCGCATCCTTTGTCGTGGCCTCTGTCTACAGCTGCCAGCATGTAGACGGCAGATAATTTTCTTTTATCATATTTTTGGATATTCATTCAAAGACAATGGAATAGCCCCTATGTTGATACATTGTGTAAAAATAAATAAATAAATAAATAATAAATTAATAAATACATATATATATATATATATATAAATAGATAAATATTTAAATAAATAAAAATTAATAAATGAAAAAATAAAAGATAATAATGATAATAATAATAATAATAATAATAATAATAATAATAATAATAATAATAATAATAATGATAATAATGATAATAATGATAATAATAATTATGATAATAATAATAATAATAATAATAATAATAATAATAATAACAATAATGATAATAATATTACTATTAATAATAATAGTAATAATAATAATAATAATGATAACAATAATAATAATAATAATGATAATAATAATAATTATTATAATAATAATAATAATAATAATAATAATAATAATAATAATAATAATTATAATAACAATAACAATAATAGTAAATTATAATAAGATAATAATGATAACAATAATA
>NC_134812.1:31448434-31500934 GCF_046742065.1 Oratosquilla oratoria
GAACAACAAGGCTCCAGGGAAACCAAGAAGAAAACAGGAAACATCTTCAAGGCCACCTGGAAGAACTTCCGAGGGAGGAAGTCTTCCACGTCCATCGGCAGTGACTCTTCGACCCTGCACGAGGGCACAACTGGTCCCCTGGAAGCGCGCCACTACGAGAAGGCCACAACAGAAAACGAGGCCGCTACACGGGACTTCGAGACCGCCTCCGAATGTAGAGCCGTGCGAGTCCTCGGCAAGGGCGCTTGGGGGACCGTCACACTGATGAGAAACGTCAGGACGAAGCGGCTGGTCGCACGCAAGAACGTCTTCGTTGCGTCTACCGCCGGGGCCATCGTCACAGCCGAGGAGGTCATCCACAGCCACATGAGACACAGGAACGTGTCTCGGCTCTTTGCCTGGAAGATCAAGGGGAACAGACGTTTCCTTTACATCGAGTACTGCGCCAGGGGAGACCTCCTCAACGTCATAGGGCTGTACGATCTGAGCGACGATGAGGCCCAATTATACTTCAAGCATCGTTAAGAAGGCACCCAACAATTTTCATCAGCTGAGTGGCATGTCCTCGCCCAGAATGGGGTCTCGATCGATCAAGACATTGTTCCAGCCGTGGTCTCCTTTTCAGGTGAATGAAACTGGCAGGCGCTTCCCCCAAAAACTGGCTGCAGGGTGTCACCATGTTGACAAGATCAAATCAATTTTGTGGATATTCTAGTCATTCAGCCAGAACATAGTCGCACTCACCCCTCTACTCCATTCCCGTCGAACATCTCTATCGAGCTCTCAGGCAGACTCCCGGTCCATCCCCACTGTTTCATCCAACGCCACCACTTCCCACGTGGCCACGTCCCCCAGTTGGTCCCGCATCCACCCACGTGATTAACGATAAACTGGGTTGTCACTCAAAGTCACCTCGGCCAATCCTTCTTCTGGCTCCAGTCGAGTAGATTTGCCAGAAATTCACAATGGTCTTCTGGCTCTTCAGCTGCGTGGGAGGACGAAACAAAGAGGAACAGCAAAGCTCCAAAGAAAACAAAAAGAAGAAAGGAAACATCTTTAAAGCCATCTGGAAGCATCTTTGAGGAAGAAAGTCTAAAACGCCCATTGGCAGTGACTCTTCGACTCTGCACGAGGGCATTACTGGTCCCCTGGAAGCGCACCACTACGAGAAAGCCACAACAGAAAACGAGGCCGCCGCACGGGACTTCGAAACCACCTCCGAATGGAGAGGTGTCCGAGTCCTCGCCAAGGGCGCTTGGGGAACCGTCATCCTGATGAGGAACGTCAGGACGGAAAGGCTGGTCGCACAAAAGAACGTCTTTGTTGCGTCGACCACGGGGCCATCGTCACAGCCGAGGAGGTCATCCACAGCCAGATGAGGCATAGGAATGTGTCTTGGTTTTTGCCTGGCAGATCAAGGGGAACAGACGTCTCCTTTACGTAGAGCACTGCGCCAGGGGAGACCTCTTCAACGTCATAGGGCTGTACGATCTGAGCGACGATGAGACCCAATTTTACTTCAAGCAACTGATGAGCGGCGTGGAATACCTGCACAGCCGGGGCGTCGCTCATCGAGACCTGAAACCTGCAAACCTCCTCCTCACAGATGAGAGGACCCTCAAGATATGCGACTTCGGGTCCGCAGACATCTTCGTCGTCGATGGGAGAGAGGTTCTTCTGACGGGTCAGGTCGGGACGTTTACCTATATGGCTCCCGAAGTCATCTGCACCCCCAGAGTCGCGGTACCTCGGACCACCAGTCGATCTGTGGTCTTGTGGCACTGTTCTCTTCAACATGCTGACCATGGTCACGCGATGTCCCAGAGAACGAGAGTACCAGCTGTGGGTGGAGAAGGACCCACGGCTCAACGAACTCAGCAAGTGGAAGAGGCTGAGCAAATCTTCACGGACTCTCCTTGAAGCACTCCTGGACCCCGACCCCCTCCAGAGGCAATCCACGTGGCGGAGCCTCCGACAAAATTGAATAAGACCTCCCATGCTGGAGTCTTAATTTGAAACTGAACCAAAGCCTTGAAATGAACAGGCATTGCCTACATTCGCCTGCAATAGGGATTTCCCTCAACTGAATAAAATCGTCTGTCGGCAATTACAGAACTAATAAACAAAAGGAGCCTAACGCATCTTTACTTATTTAGCCTGGTGGCTCTCTGCAAAATTCATTTTGATTAACCCCAGAAGATCTTATTCGAATGAATAGCAGACTCAGGAGAAAACGGGACCATTTCCTAAAGAGTTTGTTCTTCAACTGCATAAAATCATCTTATATTAACCATAAGAAAATCTATCGCAAAGCATCAACTGGATGAAGAGTTTAATTGTAACAGGTTTGACACTGACTCCTACATGCTTAGGTAACGATCCTTTTTATAAAGGAATGGCTGAGGCAACACATACATCTACACCAAATGAGTCGCTCACACTCCTCCTCTCATCTTTGCTTTTTGGGGATGAAGGGTCACTTACCCTCCCCTCACAATGCACGAGTTAAACAAGGTGGAGTGAGGCACAGTTTATCTGGTGTAGGGTCCATCAGACAGAAGCCGGTTTATCCCGCTTTCATCATATGGCGACTGTCCCTCCCTTCGCATATACTCATCTAGCGGATGCGGGGGGAACATCCCATTAGGCCCTGTCATCCATTAATCTATTTACGAGCTATCATTACACATTCCTGTCCCTTGTACTTTCTTTTCCCGACTCTACTAATGCATCATGCGCAGTCAAAATTCTTTTACCCCCATCCATTCATCTCATTCTAGATCTTTCTCTTGGGGTTATTCCAATTACTTCTGCTTTCTACACTCTGTTAGTCGTTCCTCATTTATTCTTTTCATGTCAAAAATACTTTAGCATTCTCTGGGCTACAGCATCAGATAGCTTTCTTCCAACACCCTTTTTCTTCCTCGTCATGTTCCTTAATCTATACATTCTTGAAACATCTATCACACTTCTCAGACACACTATCTTAAATATTACAATCAGTCTGTTCCTTTCAGGCTTTCTCACATTCCAAATATCTGCTTCATCTAGCACTGTGGACACAAGTGCTCATGTATACAACCTTCTCTTTGCATCATTTCCCATTTATATAATATTCATAGTATTTTTCATCCTATCCAGACCATTACTTGTTTGCTTTATTCTGTAACTCACCTCCACATTCACTCTTCTATTCGCTGTTAAATACGACTTCAGATATCCAAAAGGCTTCAGTTCATCACTATTCACTCTCAAATTCATCCTTCCATCATCATCAGTCTTTGTACGTTTTATAACTTCACTTTTATTGACATTCACCTTCTGACACTTTGCCAGATTCAGTCATTAACTATTTCACTCTCTCTTCGAATGCCATCTACAATTAACAATTCATTTACTTCCCACAATCTTTCATTTTCGCCCTTTGAATAAAGTTTCAGTCAACGCTAACACATCCAACCACTCTTCTTAACTATCACTTGTTCCACAACCACAAGCATTCAGGCCCAGTAACTAAGCTTTTGGTTGGTGTCTTCCTCGCAGAATCTGTCGCCCCATTTAGTCACATTCTACAACACACAAGGGAACATGGTGGCAGTGCAGCTAAGACATCATTCTCCCTTACGTCTGTCCCACAGGACCACTATATGCAGGTACCTACCACTGGTCCCTGTGTGTGTTTTACCAATAACTATAAAAATAATTTTTCTTCTGGGTATTTTTCCTGTCTTATGGGAGCCTACATGTGGTGGTCCTATAAGATGGACAGAATTTTCTTCCTGCCGCTTATCTTCAAATCCTCTCAACAGCCTCACCTTTACCTGGAGGTGTATCCCCAATGGGGTAGTTCCTCAGTCTCAAGAGTTGGCACAAGATCTCTTATCATACATATGCCAAAGGCTTTTTCCCCCTTACAAGAGAGGTTGCCAAAAATCAAAGGCATAAAAACCACTCCCACCCATTCCATCCACTTATCTTGGCTCCTCCTGGATGATGGATCATCCCTGCACCTCACCCACTGCCCTGGGTCAGAAGCAGAGTTGCAAAACACAGCAAGGCCGCTTCATTAAATCAGCGACCCCCCCCTTCTCCACCCTCTCATGCAGAAATGGAGATGGGGAGAAATCCCTGAAGGCTGCGTCAAATTATTTTTCACACATACTCCTTCACCCACACCCACTCTTCCTCATGCATCACAGCATCATCCATACACAATCATTCTCCATTCACCCCTATCTTCTAGAAAGATTTCTCATCAGCTTTGATTATATATCCTTCCCCTTTTTAAACAAGACATACATACATACACCAAGGCTTTTCCCCCCCTTACAAGGGAGGTAGCCAAAAAGGGAAAGGCATAAAATCACTCCCACCCATTTCATCCCTAAATATACTCCACACCCCTCCTACCCTCCCTCTTCTCTGAGCAACCAGAAACTACTCTAACTTCATCTTACCAACTGGTGGCATAGAAACATTCATTTTAAAACAAGAGAAATCAATCCTGTTTCTTCCCAGAGATACATGGAAGGGCCCAAGGACCCACACTGACTACTATGAAGCTGTAACATTCTAGTCAGTGAAAGATGTGGCATCAGTTACTCTTATTCCTGTGTTCAGAACTGGGCTAAATATTGTACTGTCAATAATATTCAATCCCTTTGCAATGGTAATACCTAGTTCAGGCACTATGAAATCTCCTCCCTGAATGCCATCTTAGTAGTTGTGGTCAGATTCCAGGAAGCTGCAGGTCTTCCTTATCTATGATCCATGGCAAAAGAATGACTGAGTCTTGTTATTGTTTGATGGTTTCTTTGACTGGAAGAGTATCACCACATCAATTGAGTGAAGTGATCTTAATTCAACACCTTCAATATGATGATAATCTTTATAGATTCTATTTATAAAAATGCATGGAAGCTCACTGGCTGAGCGGGTTAGGGCGTCATTACTTGCGGCAAAGGTCAAGGGGATGGCAGTTCAAATCCTGCCACCGGCAAAGTTGAACCAAGGGCATGGTTCATTAAATTCCACGCTACAAACTCTCAGTGAGGGGCACCGTCCTAGCCTCCTGGTAGGGGGGGGCGTTTGTGATGTTAAACCACATCATATCACATAGGCAGCATTACCTTTACATTTGCAATTCCAGATACCAAATACCAAAAGACCTTTCACCCCCTTATCTAGGGAGTTGAACACATTCATAACAAGGAATTTCTATGTTACCATGAATGAGGTACAGAAACAAGAGAATTCTTTTATAAATATTTATTGCATGAATACGAAATGTAAGTATGACCGGCCACCTAAAGTAAACCTGTCAGTGAAAATGCAGGTTTCCCTGGTACAATAAAGTACGTGAAAACACTAGGGAGGTGTGGCTGGTTCTCAACTTTGGATCTTGCTGCATGAGGTCCATCCAACGGGATATGTTGATATATTCCTCCTACAAAGAAACAAAGAGGAGAAAAAATAAATAAAATTAATTGCAATTATTACACAGACAACAAATTATCTGTTCCTTTGGCTCTTACTTACTGGGAATCCATAGCCCAGTTTTGACAACAATTCTTGATTCGAAGAATGACATTCTATAACACCACATTAACTTTGTGAAATTCATTTGTGAAAATATTATGTCGAATATTTCTAATCATATTTTTCATTCCACCCATTTACTCCTCTGCCCTGTAATTCAACTCTCTATGGCCACTATTCCATTTAATGTCATGTGAAACCAGTCTTTTTATGCTTAAGTGCTGCCCCAGGGCAAGGTTCTCAGTGACACTCCTACCCCTACCATCACCACTTACCACCCCCACCACCCATTACTGCCTATGACCCTAATTTGTGTAATGTGATTATAGGATACCAGTATACATAATCAAAGATGTATTTGTTGTGTATCCCATATAATTAAATGAAAGTTAAAGAGTAAAATTTTTTTCATAATAGAAAAAAGCATTCCTCAGGCTGCAAATGGTTACGATCAAGGAAAATATTTCATATTTTGCTGATTCTTATGCAAAAATTGTCATACATATACCAAAGGCTTTTTCCCCCTTACACGGGGGGTAGCCAAAAAGAAAAAGGCATAGAAATCACTCCCACCCATTTCATTTCCCAAAAATCGTCAATTACGGTAAAATATTCTGGGCTTCTTTGGCCTTTTTTTTTTTTATTATCATTATCTTGTTAGCCTTCTGGGCTTCAAGTCCAGGATCTATCCAGAGCATATGCATTACCCCAAATGTGAAGGTCCCGTGTAGAACCCTAAATAATAGAAACCTCTCCTTCCTAACCTCATTACAGGTCGAAGCTCCCAAACTCTGCACCCTTGGGACCAGCACCGAGCCGATTAATAGAATTTTCCGAGTTTTAGAAAATAGGTGTTTCTTGACACTTGGGAACCATAATGGTAATAATAGGGCTACAGAGGTGCCGTAGATCCACGAAATAACAGTGGACTCCACACCACACTACTGTCGCAACAAACCACCACACATAAACTGGTGGTGGGAAAAGACCATGGCGGAGCTAAGTGGCTGTACCAGGAAATACGATGCAGTGTTTTGGGTTTTCTGCTGAGCTGTAGGAGGCACATAATTATATCCGAGTTTTAGGTATTGCTGGGTCTTAGACTGCCGAGTTTGGGAGCTCCGACCTGTATTCATATTCAAACTGCTGCTATTATCATTCTTTATACATTCTATCACTTTACATTTACTCATATTTTCTCACATACAATACCCTCCCAACCCTGGCCACCCATTGCTCTAGTCTCTTCAGAATCAGCCAAAAGTACATGGGTGTACGCAGCTGACAATTGGTTCACTTTCCATACCCCACGAGTCTTACTCACCAATTCCAAACCACTGTCAAGTACTTTTTCATCTACTTTCCTCACCACCCCATCCATATATGTATTGAATGACCATAGTGACATCACACAACCATAAAAGTAAAACAAGAGAAAAAGATTGTATTATAAACAATGCTAATCTCTTCATAAACTTCTGAAACTACAGAAAATGTCAAAACTCACCTTCTGTTGAGCAGTCCACCTCACAGCAAATGGATGGAGGGCAAGGAAAATTATTATGTCTGCAACTGTTACTTTGAATCCACATAGGTATACTTTGTTACATAATTCTTCATTGATATATTGTAAACAACTGTGGAGTTCCTGCAAAATAAAGAATACATGAATAAATAAATGTCTGAAGTGTAAATATTATATATGTATCTTCTCATCTATAAGTACTACCCTCACTATTCAACTCTCAATCAATCCATGAAATATTGCTTTGGGTTTCTTAAACTGCAAAGCTGCAGCCTTATAGCAGCAGGCAAAGGTCCTCATGTCTCTCTATGGATCTCTAGGGCACTAGTTTCTGGGCCAATTCTATGTTCTTATTGTTTTAGTGCCTGGTGATGGCTTGTGAATTGGCAGGCTAGTGATTCTGGTGTGTCTTGAGAGAGTCTATTCCAAGTATCCAGGGATACTTGGTGTGGTACAGAATGAACTGGTCAAGTAGTATTTATTTAATAATTTATGGTTCTATGTATTTCTGTAAGATATTGTGGTGTACTGGTGGTAGCATATGGTAGATCTGTGAGTAGTATGCAACAGCTGTGGGCCTGATGTTGAATACTGTAGGCTGAAGTTGTGCATGTTTGAAATATGAAAGCTTTCATATATAAACCACCTCAACCCAGTGATGAGCTTAAAGGGTTTTATTCAGACGAGTAAAGTTCTCAGACTAATCAATTAATCCACTGCCCTTGATCTATTTTGCTGGAGACCAGTTACCAGCACTTTGAGGCAATAACCCTGGATGACAGTGGCAATATACGAGTTGCTCCGAACAATGGATTGGTGGCTTATTTCTCTTTTGGGGGGGCACTGTGTCTTGAGGGGGGGTCTCCTTCTGCTGTTCTGACGCCATCACTTGAAGGTGCAACTTGTCGACACTTTCCTTCATCTACTCATTCTAGTTATCATCACAAAATCTCATCACTGAGCGACTTATAAACTGAACCAATGGCTGTGGCTGGTGTCCAGGGGGGCCATTGGTATCCTGCAAATATCTGGGGCATCTGGCCACACTGATCAGGTTAGCACACAGGTCACTTAAAAAGTCTGTGTAGTTGTCTAGAATGAGTGTGCATAGAAAAGTTTAAAACATCACGTTTTGCATCTTCTGTGGTAATTGCATCTGGGGCATTTGGTGTCTGAAGTAATTCCAATTCTGTTGGTAATATTTTTGTGCAGGGTGGTGACCTGACCACAGACATGCTAGTGTATGCCTTGGAAGTGGCTCCTTTTCTGGATTAATGTCTTGGGGATGGTTGATGGAGCAATGGATTTGTTGGGCCAGTTAGAAATGTCTGCTTTACAATACATGTGTATTTTTTTTAATTATGTACTATGAAGTATTGAAGGCAGGTTGCTATAGATGCTTAAGTAATATGTTGCTGGAGCTGGTTTCTTGATGTATTCTGTGGGCTGTGTTTGTGTGATATGTGACGAATGAATGGGTTTGAGGGTTCTTACATAGAACTAGTAAAAACTAGTAAAAGAAGTATGGAAGGCAGATGTGGAGGGAGTGAACATGAGGGGACGTCCGAGGATGAGGTGGATGGATGGGGTGAAGGGGGCTTTGGGGAAGAGGGAAATGTCTGTTGAGGAAGGATGGGAGAGGACAGAAGAGAGGGATGAATGGAGAATGGTTGTGTATGGATGATGATGTTGATGCATGAGGTGGAATGGGTGGGGGGATGGGGGGTGAGGTAGTATGTGTGAGCAAAATTTGACGCAGCCCGAAGGGATTTCTCCCTGTCCTCTCCTTTTATGAAATGGGGGACGGAGAGGGGGGCCGCCGATTTAATGAAGCGGCCTTGCTGTGGATGTGCTGTGTCTTGCGACACTGCTTCTGACTCAGGGCAGTGGACAAGGTGCAGGGATGACCCGTCATCCAGGAGGTGCTAAGATAAGAGGGAGGGTGGAGGGGTGTGGAGTGTATTCAGGGATGGAATGGGTGGAAATGATTCTATGCCTTTTCCTTTTTGGCTACCTCCCTCTATGGGGAGGACTTTGTTGAATATTGATATCCTATTGCAGTTGTTTTAGTGCAGCCACTTGTAGCTTTGTTCTGTACTGTCTGTTGGGTACCAAGTGTGTAGAGGCATAATTAAGTGTGGTCATCATGAGTTTTTTTGTATATTGTGACGAGTGTTTCTTCCTGTTGTTCAGTTTCTATGCTGGCAACAGTTCTGAATATATTAATTTCATCTGCTTTCACTTAAAGGCCTGTCATGTGAAGAGTCAAAGTTATAAACATCAAACATGAGGCTGAGTATTTCAGGGTTTACAATTAGTGATATTTAGTTTGACCACTTTTATTTTTCATTCATGGCTGTCAGGAAAGAGCAGCATTACTAAGCCTTTCTGAGGGGATGTAGACATTCTATTCCATGTCAGCTATATTTACTGCTCTGTGAAGTGTGTTTTCAGTGTTTCTGGTAAGTACCTTGTAACTGTGGTATTATGCAATTAGTCTTGGATTACCTGCAAAGGTTTTGTGAGGGGAGGTCATGTGTGAAAAGGCTGAACAGCATTAGTGATAGTATAGTATTATCTCTTGAAGGACTACTGTACAATAATCTAGTTCCCAATAATCACAGGAACTTGATTCCATTCCCTACCAGCTAGAAATTTTGTTAACCTTTTCTTCTTGTACATTTCAGTTTCTATGATCTGTTTTGAGATGAAGTGTCTGAGAAATATGGTAGGGGTTACAAGGATGGATAGAATGCAAAATGAAATGAGAAGGAGAGCTGGAGTAGTGAGGGAGCTGGCAGATAGTGCTGACGAAAGATTATTAGGATGGTCTGGGCACATGGAAAGACTGGAGGAAGTGGATAGTTTTTACTTGGGTGCAAATGTGACACGAAAAGGAGGAGTGGGGGAGGAGGTAGAATGTAGATTGAGAGAAGTGAGTAAATGCCTTGGTGGATTAAAAAGTGTAATGAGAAATAGACATCTAGGAATGGATGCTAAGAGGAGATTATATGAAGGAGTGATTGTGCCAACAGCATTGTATGGGGCAGAAACATGGAACATAAGAGAGGAAGAGAGAAGGAGTTTGAATGTGTTTGAGATGAAATGTCTGAGAAGTATGATAGGGGTTACTAGGCTAGATAGCGTAAGAAATGAGGAGGAGAACGGGTGGAAAGGGAACTGGGAGATGGGGGTTGATGAAAGGGTATAAGGATGGTTTGGACACATGGAAAGAAAGATTAGTAAAAGAAGTGTGGAAGGCAGATGTGGAAGGAGTGAATATGTTTTGTCCAGTTTGTGTCTAAAGTTTTATTCTTATTTAGTGCCACCATTACTGTTCTGTTTAGTAGTGAGTTTAAAATCATTTAATATTTGTTGAGTACTGTTTGTGAAGTGTAGTGATAAAATAGCTTTCTTGCAATCCATGATTGATTTGGTGAGGAAATTATGCAGGTATTTTATTTTTTCCTTGATCAATCTTTCCACTAACTTTGATACTGTGATGGGGAGGAGTGAGACTGGGCTTTCAGAAGCGAGTATTCTGACTGTTTATTTGGTGTCAACATATGTGTGCTCTTTTACCGGGTGATGGAATAATAATGCAAGATCAGGAGTGTTTGAAGACTGCTGTGAGAGTTAATGTTGTTTTTGGACCTGGATGATTCAGGTGGTTTGTTATATTGTCTGGGCCCTCAGACTTACACTCTCTGGAAAGACACAGAGTGTGGGGTGGTCTAATAGAGGTGTTCAAGTGGATCAAAGGCTTTAACAAGGGTGATGCAAACAAGGTCATCATATTAAAACAACAGGGCAGGACTCACAGTAATGATTATAAACTGGACAAATTTAGATTTAAGAAGGAAATAGGCAAGAATTGGTTTACTAAGAGGGTGGTCGACTAATGGAATAAACTTAGTAACCATGTAGTAAGTGCTGAAACTATCAGTTGTTTTAAGAAACGATTAGACAACTTTATGGATGGGGATGACAGGTGGTGATGGATACGGAGCTGCCTAGTGTAGGCCTTATGGTCTCTTGCAGTCTCCTTCATTCTTATGTTCTCTACCTTTATTGGTAAAACATTGGGTGGTTTCCATTTCTTGTTTATCTTATGTATGCAGAAAACCACAAAAGAAAATAATAAACTATAGACCAAGCACTTTTGCCTATTCAGACATCTTCAAGGTATATTAACTGAAGAAACAAAAGTAAATACAGAGGCAGGGTGGTAAGGAGAAGGAAATAGGGAATATTCGTCAGGAAATCTGTCTGTGCGGGTGTTTGGGCCACCACTCTCTTAATGATAAAATTGTTCAGTTTGTACAATCATTGGCTTAAAATAAAGTTGTTGACAAATGTATCCATGACCAGACTGAATTCCATTATATTTCTTTCATAACTACCTTTCTGTTTTCAGTGTTTGTGGGTTCAAAACTCATTTTGAAGAAACAGATGTTTATGATATTGCATCATCCTTTTGGGTTGCAAATGAAAGATTCATTTTAGTTTTTTAAATTTCTTGATTGATCCCATTTTTTGTCTAAGAATCCTGTATATTTTCAAGACTAAATGGAGTTAGTTAGTTAAGATTTTATTGAATTTCATGGTAGACCAATATCACTTAAGTCTTTCAGTACCTCATTCAACTTGTATTTGACCTCTTTATGGACCAAAAAGTCTCTGGTCTGCATACCTTATCATGGTAACTCATTATAACTGCTTACTGACGAGTTAAACACCATATGAGGACGGAGCCTTTATTTGTACGACGTTTCGCTTATTACAGCTTTTTCAAGTACAGGTAAACGTCGACTTACGATGGCCGCGACTTACGATTGTTCGACTTTACGATGACGACGACGACGACGACGATATGATAATTTAACCCCTTCCATACGGTGCCGCACACGTATGCGTCATGAGGAGCAAGTGGATTCGCGACGCTGCCATATCGGCGTCTTGATTATATTTATTGTAGTCGCCCCTGTGTTTTTACATTCTCTCAAATGATTCATTCTCTGTGGTTTTCAAAATTCGCGGGTGAAAGAGAGAACGATCGATATAAGCGGTGACTATATTTTATGATGCGAGTATTATTACGTCACGTCGTACGGCTGGCATTGGCTGCTGCCCGCGAGATTTAAGTTCCGTACTGAAAATACATATTATAGTGTTTGAATATGGTAAAAAGGATAAAAATAATTAAATAAACTACTGTACATGTTTAATAGGCTATATTCAGTATCTCTGGTGGTTAATATACAGGTAGGCTAGGTACAGTGACCACGGAACAGAGTGGGGATCGACTTACGATGAGATCGTCTTACGATGGCTCTATCGAAACCTAATGCCATCGTAAGTCGACGTTTACCTGTACTTGAAAAGGCTGTAATAAGCAAAACGTCATACAAATAAAGGCTCCGTCCTCATATGGTGTTTAACTCGTCAGTCTTGTCAGCAACTGCTTCTTTCATGAAAAAATAACTGCTTACACCACCCTATAATCAAATAATCCTTTGTCAAGATAAATAGAAATACCAACTGAATATAAGTCATGGGGCACTGCATATTTTGAGGAACCATGACACAAATCTCATTAATTTCTTCAGCATGTTGACGTAATGCAAGATTTTTTTTTTTTTTTTTTTTTTTTTTAAGTTAGGTTTAATCATGGGAGAGAAAAACCCCTAACCTCTTCAATAAGAGTCAAATATTTGTGCACACACCTGGTTTCCTGATGTACAATGATGCATCACAAGAAACACATTACAAAATATAAAATTACTGCTATTATACTTTATCTCTTTTATCTGGGAATATTACTTAGAATAATAAAAACAATTTCAATTCTAACCTGATTTGAAGGGCATCTGAAGAGTTGTGTTACACAATAGCTGAGCCAGTGATGAATCTGAGCTTGAGAAAGTGGATCCTCTCCTTGTAGGTTTTGAGCTGAGGCGTCAACAATAGCCTGGACACAACAGGTGAACCCCGTGTGCTGTTTCCCTTTTACCTCAGCGCATATCTGTTGGCAAACAAGTATAATGACTATGCTAGCGGCAAAATCTGACACATAAGGTATAATAATTGTTGTCTAAGAGTTCTAATGACTACATGCAGCCCTGGTAATGGTCCTTGGATTCTTCTATAGATCTTTTTGAAAAATCTATTCTGGTATCATGCAAATACATTTTTTCACTTTTTCTTTTTTAACATTTGATTTTTTTTTCTATGGAATAACATTTGATTTTTTTTTCTATGGAATGAGTTAAGTTTGGTTAGGTAGCTTTCATTAAGTTACTTTGTATTAAGTTAGGAGCTACTGAACAATGTGATTTTCATGTTAAATATCAGTATTTGCATTATTCTGGAATTTTACTGATATTATGAACTGTTCACCAACAGGTTTAAAGAGTGTTTGTCAGAGGATTGACAGAGACTCAACAACTACTGGGAGAGGCTGAAAAACCTCCAATTATACTCCCTCCAAAGATGCAGAGAGCGTTACATCATTATATATGCCTGGAAGATACTTGAGGGCACTGTACCAAACCCATTGCCAGGGGACTTCAGTGCACAACACCACCCCAGATTTGGTAGGACCTGTACGAGGAAAGCTGTAAGCAGTTACTCTCAATGCATAAAAATGATCCAGGCAGAGAGCTTTTTCAGTGCTGGACCACGTCTCTTCAATTGCCTACTCAGAGACATAAGAAACCTAAAAGGAGTCAGCACCGAGGCTTTCAAGAGGAGGCTAGACAAGTTTTTGACATCTTTACCCGATAAGCCTCCCATACCACATGGCCCGACTTCACAGGGAGCTGCATCTAACTCAATCATTGATCAGCTTCAATACCTGAAGTGCAAGCAGAGGTGTGAAAGTGGTTGGTCCCCAAAGTGGGCGTGGTGAGGTCACCTAAATCTACGACAAGTAAGACATGTAAGTAAGTAATATCTGTGCCGTGTTAGCGCAGAACATTTCCTATGTCACCAGTGGAGACTGGAGCAGTTGCCAACTGTCGGCTTTCCTAATATGAAAAGGTGGAGGAAGTACAGCTGATGTCAATATTGATCTTGGCCCTGACATTTATCTTGTAGGACCACCACCTGTAGATAACCATCACTAGTTCCATGCATAAGATTCAACGGTTGCCAGCCAGCTTGGCCCACTGCCAACTCAGTCCATTGGCTGCTTGAGACGCCAGCTTTGTTTTGATAGATTCAGAGGACAAAGAAATTAAAGTATGATATTTTCATCTACTCTGACCATAAACTTAGAAAAAAAAAAAAAAAAAGGTTGGCAATGGACCAAGCTGATCCTACATCAGTTTAATGGTATTATATAGGGCCATTTACACATGGAAAATCCTAGAGGGGCTTGTTCCGGACCCCATGCCCTCAACAATCAAACCATACCAAAGTGTAAGGCATAGCCATAGGCATAAGTGTGTGAGACAAACCCTCCCACCAAGAGCCCCCGAAAAGGATTAAGACCCTACTGGCAACCAGCCTAGGCAATGAGGGTCCAAAAATCTTCAATGCCCTCCCAAAAGAGGTGATTGGGAAAACCAAATGCTCGGTGGACAGCTTCAAACATGCACTGGACAGGTTTCTGCGGAAGGTGCCAGACAAGCCTCCAGTGTCAGGCTACACCGCCATCAGTAGGTTTCCTCTAAACTCAATACCAGACCAACTGGCCCTCGCGAGGAGGGACAACAGAACTGGCAGCAGTGGCAGTCCACTACGACTGTGAGGATCAACCTCTGAACTTCACTAAGTAAACTAAGTAATACCAGAATTATACAAACACATTTTACATTTTTTTTCACTTCAAAGACTTTTTTCCTATGGAATGGTTAAGTTAGGTGAGAGTATATTACACAAGGAGCTATTAGACAATGTAAATTTCATGTTAAGACTTAAGTATTCATGTCTGTGTGATTCTGTAAATTTACATATCATTAATCTAATGATTAGAGATGTATCCATCATTGCAGAGTAGAATGACATTCACCCATTTGCTTATTTCTAAATGCCATTAATCCAGTTGATGACATTC
This sequence comes from Oratosquilla oratoria, assembly GCF_046742065.1. Lineage (NCBI taxonomy): Eukaryota > Metazoa > Arthropoda > Malacostraca > Stomatopoda > Squillidae > Oratosquilla > Oratosquilla oratoria. The sequence continues at coordinate 31,463,557 of NC_134812.1, forward strand.
AATTATCTAGAGATAAGAAGGCCTGCCTGAGGTTAACATCTTAGAACATATGCAACATCACAAATTATGAATTTTAAGTACAGTAATTACTAATTTATCCTCTTATGTAATCTGAGAATAAGAACTTCCCATATAAATAAAGTCCATTCACTCTCAGGATTTCCTCTCTATATAATAAAAGTACTTTTCTCAGGGAACTTCGTCTTCAAATTATGAGTCCACTATTTCATCATATCGATTGAGATAATGAATAAATACTGTATGTCTGGCAGCTGGCAGAAATGATATCTCAAACTCTTGACCAGGTTCACAAAGGCCGATTTTTACCCTGTGTCGTAAGGGTGATTTTCCTCAAATGAATAAAATAACAATCTCAGCTTAGCTGCAAGAATTTATAAATCCCTGCCAGTATTTACTGTACTTAAAACCTACAGTAACAGTACATTTACTGGTGCTCAGTTTCCATACAATGATACATGCTGTCAAAAACGTACCCCTTTTTTATTCACATCAATTTTTACTTTCTGTCTAAGGTATTCACTGATTTCTGAAATTATTTTCTTTTCCATTTTGTATATCGGGTTATTCCAATTCCTCGTATTCTGTTTTCGTGTTTCCCACGTTTAGCTTGTGGGAATACGAGCAGCGGTATCCTGACAACTACCACGATTAGTGAGAAAGAGCAGGTTATTATTTTTTTTTCTAATATTTTTACATTCAAGAAAAGTTATGTAGGATTTTTATAAATATTCTTATTTTGAAGACTTCATAAGTAATTTTCTATCAAAATGACTATGTTAGATATAAACTACTTGTATGTTCTTATTGTAAATTTTATTTATTGGCATCTAGGGTTCGATAACAGGTTGTTAGGGATAGTAAATTACATCGGAATAATCATACAATACTATTCAACCTTGTTATTTTTGTGATTTAATTTTCACTATACAGAAACTGTTCATACATTTCTATTGCAGTGGTTGAGGAGAACTTTATATTGTTTAATCTTTCTTTAATTATGCACTAAAACACAAGAAAATAAGAATTATTTTATTTGATAACTACTATAAATTCTTTTAAACATAAATACATGCCTATATTTGGGTCATGAAAGTTAATATATAAAAATTGAAAAATAATGTACCATTGGATCAGCTGTTAATTCGTCTGCTCCCGGTTTGTTTTGGTTTGCGTAAATGTTCAAAGTGGAGCGAAAAATATCTCCTGTCGTCAACTTTAAAAAGACTAGATTTATAAACAGCCTTGCAACTCTGAATACCGAAATACAGTGATATTTATACAATATTTGTTTTATGTTCAATAGTATTTGCATGGTCACCGATATCTTGATCCAAGATAACAATAATTATAATACTTGTGACGATATACTAGACGACCAAATATACGACTGATGCAGTTCAAAAACTAAGATATATATTTGTAAATTCAGTGTTTTTTTTTAAGAGTTCGCACTAAGCTCGCACAAGATATAAAAGTCTTCAGCTTGTGGATATCGACCTACATTAGTTACAAAAAGGACAATAACAGAGTAAGTTCTTAAGGTAGTACTTAAGATTTTGGCTCATATGAACTAAATGGCAAACTTTCAAATAATTACCAAAGATAATTTGGATAAAGTTGGAATATTACAAAAAATACAGACTTGTTTTAAATATACCTCTTAGAATCATCTGAAAGTTACTACAAACACAAAATAATGAAAAAAATGATTAATTATTTCTTGTATTCCTTATTTGCAAATTATTAGTTTGAGACCACTTCAAATATTCACTGATTAATTAATGGATTTTGTGATCTCATTATGGTAATATTTATACTGAAACAATGACAACATCATATGAATGAATGCATTTGCCAAGTTTCTTATCATTAAACTCTTTGCAATATGTTTTTTTATGTTCATTTCAAATACAGGTAGACTGCCTATATTTAGGCTGAAATGTAGGCATTTTTAGATTTATTAAGGAGATTAGTTAATGCATCCCTATGTTCAGGAAGGATTGTGGGGAGAGCAGATATAAATTGATCATGCCATTTCAGTTATTTCATATGAAGAACATTGATTAACCTGTGTAAGTCTGCCATATACTGTTATTTTTTATATTCTTGTTAAAATGAGATATATATTACCAATACTGTACCAATTAAATATGGTCTGATGAGTACCCAAAGCCTTCCTCGGGTACTCATCAGATCAAGAGGTTAGGCTAGGTAAGGTTAGGAGAAAAAATAAAACTTAGTGTCTGCAGTTAAATGATAAGAAGTTGTCATCTCTCCCTGCATCCTTTTAGGGGTAATGAGACCTTCTTAGCACGGGTATAGGTATAGTTGGGTGATCGCCATAATGTGAAGGCTTGCTGTAGTTGTAAAAGTGTCATTATCAATGATCAATTCAGCATGTTTTTTTTTTATTATTGCCATGAGTATTGCTTTATTTAATTTTATTCATATGCGAATTTTCATATTGCTTCTTAGAATGTTACTGAGTATTGCAGAATATTAATTTCTTATCACAAACTCCTTTGTTGAGGGCTAGAATGGTGCACTACAATAAAACTAGTTTTAATAGTTGGGGACCATCATTCAGGGTGTATGCCCTTCCCAACCTCTTTCTTGTGACCAGGATTTGAGCCAAAGCACTTAACCTTGGCATTTGCTAGCTCTGTGCATTAATACTGTGCTACAAGGGGCTCTAGTGGTAACGTAGTGCCCACTGAATTTAACTGGAATCCTTAACTTTCATCTTTGGTGTCTGTCATTGCTTGTGCCGTATGATATGTCAACATTTTTCTATCTGTATACCAAGGGCCTCTTTCCCCTTATAAGGGAGGTAGCCAGCCAAGGCATGCACCCACTCCCATCCATTGCAATCCTGTCCACCATCCATTTGTTTCCCTCTCATCTTAGTTCCACATGGATGGAAGGTCATCCCTGTCTCCTGCCCACTGCCCAGGTCAAAAACAATACAGCAATACACAGCACTTACACAGCAGGGCAACTTCATTTACATGGTGACCCTCCCTCATTGTCCCCTCATGCAAGAAATAGAGAAAACAGGAAGAAATCCCTTTGGGTTGCATCAAAATATCATATATACATAACTATTCTCCACTCAAACTTATCCCCAAGTTTCTCCCATCCTCAGCATTTTAACTTGCACCAAATTAGAAGAATCTTAAATTGAGCATTCATTGCAAGGCACATTTTACTTGAAGAAAAGATGAGAAAAACTACTGTTCTAATCAACCCACACGAGTAATGGTCATCTCATAAATACAGTCAAATTTGCGTGTTCCCCCTACCTACCCTACATCTTTAGAATTAAAGTTTGAAAACAATTTCATGTACAGATTTAGAGAATGATAGGAAATATTTGGAAAATCAAACATCCAAATTCACATGGCCATGAGAAAATCACTTATTCCCAAATGAAAATATATATTTTGGTTAGATTATGTATATATTCACCTGTGGGATGCAGTACAGGTGACCCTTGACATTCTCAGATTCCACATTTGAAGCATCTAGAATAGAAAGGGATAAATGCCACACCTCCTTGGTTTGGAAATATGGTTCTTAGAGCATTAGATATTAAGAGGCAAAATGGCTTATGCATGATCCCAGCATTTGCTCCTTTCTATTTTAGGTGCCTCATTAATGTATTCTTATATTCACATTTTTTTCATAAGTGGGGCAGTTTCACATTCTGTGTTGAGCGAGGTTTGTTTGTGATAATTCAGGCTATTTAGAGGTGTTGAAACTGAATTGGGTGCCTTCCAGTAGTTATTTTTTTGTTTATGGCTTGGAAATTATTCACAAAAAGTTCACATGTGTAGAGAACTTTGACCCCTAACTCCTACAAATGTTGTTCATGGGTCACATGTACTTCATGCCTCCCCTTGAAGGATTATATAACCCTTAGTTTGGAAACCATCATTCCAGGCTATATCATTAGCTTTGTATGGCTGTAATATAAAAAGAAATGACTAAAAATTAATACTGCATCTATTACACTTTCTACAATGTATCCTAGTTGTAAAATGTCCATTACCTCTTCCCTTGATAATTTTCTTCACATTTTTCAATCTTAAATGGGATTACAATCATTGTAACTTCTTGCCATCAGGTATAACAGAATTTCCAGGACATAAGTGATTTTTGCTTCCATATCATCGGTATGGCATATTTCTGTATAAATTCCCTACATATCCTGTCTTAAATTGGGGAAAATCCTATATATCATACATATACCCCTTACGAGGTGCTCACTGCATAAGCTTTATGCAGTAATTAATTAAAGGATACCCCCATGAACCAGAATCACACAACATTCCTTTACGATAGGAGAACTGATCTATACTCAGAAGAATGTTGATCACGTTTAATTTCTATTATCTCTCCTTTCTGGTACCCTCATTAGATCTCTTTTACCATCTCTGAGTCCACCTTACTCCATTCCACTCCACAGTGGAGTCCCCTGGGGTGCAATACGTTCACCCTTACTGCTCAATTACTTCATGAATGTGACCACTCATCTCCAGAACCTGAATTATACACCAGTGCTCTCTCATATGCAGATGATTTGACAACAAGAATCCAGCACAGTATACAATAATAGAAAATAAATAAATAAAAGACCATTCCCATAGAAAGGAACCCAAAAATTGTGAGTCCATTTGTCACATGTCAGTGATCTCACAGCAAATATCAACAAGAAAACAAACCTATTAAAATCCGTCGCTAGCACTGACTTTGGACAACAACAAGAAACTAATAATCATGTATGAACAGTTCATAAGAACCTCCTTAAACCATGCCTCCACAACATAATTTCCATCAGTCAGCAAATCAAACACAAACAATTTACAAACATTGCAGAATGGAGCACTGAGAATAATAATAGGCTGCACCAAAACCACCTACATTGGATACCTACATACAAGAACTAGAATCCTCCCTATAGAACATCACATGAAAATGACAAGAACACAATTCTATACTACAGGGGTGGCCAACCAGTTGATTGCAATTGACTGGTCAATCACAAGCCTGTTTGAAGTCGATCACACTACTGTACCTGTTAATAATTTGTCCTTCAGAAGTTGTCATGCAAATAGCTGCAATAGTATATCCAAATACTCATGATACAGTACTTGGATTAATCTGTCTTTCTCTTTTCTGGGGATACATACATATACCAAGGGTTATTCCCCTTTACAAGGGAGGTAGCCAAATTCAAAGACATAAATCCACTCCCGCCCGTTTCATCCTCACATACTCCACTCCCATTCACCACCCCTCCCTCCCTCTTTTCTTGGCTCCTCCTGGATGACGGGCCATCCATGCATCTCACCCACTGCCCTGGGTCAGAAGCAATGCAGCAAGGCACAGCACATCCACAGCAAAGCTGCTTCACTTAACTGCCCCCCCCCCCCATTTGTCCCCTCATGCAGAAAAAGAGAAGACAAGGAGAATCTCTTTGGGCTGCATCAAAATATCCTTCACACATACTCCCTCATCCCGCATCCCTCACCCACTCCCTTCCACGCATCACAGCATCATCCATACACAACCATTCCACTCACCCCTATCTTCTGTCTCCTTGCTTCCTTCCTCAACAGACATTTCCCTCTTTCCCAATGCCCCTTTCACCCCATCTATCCATCTCATCATTGGCCGCCCCCTCATGTTCACTCCATCCACCTCTGCCTTCCACATCTCTTTTACTAATCTTTCTTCACTCATTCATTCCATGTGTCCAAACCATCCCAATACTCTTTCATCAGCCCTGTCTCCCAACTCCCATTTCACCCCCGTTCTCCTCCTCACTTCCTCATTTCTCACTCTATCCAGCCTAGTAACCCCTACCATACTTCTCAGGCATTTAATCTCAAACAACATTTATACTCTTTCTTCCTCTCTTATGTTCCATACAGTGCTGTTGGCACAATCACTCCTTCATACAATCTCCTCTTAGCATCCATTCCCAAATGTCTCTTTCTCATTACACTTTTTAATCCCTCAAGGCATTTACATGCTTTTCTCAATGTACATTGTGCCTTCATCTCCACTCCTCCCTTTCTTCATCTCCACTCCTCCCTTTCCTGCCACATTCACACCCAAGTATCTTAAGCGAGCCACTTCCTCCAGTCTCTCACCCTTAATACTCATTTTCAATTTCCTGTCATCCTTGTACATCTCATCACCTTACATTTACTTTCATTTATCTTCAGCTTCCTTCTTTCGCACACCTTCCCAAATTCTGTCACTAACTTCCTTAATCCCTCCTCTGATCCTACTACGAGCATAGTGTCGTCAGCAAACAACAACTGACTCATCTCCCATTTTTCTCCATTTTCTTTAACCATCTCCAACCCCCAGCCCATTACCCTTGCATTTACCTCTCACAGCACCCCATCCATGTATAAATTGAAAGCCAAGGCGACATAACACATCCCTGGCTAGGTCCCACCTTTACCTCAAACCACTCACTCTCTCCATTTCTAATTCAAACACAGGCTCTACTACTCTTGTAATAACTCTTGACTGCTCTTAACAGCTTTCCTCCTATTCCATATATCTGCAATATCTCTCACAGTGTCTTCCAAATCCATAAAGGCCCAAAAAACATCCTTACCTTCTAAACCTTTCTCACACATCTGCCTTACCACAAAAATCTGATCCATGCAACCCCTGCCTGTCCTAAACTCACACTGTTCCTCACCAATTAATCTTTCTGTTACTTTCATAATCCTCTCATTCAAAACCTTCCCATAAGTCTTCCTAACTACACTCAAAAAACTGATCCCTCTGAAACTGCTACACCCACACTTCTCCCCTTTTCCCTAGTAAAGCAGAACTATACAGGCACTCCTCCAGTCCTCCGGCACTCTACCCTCTTTTAGACAAACACTAAAAAACCTTACCAGCCAGTCCACCATCACTGTACCTCCCTTTTTTAGACACTTCACACGACACCCATCTAACCCAGTTGCCCTAACTGCTCTCATCATTTTAATAACTGGTCTTGCCTCATCTTTTCTTATTTATCCTCCATTTTCCACATTCATCACTGTCATTCTCTTAGCACTTCCTACTGCAACTACCTTTCCCTCCCTATCAGTCGCAGTATAATAAAGTATCCTCGTTTCTCTAAGAAGAGAGATTTCCTCTATCACAGACAAAATGATGTGTGGCTCTGGTCCATAGGGGCACCCCATATAGACCCTAAAATATCAGTTGCATGCTCCTGAGCAGCTTTTAGCCCCATGATAACATGCAGCCAGTACTCAAGACGGGGGTATTTCTGGGAATAAGGTATATTTTTAATGGTGGACATGTCTGAACTCTTACTCCGCTGGTCTTCAGACCACTTGGTGATCCTTAACTGCTTTTGAAGCATCTCGCCATGTCTTTCTGTCCTGTGCCACCTCCTCCTTCCATTCTCTTGGTTCTATTCTGCATATCTGCACATCTTCTTCAACGCATCTCCTCCACTCTTTTCTAGGTCATCCAAGTGGTCGTCTTCCAAGCACTCCACTATTGATCACTTTCTTTGGCCATCTATCTTCTTGCAACCTTGTGACATGTCCTGCCCATTTCAATCTTTTTAATCTTATTACATTTTTAATATGAGGTTGTTTTGTTTGTGCTTGAATTTCCCAGTTATGTTTTATTCTCCATTCTTGCCTTTGGTTGTCATACACGGGTCCTAAAATTCTTCGTACAATCTTATTTTCAAGAACTTCAAACTTCTTCTCCATAGCTTTCGTAAGGGCCCATGTTTCGTAGCTGTACAATATGACTGGTTTCACTATTGAGTTGAACAGTCTCAGTTTTATTGTTGAACATACAATTAGTTATTTATAAAGATAGACTACTCCTATGTTATCATGCAGCCTTTAAGCCTGGGAAGATTGGCAGAAACTGACTAGTGGACATTTTGAATCTTAGGCTGGTAGATCACATCAGGGTAACTGTAGAAAAAGTAGATCATATCTCACAAAAGGTTGGCCACCCATGATATACCAGAACCCTAAACACCGTATACATTTCACAAGCACCATCAACAGAATGCAACCAAAAAATTACACCAGTAGCATACTTCTCAAACATCTGTAACAACTTACCAGTTATATCACACAAAACATCACACAAAAACACATACACCTAGATAACTAAACAATACCTTTAAGAAAGACTGCCACAGAGTAAACCCTGCCACTCCTGACAAGAACTACATAGGCTCACCTGTGCTCAGGACACCATCTGGCATTAAAACAGTGGACCAACACAAGATAAGCCTGATTTTCACTAAATGGCTGATTGGTTCACAAAAATTGAACCTAATGATAAATAATAATTCAAAATTGGAATATTTCTTCAACTGAGTCTCAGATTTTATACATCTGAATTAGTTATAGATGTTTAAAATGGCTGGTAAGGTATGGGAACATCAACTTAATTTTGAAAGTGTTAATTGAATTTCTTGATATCATCATAAAATCTGAGTCCTGGTCCTGCTTTTTTATCAAACTCAGATTAAAGGTATGACCATTATAAAATAAAATTTTGTTTTACCTTTAAAGGACTTGTATTTGTTGATGCATGTAATATGTGCCCTCCCAGGGTATGCTCTCAGTTGATGATATAAGAAAATATTTTCATTTATATAGATATAACTACAGTATTTTCAAGGAAGGATGGATTTGTCATTGCATTGTTTCTGGCCCAGGCAGTGGGCAAGGGACAAGGATGACCCTTCTTCCACAAGAAGTGAAGATCAAAGAGAAATGTGCAACAGGTGGGAGAGGGATAGTGGGTGGATGCATGCCTTAGCTGGCTACTTCCCTTAATTCAGTGTAGGTGATCTTAAGGACCAAGCAGATGCAGTTAACAGTAGATGTACAGTGAAAGACAAAAGTATCTTCCTAGGTTTGTCCAAAGATAGATGAAACATGGTGAAACATTATGAGAAGAAGATAGATTAAATTTGTTTGACAATCAAATAGTGTCCCAACAGATGAAGAAAACAAACTGTCCATGGTAGGAAGGGATTGAAACATTTTTTATGAAAAAAATTCATCATGGCAGAGGTGTCTGATGAAATGATGGAAGAAGTGAGAGAATCTATTGAAAAAAAAAATGTCACAAGGTTGAATGTGAGAAGTACAGATATGAAAGAATGTAGGGTAATCAAGAGAGGACGTTAAGGGAAGTTTACAACAAATGAAGCCATTGATAACAGTCAGTACATGATGTAGTTTTAAGAAGACAACAGGGGATCAGTAAAAGAGAGACAGAAAAGGAGAAATCTTCTCTGAAAAAAAAAATATATCTGCGTAATGAAAATATTGGAAATTAAGTAGTCAGTAACTTTAATAAGTACACAGGGTGGAACTTGATTGCCCAAAATATGCTTTGAAAATACAGTACTAATCTATCTATAGATTTATATATACCAAGGGCATTTTCCCCCTTACAAGGGAGGTGGCCAAGTCAAAAGGCATTTCATTCCCACCAATTCCATGCCTATCCACCACCCTTTGTTCCCTCTTATCTTAGCTCCTCATGGATGACAGTCATACCATGAGTCAGATGCAGTGCAGCAAGACTGCACATCTACAGCAAGTCCGCTTCACTTAATTGCCAACCCCCATCTCTGTCCCCTTATACAGGAAAAGAGAAGATGGGGAGAAATCCCTTCAGGTTGCATCAAAATATCATACATAACCATTCCCTATCCCCTCATCCCCCACCTCCTTTCCTTGCATCACAGTATCATCTATATACAGCCATTCTCCACTCATCCTTATTTCCTACCTTCTCCCTACCTTGCTCAACAGACATTCCCCTCTTGCCAAACGCCCTTCACCCCAAGCATCCATCTCTTCCTAAGTCTTCCCTTCAAGTTCACTCTATCCACCTCTGCCTTCCACACCTCTTTTACTAATCTCTCTTCACTCATTCTTTCCATATGTCCAAACTATCCTAATACTCTTTTATCTGCTCTATCTGCCATCTTCTTTTCCACTCCAGCTCTCCTCCTCACCTCATTTCTCACTCTAGCCCACTTTGTAACCCTTATCATACTTCTCAGACATCTTATCTCAAACACATGAGGCATCTAGAATAGAAAGGTGTAAACACCTCACCACGGTATGAAAATATGGTTCTTAGATTGTTTGATGTTAAGAGGCAAAATGGCTTATGTGTGATGACAGCTTTTTCCCCTTTCTATTTTATATGCCTCACATTTAAACTTATCCTTTCTGCCTCTTAAAATCCAGGTCTTTACCCCATACAGTACTGTCAGTACAATCAGCCCTTCATATAGTCTCCTCTTTGCATCCATTTCCAAATGCCTATTTCTCATGACAATTTTTAATTCCCCAAGGCATTTACTTGCATATCTCAGTCTATAATTTACTTCCAGTGTCTTTCCTCCCTTTCCTGCCACATGCATATACCTCCTCCAGCCTCTCTCCTTTAAGACTTCCTTCTAATTTGCTGGTATCCTCTCCCCTTGTACATCTCGTTACCTTACTTTTACCCACATTTACCGTCAACTTTTTCCTATCACATACCCTCCCAAACTCCATCACTTACTCAATCCCTCCTCTGATCCTGCCTTAGAGTAGAAAAATCATGAAAATGGGGCTGAAATGCAAAGCTGTTATTACAAGGATGGAAAGACCTCTAAGTTACCATAGACAATTCCTGTCAGTGGACTAAAGATCACAACTGAGAAAATGAATCTATTTGTGGGATACTGAGTACATAAATTATATGAAGTTAATTCATTAAGGATTTCAATGACATCCCTATAGACCAGAATTGTACATCACCCCTTTGCAATTGAAGACTGTTCTTTGCTGAAAGAAGAATAGACTACTGATCACTTAAACTTTACTATTCATCCTTTCTGCCACCCTCCACCTCTCCTTTACCACCCGCATGACTCCTCCTCTTTATTACAATATTGTCCTCGAGGATAAAATTGCTGGTTATTGGCAATGAATTACAACCAGATTTCTTTGGGGGGAAAATAAATAGATAAAATAAGATAAAAATGTATTACTATGGTAGGTAGCAGTGTTCTATGGACCATCCCACTGATCTCTCTGGAAGGGTATTGGGCAGCTGTCTGTGATTGAGTCTTTTTCTGTATTATTGTTTGAAGGTGAGGCAGTTGAGTGGAAGAGGTGGTAAGGAAACTCAGGTTGAACCAAGAAATTTGAAGAATAATCCCAGTTCAACCTGAGTTTCTTTACCACCTTTTCCACTCAATTTTTCTGTATTATTGGTGGTCCCACAAAGTGTGGAAATGGAAAATGCAATGGATAAAATTGATGGAGCATATCTTGGTAGTGAAGGGAGTAAGATCCTACTGAAAGAGAACATTAGGTTGGAAGAGTCGGTGTATATTTCATATACATGGGATATTGCATTTTGTTGTTGTTGTTGTTGTTCTATAGGTCTGAGGACCACAATGGAATACATGCTTTTTTGTGTTATCCTCGGCAATTGTAATTGTTATTTCGAACTACCGGTATGTGTTCTTTTCATTATCTGCACTTCATATATATTGATTTAATGCCAAATAAACTTATTATTATTATAACTCATGCACATTGTAGTATTATGAAGTGCATAACTTAAACCCCTCTCATGTATGATTTTTTTTTCTGTACAGGCAGCTATCATGGAAGAAATGACACTGGTACCAACTATTCAGCGCCCTCTTATTCGTCTGCCAGCTCTTCAATTCCTTGCCATTCCACCCACACTTACATCGTATGTACACAACTTGTCACGACCTCAAAAGGTAAGAAATCTAGATTTATATATAGATTAATAGATAAAGAAAATGAAACATTAAGGCATTTAAAAATGGCATTAGTAGCATTTCTTCCTATGGAGACTGTCATAAGGACTTTTAATAATAGTGCAAGTCATGGGATATTATTTGATGTAGGTAACTGTGGTCCTTGTGCGCAGAAATTTACTTGTTTACTAACTTTTCTCTAATAAGTATGTGCGCACTCATGGCGGCCAAGTAATTCGTTTGCAATAGAAGCGCTAGAGTTAGAAGTGGGAAGAAAAGAAAAAAATTATTGGTTTGATGGTTGGCAAGTTACCATATTTTTTTTTTAGAGAATTTGTAAGTTGATGTTTGGGTGGAACTTCTTTATTGAATTAATTTTAATACAATTTAAAAACCTTGTGTGCGCACATTTTTTCTTTATGTGCGCTAGCTGTAAAGCGTCCATGCGCACAGCTTATAGGGAACGTTGGTGGTGTAGTCAGCGGCGGCGCCAGGAATTTTTAGTTGGGGAGGCTAAGGTGGGGCTGAGCAATTTTTATGGGGGGCTAATAGTAACATCTAATAGTAATAGTAATATGATAATACACATATATTATCCTCATTTCAGAAGGGGAGGGGGTTAATGGTTGGGCTAGCACTGATGGCTGACAAATCTTTAGCCCTGGCAATTAAAAATTCCACTTAATAAAATTATTTCAATGAGTGTTTTAAATTTTCAATTTGCTCATTTCAGTTGGGGGGCTAATGGGGGGGCTGGCCACTTTTTTTTTGGGGGGGGCTAACCCCCCCCAAGCCCCCCCTGGCGCCGCCACTGGGTGTAGTACAGAATGGATTGTATGATTAAAAAGTAAATATCAGAATAAAGAATAGTATTATACATGTATCAGAATATGGAGATAAGGGAGAGGGGTTTGGGTTTGAGTAAGACTGAGGCAAGAATGTGTGATATGATTGATATCACAATGGTTGTGAAAGACTAGCCAAGAGGGTGTGAAAAGCAAAAGTAGATGGAATGAGCTTGAGAGGAAAATTGAGAAAAAAAAAGGTGGGCAGATGGGGCGAAAGGAGATTTCGAAAGATTGGAGTGAATGGGTGAAGGGATGATGCAACCCGAAAAGATGGACTTATGATCTTATCTGCTTATTAAATCACGACGTCACGACGAAAACAGTCATCATTTACTCCAGACGTCAACTGAAGTATGATCCATTGTATGCTCTCTTCATTTGTAATCGACGGTACGTTATAATGCAGGGTTGCTCCACATATTTTGTAAAACTGTATTTTCGTGACTGAGGGTCAGCATTCGTCTTCGCTGCGTCCTTCACTACCTCGGCACCTTTCGTGTGCCCAGCCAGTTGATCGAAATTAGTAATTTTCTACATTAGAACAGTAGCATTATATTTAATGAAATAACGAATTAAAAGTAAAGAAGTTATTTTTACGATATATATATATATATATATATATATGTATGTATATATATATATTTATATATATATATATATATATATATAATAAAAAGTGATGGCTAGTATTGCATTAACTATTTTCTTATAGGTATTTTCCATATACCTTATTATAGATATGTGTTCCTTAGAAAGGGTATTTATGACTTGGGTGTTTGTAGTCATAAATTTCCTTACTAGGGAACACAAATCTATAATAAGGTATATGGAAAATACCTTTAAGAAAATAATTAATGCACAACTAGCCATCACTTTTAATGTTATATGCATTAGAGAAAAACTCCTGTCCAAATACACTTTTAACATATATATATATATAATAACATATATATATATATATATATATATATATATAATTATTTTCTCATAGGCGAATTTCATATATATATATATATATATAGATATATATATATATATATATATATAATATATATTACTCCATTTAACATGTACTTGAAAACATACGAGTATTATTAATGAATACTTGAGAAAAATGACATGCTTAAAGTTAAAAGCCATACTCGCCAATTTCACTTATTAACGTGCATACTATATGTGTTATGTGTCCGATCCCTAGGACACAAACTAATGGAAAACTCGAGATATTACTGACAGCCAAACAAATGCAATGTAATAAAACATACTCCAGTGGGCAGGGGAGAAGATGTTTTGAAAAGGAAATTCGAACGAATGGACTAACGCAAGATAGAGGGATGAAGAGTCTTGTCATGAGCAGTCGTGGCGGCACACTATGCATTTCTCACTAGCATGCTACTTGCTTTTGCTATTTCATTTAGTTGGGAACGACTTTGGTTCCGATCTTTTGCTTTCCAAATTTCCAAACGTCAAATTACTCTTGCGTCGTATAGTGAGAAGCTGAACGACGAATTAAGAGAAGTTATACCGATACCATTATGTTAGACACATTGTTGGGTTGTTCTTACGGAAGTCTAGAATGTTGTAACCGAAGACGTTTCTGTTCAAACGAAGTAGCAAAAAGCAAGTAGCATGTTAGTGAGAAATGCAGTGTTCCGCCACACTGGGTCAATTCTCGCTAGCATGCTACTTGCTTTTGTTAGTTCGTTTGATTTGAAACGACTTCGGTTATGATCTTTTGTTTATCAAATTTCCAAATGTCAAATTACTCTTGCGTCATCGAGTGAGTAGCGGAATGACGAACTAAGGGAAGTAAAATCTTTTCGAAAGTTGGACATATTGTTGAGATATTTTTTTTTTTTTACAAAAATCTAGAAAATGTAACTGAAGTCGTTTCTGCTCAAACGAAGTGGGAAAAGCAAGTAGCATGCTAGCGATAAATATCTAATGTGCCGTCACCGAGACTTTTGGTCAATAGCAGCGTTTTATTCACTCGTGTTTATTTATTTATTTATTTATTCATGTTTATCTATTTATACACTAGCCCATTGAATTCCATGTTTTACCAAAATACCGGGAGCCATCTTCTCTGAAAAAACTAAGGATTACTGAAATTTTATTCTAATATATTTTCTTATTCACTTTAAAATATGAAATTCGTCGTCACGGCTTTGTCATGGGGGCGTGGCCTGCGTCGCTTTGCTCCGCCCCTTGTATTCCATGTGTTAACAAAAACACGTACGTGACTGGCGGGAGCCATCTTCCCTGAGAAAACCATGAATTTCTTATATTTTTATGTGTGTGTGTGTATGATATATATATATATATATATATATATATATCTATATATATATATATATATATATATATATATATATAATATGAGAATGAAGGTGGAGGAAGTATACGAGGAATAGTAGGGGAGTTTTAATGCTTGACGTTTCGACCTTTATGTGCATATGTGTGTGTATTTTTTCCCTTATGCCAGCAAATGATTTGAAACGAGCATTCACAGGTTGGTTGCAAAATAGGACGAGAGAATTATATGAGAGGTACAAAGAAAAGAAGAGAAGTAAAGCATAAAATAAAGGAGGCAAAAAGGAGAGCAGATGTGAAATGGGGTAAGAGTATGACAGAAGTTTTGAAAGTAATAGAAATATGATTTGTGAGGAAATTAAGAGAGGAGGGGGGCGGCGAATCAAGTAGAGAAGAAAAGGGAAAAGGCGCAAATGGAAAGGTGATAATGGAAGAGACGTCAGTAAGAGGAAGATGGGCAGAGTATTTTAGGGAGTTGCTAAATGTGAAGGAGGATAGGGAGGGAAAGGTAGTTGCAGTGGGAAGCACTAAGAAAATGACAGTGATGAATGAGAAAATGGAGGAGAAATAAGAAAATATGAGGTGAAAGCAGTTATTAAAATATTGAGAGCACGTAAGGCACCTGGGTTAGATGGGTGTCATGCGGAATGTCTAAAAGAGGGAGGTACAGTGATGGTGGACTGGCTGATGAGGTTATTTAATGTTTGCTTAAGAGAGAGCAGAGTGCCGGAGGACTGGAGGAGTGCCTGTATAGTTCCTCTTTACAAGGGGAAAGGGGACAAGTTTGAGTGTAGTAGTTTCAGAGGGATCAGTTTGTTGAGTGTAGTTGGGAAGAATTATGAGAGGGTTTTGATTAAGAGGATTATGAAAAGAACAGAGGGAATAATTGGTGAGGAACAGTGTGGGTTTAGGACAAGTAGGGTTGCGTGGATCAGGTTCATATGGTAAGGCAGATATGTGAGAAAGGTATAGGAAAAGGTATGGGTGTTTTTTTAAGTCTTTATGGATTTGGACAATGCTTATGACAGGGTAACCAAGAAGGTACTGTGGGAGGTATTGCAGATATATGGGATTGGAGGAAAGCTGTTAAGGGCAGTCAAGAGTTTTTACGAGAGTAGTAGAGTCTGTGTTAGCATTAGAAATGGGGAGAGCGAGTAGTTTAAGGTAAAGGTGAGACTTTGCCAAGGATGTGTCATGTCGCCATGGTTGTTTAATTTGCACATGGACGGGGTGGTGCGAGAGGTAAATGCAAGAGTAATGGACCATAACAATATCCTGGCTTGTATTCACCGGATAATTTACACAGCTTGGTACCTCCTTTGACCGGGTTAATAGCGTCAATAGTCTTATTGACTTTAGTAACTATTTCAGGGATGAGATTTTTTAAGGATGGGATGTAATTTAGTTCTGTCCTCTAGGACGTTATCAATCTTTTCAAGATATTTAGAGGTGGAGGTAAGGACGATTATATAGGCCTTATCGCTATGTCTTACGGTCACCTCCTCGTTATCTCTTAGACGATGGGCGGCTTCAATGTGTCTTTTGTAACACCGAGCTGTAAAAGTGCCTCGTTGCTTATCGGTCTCAGCCATAAGTTCTGGCTGAAGACTTCGACTGATTTCAACATTACTTTCATCAGCAAGTTTGAGGATGCTATCAATTAGGACCTCTATCTCTACCCTCTTTTTTGTGTGGTTTGGGTTTAGAGAGGACATGGCAATTTAGCCCCGGTTCAAGAAGTTTCTTCTGATCAGTGTCGAGGTCGATATTGGCCAGGTTGACGTAGGCTTCCGTAGGTTGGGGGATTTTGATTTAATATCCATTCATAGCACTCGATTTTCATATGCCTTTCCTCTCCATTGATTTCTTGTACGTGGAGAGGGTGGATTTAAACGCAGCGTTGATTCTTTCTTTGTGACAAATGTCGATGTTCTCACGATCTCACAGGAGCTGCTGGGCCTGTACCTGATGGTATAAATGGGAAACAATGGTCTTCTTTCCATCTCATTGGCGACCAGGGTTCTTCTATGCTCCAAGGTCATCGCTTTGTTCCTGACTGCCTCGTCGTAGAGTTTAATATTCGTGAAGCGTGTCAGGAGATTCTCTTTCAAGCATATTCTGTTGAAAATTACAGCAAATTAATTAAAAATTTCTTTTTATTTCTTAAGTTCTCGGAAAGATTTCTGTGGGAAGGAGGGGGGAAAAAGTAAATTTCCAATAGGCATTGGGAACCTATATTGACGATATTTAACACACAATACAGAAATCAAACAAAACACAATAGAATGAGCCAAGACGTTTCGCAGATCGTTCTGCATCTTCAGTTGGACTTGTAAACGAGTGAGTTTGCATATATATATATAGACGAAGTAAGACTAATCTTTGAGAGGTCACGCTTGGCTTTTCTCAGCTTGACTGGCGCCATTTTGTTGATTCCTCAGCGTAACTGATTGTCTTACACATGAGTTATGTGCCTCCGTGGGGTGCCTGTGTGTGGGTGTTCTCTGTACTTGGGTCTCTCTTCTTGATGGCAAGTGTCTCCTACACGTAGTAGGCTGGAAAACCCTTCCCAGCTTGCGCAGTGATAATTCTAGTGTGATCAAATGTCAATATATTGACATTTCGTCACAGGTTGTTTTTTTCCGATTTGTGTGGTGGAGTATCTTGTGCGACCTGTCCTTGTTCCTTTTTATGTCCACACCAGTTTAGTATATGTATCGCTGTCTCTGTCACTTTGTATGCCCTGATGATGCCTTAAAATAAACGAAAACGTTCGGACTAAGTTTCTTATTTCCCAGTGGTTTTTCTACACACACACACACAAAAGACGTAAGAGCGATGTAATGTAAACAGTCAGGTTCGGCCGTGCGCGAGCTTTGAACTCGCATCCCTCAGAACGCGATACCCGAGACTTGCAGCTTTGTATGAAAGTGGCAGTTGCCGACAAGCCTATCGAAATAAACACCATAAAGGCTCCGTGTTTATTTCATTACAGCTTTGACACACAGTTAAACGTCTTGCAACCTGATATGATCTTATATCCAAGGTTGGGCCAACTGAAAGCTACAGTCCTGAAGTGTGTGTGTATGTATTACACATGTCAAATTTCACCGAAAATACTGCGAAAATATGGAGACTGCTCATAACCCTTTCACTGTGAAGTCGGAGTAGGAAAGGAAGAGTTTCTTCAGCTGAACAAAATTATTTGACTGCATCTAGAATAAACACTGTCTTAGAATTCAACGATAAATGTTGTGTAAGCATTAGTGTATCCGTTTATAAGTCATAAGAACATAAGAATGAAGAAGACTCCAAGAGACAATAAAGCTTACATTAGGGAGTGCTATTTCCGTTACCACCTATCACCTGTTTAATATTTCTATTTTTTCTTCTCTTTTTTCAGATTATTATTGTAAGTGTGAGCTTGGGCGTCACCTTGGTGGGACTGGTGGCTCGGTACCTGCGCAGGAGGAAGAGGACCGTCAGGAGGTCGGCTCTCCTGAAGGCCAACGACCCTTCCAGAGCTCACCGCAAATTCAAACCCATCACCATACGAAGTCCTTCAGGAGGTGGGTCTTCAGGTTTGATGAAGTCGCTTGCGCGCGCACACACACGCGCGCACACAATTCCCGGTGTGTGCAGTGTGAGTGGTCTCAGACCTACCCAGAGATCTGCTAATAATGAGCTCTGAGCTCACTGCCGTAGGGTGGTGTCTGGCTGTCTCGAAAAGAGGCTGCAGCAGATCCGAGGTGAATACACACATACATACATACATACATACATACATACATACATACATACCTACATACATACATACATACACACACAGCCACACACACACACACACACACTTACGTACATACACACACATACGCACACACGCATACATACACACACACACACACACACACACACACACACACACACAGTGGTAGCGTTCTTAATCACTAATCCAGCGGTCCGAGTTCGAATCCCACCCAGGGTTGAAATAGTTTCAATATCGCTGTCCTGCGAGTCGTTATTCCAACTCTCGTGGGTGGGGAGTTCGGGATCTGTGTGTAAGGTCACAGCATTACCCATAGATCGGTCATACATGAGCTCTGAGCTCTCATTCGGAAGGGTAATAGCTGGGAATCACACACATCGGGCTGTTGTCTGTATTTTTTTTATTATCTTTTGTCAATGGCTGTTAAGAGGAAGAAGACGAAGAGAGGGAGGGGGGCAGTTTTCAGTTTTCAGCTCTTATGTGCAAAAAATGTAGGAAATATTGTCAATATCAATATGTTGTCCTGGGTCAGAGACCGAATGCCAGTCCCTTGGGGTAGGACCTCCAGATGAAGGTGTAGGGGGAGGGGAGATGATCCTCTTCTGTGTCTGTCGTCGTTCACTGGGAATATTTCACAACAGCTGGTGATTGATTGCGCTCCTTTGGCTTTCGTCTGCGATCAGTCACGACGATTGAGTTATTTATGTGCTATATTGGTTTGACCTTGGGTCAGGGCCGTAGCCAGGAATTAAATTTGGGGGGGGGGGGCTAACCATGCTTTAGGGGGATGGGCTGTCGCTGTACTCTGCCCACAGTACATAATCATTGATAATATATATAATATGCCTGTAATGATAGCTACAATTTTGTATTTTATGTATATACATCATGTGTCACAAATTCACCATAAACTTAGCTTAGTTTTGTAAGTTTTCTGGTGTAGTGCATTTATAGTACTTTTGAGTAAAAATCAATTTGGGGGGCTAATTGGATTTTTTGGGGGGCTAAGGCGGTGAGATGATAGAAGGCAAAAGGGAGGGACTTGGGGATTCTTCCTTCATAAATTATTCTCGGGTGTGTGTGGACCATCACTCCATATTTGGTAAAGAAAACCGTTAAGAAGTGGAGACGGTGCAAAACAAACAAATTGATAAACTTACGTGATTGTTATGTCGATGGAACAAGATTGATGGTTGAGTATGAGGTGGTGGAAATGTTGTGCATTAGACTGTATCAGGAGTGATTTTGTAATTTTATTCTGGCTGCTGCCACGTGATTTTATTCAACTAAGGGGGAACCCCAATCATAAGCCAGTGGGTTAAATAGGTGATAGTAAAGTCACATTGTCTTAGAACAAAAGCATTTTTGTTACTGTTATGATGATTAATGGGGGGGACGGAGAGGGGGGGTCGCCGATTTAATGAAGCGGCCTTGCTGTGGATGTGCTGTGTCTTGCGACACTGCTTCTGACCCAGGGCAGTGGGCAAGGTGCAGGGATGACCCGTCATTCAGGAGGTGCTAAGGTAAGAGGGAGGGTGGAGGGGTGTGGAGTGTATTCAGGGATGGAATGGGTGGGAATGATTTTATGCCTTTTTCTTTTTGGCTACCCCCCTTGTAAGGGGGAAAAAGCCTTGGTATATGTATGTATGTATGATGTTTAATGTTTTGAAATTTTTATTTCGATAGAACAGAAGTACAGAATATTGACTACCCCCAGTAGAGACAGATATATAGATAGAGAGTGAAAGAGAGAGAGAGAGAGAGAGAGAGAGAGAGAGAGAATCTATTTGGTGCCTTGTCATTGGTCAACCGCTTAGCAGAGTTGCATCAGACACTCGTCTCGGGCCTCTGTGTCCACCTTGCCAGGCGTCGTGTTTTTCTTTCTTCGAAGTTGCCGTTACCCACAGTCGTATGGTTCATGTCCATGATAATGATGAGTTCTGTCAATATATATAACCCCTTCAGTAACTAAGACGGAGATGATTAGAATAGCTTGGCGACAGGAAGAATGAAAGGAAAGGGACTGTCCGGTATGGAAGGGGCTGGTTGGTCTATGCCCTGGCCTCGGTACCACCGTGGGGTTACCATGGTGATGAATGAAATCACTAGGCGGCAGCTAGGATTAAAAAGAAAAGTACCACCCATTACGGAAGGTACATATATTATACCATTACGGTTGAGCTTCTCGTGGGTAAATAAAATCGTCTGACGGCAGCATGAGCAAAGCTCTAACATCGGCTGGGCAGTGTAGCCACCTTTAGGGGAGTAGGGAGGGGTAGGATAACATCAGATCCATGTTATTATTTATTTATTTATTTATTTATTTATTTAATCATGAAAGCTAAGATGAGAGGGAGGTAGGTGCCTTAGACTTGGCTACCCCTTATAAGGGGGGGGGAACTCCTGTTATATAGATAGATGGGTAGATTTATTTTACAAAAGCCATGTCACGAAGACTCAAATAACATTATATGTTTTAGCGAGATTGGAATTAAGATAAGAGTAATACGTGAAGGCCTATCACTGCAATAAACACATCTATCCCATTGAAAGTTAGATGACGATGTAGTTACATGTGAGGTGTCAGTTTATAGTATTAGCTTAGTTGCTTTGTATTACAGTACTGTTGATCTGATATCGAGGTGTGTGTGTGTGTGTGTGTGTGTGTGTGTGTGTGTGTGTGTGTGTGTGTGTGTGTGTGTGTGCGTGCGTAGGGACGGGATGCCGGGCTGGGATGTGACCGGTATCCAGAAGAACGGTTGTATATATATATGTATATATATACATATATATATATATATATGTATGTATATACATATATATACATATGTATATATACATATATATATATGTATCTATATATATATATATGTGTGTGTGTGTGTGTGTGTGTGTGTGTGTGTGTGTAAACTGCGCTGGCTTAGAACTTAGCTCCCTCACTGTAATTCCCGACTTGTATAATTGTCCTAATTTTCGTCATACAATTTAATTCATTTGAGGAAATCCAACTCAGCAGTCCCTAGTTTATGAGGCAGTTTGCTGTATATACAGTATAATGACACCTCAGAGATGAATGAAATAATAAAATCGCTTGACGACAACAGAATGGGGACAAAATGCCATTGGGTGCGGCAAGGGGAGTTGATTCCCGCTATTAACTTTCATCAATCAATCGTTGTCTCGAGTAAGTGGAAAACCCGCAGCCCCTCAGTGGCTGGCAACGGTCCCCGGAACCTCCCATAGGTCTCTCTGGGAAGAGAATTTGGACTGCTGTCTGTGTTGTGTGAGTATGGCTGAAAGTTGTAGGAAGTAGATCAGTCGCGGGTTGTCAGTCCCTTCATGTGTGAAAAAGTGTAAGAAATAAAACTGAAGTTGATAGAAAGGGATCTTGGGGCCATTCCGGAGATCGAATGCCGGCCCCTCAGGGTCGCACCTCCCGATGGAGGTGAGTTGATGGAGTTGACGGGTTTTGAAAATAGACCTGTGTCGAACTCATAAGCAGGCGGTCGTGAGTTTCATTCCCGGGACCCGCTGCGGGGAAGCGAACCAAACATCGGCCTTAAAAAAAAAAAAAAAAAAAAAAAAAAAAAAAAAAAAAAAAGAAAAAAAAAAAAAAAAAAAAAAAAAAAAACACGGCTTGCCCCACGAGAGGTAGTGAGATGGTGAATGTCCTTATTTATTTGTTTATTTGTTTGTTTGTTTCAGAAATACACAGCCTCGGTGGAGGGAGTATATCTCCCGGATTTCACCGCACAGTAAGGCACAGTTCCGTCTCGATGAGCAGCGACCGTGCTAGCGTCTCGACTGTCCTCACTGGCCAGGGCGGCGAAGGGAACAGCCTCACTCCTCAACAATATGGCGTCATGGGTGAGTACGATTTCTGTGGCTCCTCAAAGTGAGGGCCACGATCCCTGTACTTGGGTTGGGGTAGACCAAGACGCGAGTTTAGGTTGCGATTCTTGGAGTGTACGGTTTAAGGACCTTACTGGGTCTAGACACTTGGTAAGTCACCAACCGGGTATACAGGTCTTGTCATTGAGATTATTGGGATCGGTCCGGGGATCGAATGCCAGTACACAGGGTTGCACATCCCAGCGGGGGAAGTAAAGTTTATTTATTTATGTATTTATTTATTTATATATTTATTTATTTATTTATTTGTGAAGGAGTCAGGCGTATTAGTATGTGTGACTGCCATGAAAATGGAAGTATTTATTAGAATATATGGTTTTTTGTCACAATATGAGGATTAGAATACAGATAGTACTTTCTATTGAAAGTATCTAGAATTTGTAAATATTCAATTTTCGTAACTTTAGACGTTTGCGGCTGTAAGAAACACTAAGATATTAATATAGATTTTTTTTCCGAATAATGAGGACATAAATGTTAGATAATTCCACTACAAAGAATTATTTGTATTTTTTTTTCCGAAGAAAGGTAAGTCATTTGAACAATTTTGTTTTATTTAATTTAGCGTTCTATTTTGTTTCATTCCTGTTTTATTTATTTGTATTTTATTTTATTTTTCTTGTTTTATATTTTATTTTATTCGCTTTTTATTATTTGTTATATTTTATTCTGTTTAATTTGTATATTTCATTTCATGTATGATTAATTTTACACTCGAAATTGATATGCTACACAATGAAATGAAAAATTATACAAATATTGTTTTGGTTCTCGATATGATCATATGATTATATTCGATTGGATTCTCCCAATGAAAACGTCGTGGGCCCCAATTATCTAAATAAAATCGCCTGGCGACATCCAGACCAAAATATCCGAGAAAATAAAATTTTAAACTCGTAGACAAGCCAATTGGATCAGTTTAACTAGAAAATCAGATAGAATTCTAAGTTGGTTTAGCGATTTTTATTTATTTATTTATTTATTCTTATTTATTTTAAGTGCGACCCTCAGACATGACATTGTCGTCAGGCGATTTTATTCAGCTGAATGGTCAGCTCAGGTCGTGACCTAAGGTCGAGGTAATTCAAAATGTTTGTTGGCAGAAAAGGGTTGTCGTGATATATATATATATATATATATGTATATATGTATGTATATATATATATATATATATATATATCATATATATGTATTTATATTTATATATATCACATATATATGTATGTATAAATGTATATATATATATATATATATATATATATATATATATATATATATACAGTATACACAGGGAGTTATCTTTGGACTGTCCAATTTATATTAATTTATATCATAACAAACAAATATCGACGGCCAAGGGCATAATCGAAAAAAATAAGTAAGTAAATAAACAAATTAATAGAATAAAGTAATAGAAAAAGGAAACAAGAAAAAAGAAAAAGAATGACTCCATTAATTTGGAAAAAGTGTCATTTCAGAATGCATTGATTGAGTTGAGAGGAATCCTCTTAACATGGTAATTAGTTGCAAGCTGCCCCACCATACTGTGAATCACCCCCTCCCCCCCACCAGCGTCTGTGTGTAGCATAACATAGCATAGATATAGCATAGCATGGGCAGAGATCATGTTGGGTACAAGGCCACGCTTTTTTTCGAAATCTGATTTTTTTTATTTATTTATTTGTTTTCGTTTATTATTTCTTCATTTGTTTATCTGCCTTCAATAATTTATTCGTTGCAAGGATTTCACAATATTTATTTGAGTCCAGATTGTTATGTTGTGTTTTATTTTTCTATTAGAAAATCGCATTGAGAGGAAAGAAATAAGTTATTGTAGTTATTGTATTATTATAAATTATTGTATTAATGTATATTGTTTCCTTTAGCTGAGCTAAGTCGCATGCTAGTCTGGGCATGTTAAATATACTCATACTGTGCAGGACTAAACTTGAACGGGTTGCACTGTTGTTGTTGTTTTTGTTACTCAGTGAGTAATATATTCTCATTATTTCTAGATGAGTAATTGAATTCTTGATCGTAAGTTTCTCAGCCTTATCATCCCATCTCCCCCCTCCCCCGCCCGAAAAAGTAATATTGTGGGTTTTTCAAACATTTTTCCTTGTAACTTCAAGTTTTCTTTGACGAGTTTTATTAACAGAGAATTGAAGTAAGGGGTGACTTTAACTAATTGTTTCGAATGTGTGATTGGGATGATTTTTGCATAAAGTTATATCAAATCATCTACCATAAACCAAAATAGAATATGAATAAAACACACAAACACACACACACAGTATGTGCACATGTGTAACAGTGCGTGTTTGCGTCTACATTCATGTAGACTATGCATAACTACGGGAGTTCTTGAGTGTGTTCGTTTCAATGTTTGTCTGTTTGTATGATAATGATTTCACTCTTCGAGCCTTTTTTGAAGCGCAAGTACTTTGTATATATTTACACTCACATGCGCCCGCGCGCGCACACACACACACAGAAACACACACACACACACACACACACACAAACACACACACACAAACACAAGCATATGCTGTCCCGGTGTGTGGTGTGTGAGTGGTCTCAGACCTACCCAGAGATCGGCAAATAATGAGCTCTGAGCTCACTGCCGTAGGGTGGTGTCTGGCTGTCTCGACAGAGACTGCAGCAGATCCGAGGTGAATACACATATACACACGACTCGGTGGCGCGGTCGGTAGAGTCCCCGACTGTCACTACGGGGGTCAGGGTTCGAATCCTGCCCAGGGCTGAAATAATTTCAGAATCGCTGTGCTTCGGGTCGTTACTGATACTCTTGTGGGCGGGGAGTTGGGTGTGTGTGTGTGCGTGTAAGGTCAAAGTATTACCCATAGGTCGGTCATACGAGCTCTGAGCTCTCATCTGGGAGGTTAATAATTGTCAATCACGAGTCCAAGACATGATCCAAGACCATGGTGAATCACATACACACGACTCGTGGCGCAGTTGGTAGAGTTCCCGGCTGCCACTATACGGCGGTCCGGGTTCGAATCCCGCCCTGGGCTGAAATAATTTCAATATTGCTGCGCTGCGGGTTGTTACTCCAACTCTCGTGGGTAGGAAGTTTGGGGTTTGTGCGCGTGTAAGGTCACAACATTACCCATAGATCGGTCATATATGAGCTCTGAGCTCTCTTCCGGGAGGGAAATAGCTGTCGATCACATGTCCAACATGTGATCCAAGACTATGGTGGTGAATCACACACACACACACACACACACATACACACACACACACACACACACACATACACACACATACACACACACACACACACACACACACACACACACACACACACACACACACACACAAACTCACTAGCACACACACACAAACTCACAAGCACACACACACACACACACACACACACACACACACACACACACACACACACACACACACACACATTTGACATTTATACATTTTCTTGGAAACTTTGAATTGGTGAGGAGAGAGAGTTCGATACATTGCAACTCTCTCTTTATCTCTTTCTCTCTTTTTCTCCTTCTTGCTTTGCTCTCACTCACTTTCTCTCTCTGTCTGTCTGTCTGTCTCTCTCTTTCTCTCTCTTTCTCTCTCTTTCTCTCTCTCTCTCTTTCTCTCTCCCTCTCTCTCCCTCCCTCTCTCTCTCTCTCTCTCTCTCTCTCTCTCTCTCTCTCTCTCTCTCTCTCTCTCTCTCTCTCTCTCTCACCACTGCGCCACGAGGTGTGTGTGTGTGTGTGTGTGTGTGTGTGTGTGTGTGTGTACATGTGTGTCTTTCCCTCCCTCCCACATAGACACTTCTCTGTCGCTGCTGGAAGTTCCCCTCAGACATTGAAAGATTATAACGAATCAAGTGATGGAAGGGCTGATGTGGGCAACAGACCTTCGTCCGACCAATTCAATCCTTTATTATTTGATTCATATTTCATTTATCATTATCATTGTTATTTTTATTATTATTTGTTATCATTACTGTTATTATTATCATTGTTCATCTTCGCGTTCTTCTTCCTCTTCTTCTTCTTCCCTTTCTTTTTGTTTTTGTTGTTGTTGTTGTTGTTCTCCTCCTCCTCCTCCTCCTCCTCCTCCTCCTCCTCGTCATTTGATTCCATTCAGCTCTGTGTAAAGATAGATAATAAATGGGTTTGCCTCTCAAGGTAATTCATAGATTATCGTAATTAATATATATACAGTTAGGAGGATCATACCAGAGGAACAATCACTAACGTAACTAATAATAAACGAATAAATAAAAAATAATCAAATGAATGATATAAATAGAGAGAGAGAGAGAGAGAGAGAGAGGATATAATTAAAAGTTTGACTTATTCTGTATACTTGAAGTGGTGAATGCAGAACGATGAATACACGTTTCGTCCAAATTCCGTTGTACATTATTACGCTCACTTATGTGTACATAGTTTGCCTTATGTGAATTTTATGAAAGCGTTTAGTAAAGGGAATATTTTGTTTGTTTGTGCTACGCTAGGTAGCACTATTCATTTCCAATTGTACTTCTGTGATGTAATTTCCAGGGTGTACATTGTAGTACAAAATTCAGAAACGCAATTTGGATTCGAGAAGTCAATACTAATTTTTACTTGATTCTGTTTTTAGTATTTCATTTTGTATAACGTTAACGTGTTACTAATAAAAAAAATTGTGTTTATTTTTATTATATTGCGAAAGATGAGAATTATTAATGTATTAATGCAGCTTTGAGACGCTAGTGTCGTTTATCCGTTGATGTTCTATTGCCAACCGACATGACGTCATCACAGCATCGGAGTCGTTTTCATAATAATTTGTGTCGCATTTTCAAATTCTCTGTGGACAAACTGTCTGTTACTTTTGAAACGGGATTAAGAAAAAAAGATTTTTTTTCATATATATATTTTTAGTGTACACACGTACTAGACCTTTTTCCTGCGCCTCACTATAATACGCGTTTTTTTTATGAGCGTTTTTAAGGGTTTTACAAAATTCATTGTCCCACACTCACTTTTTTTTTCTTTTTATTATCAATTAGGACGTTCTGGGTGTGGGGAATAGGGGAGGCTTAGTTATTGATTGAGGCATGTAAGTTCCAATAGGTGAATTGATCTTCCTTGCTGTAGCCTCTCCCCTCTCCCTCCTCTCCCTCCTCTCCCCCTCTCCCCCTCTACCCACCCTCCTCTCTCTTCCCTCCATCTATTCCTTCATCTTTTTCCCTCATCTTTCCTCCTCTTCCCTCTTCCTCCTTTCCCCCTCTCCTCTCTTTCTCTTCCATCGCTCCATTCTCCTCTTCCATCTTTTCCTCTCTTCCTTCCTCTCCCCTTTTCCCCCTTCCCACTCCCCCCTCCCCCTCTTCCTTTCCTCTTCCCTCTCCTCCTCCCTTTCCCCCTACCCTTCCCCCTCCTCCTCCCCTTCCCCCTCTCTCCTCCTTCCCCTCTCCCCATCCCTCCTCCCTCCTCCCTCCTCTTCCACCTTCTCCCATCCCCTCTTCCCCCTTCCCCTGTCACCTTCTGCCCTCTTCCCTTCCCCCCTCTCTACCTCTGCCCCCCACCCTTCTCCTTTCCCCTCTTCCATCTTTCCCCCTATCCCCCTCTCCCTCCTTATCCATCTTTCCCTTTACCTCCCCTTCTCCCCCTCCTCTTCCATCTTTCCCCCTTACCTCCCCCCTCCCCCCGCCCTTCCCCCTCTCCCCCTCCTCTTCCATCTTTCACCCCTACCTCCCCCCTCCCCCCCACCCTTCCCCCTCTCCCCCTTTCCTCTCCGTCTTTCCCTTTACCTCCCCCCTCTCCCCCCCTCCCCCCGGCTGCATACCTTCGCTTCTGGCCGGGCGGCCTCTCTTATTGGCCCTTCCCTGCAGTAGCGCTGTTGGCTCAGACCGTGGTTTAATATTCATACGGGTATTATTGCATTGGCTCTAGGGAAACGGGGGGAAGGGGGAGGGGGGCGTGGAGGTGGTTAGGGGGGAGTGATAGGGGGAGAAAGGAGGCGAATAGGGAGGACGGGCGGGCTGGGCACTGATTTTAATTTCATTTTTATTTATTCATTTTTATTTTATTTTTTATTTTATTATTATTTTATTATAATTTTATTATTTTATTTTCATTTATTTATTTTTGTTTTATGTTTATTTTATTTTTATGTATATATTTTTATTTTATTATTATTTTATCATTATTTTATTTTATTTTATTTTTATCTTATTTTCATTTTGTTTATTTTATTTTTATCGTTATTTTTATCTATTTATTTTTATTTTATTTTTTTTATCGACGTCAGTGCGTATTTAACTAAGATACGGTGTTGTAATCATAGTTAACATAGTAGTTTACTTAACTTGATAGTTAAAATTCATGCATATTAATTAGGAAATTGCGTTGACTGTACAATACACATTGAGGATTTATTCATTATTTATTTATATATCTATTCATTAATCCCAAGTTGAATTAGTATTATTTGGCGATCAATTTAAACTCAACCACATATTTTATTTGGGTTAAAGGAAGATGATTTTATCCATTTTAGGGATAAAATTGGGAACAAAACTGGGCTGTCGATCTGTTAAAACCTCATTTTCAATCCTTGGGCTTATTCTCGTGTGAATAAAATCGTCTGACGCTGAACAGAATAAAAGCTTTGATGTGTGGCATGACATTGAAGAGGCAACATGACAGAACGTAGTCATCAGAGCTGGGCGCGTTCCTCGGTGTGTTCCTCAGTGTGTTCAGCTTTAGTTCGGCCGCGGTTAGCGCTCCCAAACTATAAAAGCTTAGGAGACAGGTTCATACCGAAATAAAAGTCCGGTAGGCCACATACTATACCATAAACGAATGAAAATAAATAAATAAAATAAAATAAGATAGAATAGAATAATTCGTAGGCCACATTCTAAAGGAAGACCACATACTATACCGACACCTATATCGCTTTAATAGCTTGGGAGCGCTAACCGCGGCTAAACTAAAGCGGAACGCATCGAGGAACGCGCCCACCTATGGTAGTCATTTATGGTGACGACGAAATGAATCTCATTTTCGACTTCATTTTACGGCTGTCAGTTTCGCGATGGGACAACAATTCGCGAGTTTTTCGCGATTTTTTTTTTTTTTTTTTTTTTTTTTTTTTTCTACGGTCGATAGGTAATCACCGTGGCTCTGTGTGATTTGGATCATCTGAAGAGATAAATATTTTTCCCAACTTGATTTCATTTAGTAGATGGTTATTGTTATTAATATTATTATAATTATTTTTGTTATTATTATTATTATTATTATTATTATTATTTTTATCATCACTATTATTATAGTCATTATCATTATTATTATAATTATTATTATTATCAATATTATTATTATTATTATTATTATTATTATTAGTAGTAGTAGTAGTAGTAGTAGTTGTGGTAGTAATTATTTTGCTTAGTAGAAAGATTCTTATCTTGGACAGAAAGGGCTAGAAATATTATCTCGATTTTTTTCATATTAATATGTCAGGTTATACGTTTCAGCCAAGCTGCCGCCAGGCGATTTTATTCAGTAAATGTAACCTTCCTCCAATTTAACCATGTCTATGTTAAACTCGTGTTTCTAACCTGGTTCCAGTCGGGAGGTTTTGTTAACTTAGGAAAAAATTCCATAGTCAGAGTTAACCCAAGTGTAGTCTAAACAGAAATCTATAAAAAAAAAACATACAAAGAAAAATAATTTCTATAAAAGTAAATAAGTAAGACCAATTGGAAAATAAAAGAAAATAAAGAAGAACAAAAGAGAGAAAAAGAGAGAGAAAAAAAAGCAGATGGTCCAGAAAGTCTATGACAATAAGAAAAAATCTTCGGTTGTATTAGTTGATGGCAATAAGCATAACCCTCATTCAACCGAACCGAACCTAAACTAATCTAATTTAATCTTTATTCCACTGTTGATATTCGGCGTACTGGGGTGACAATTCTTCAGGTGGGATCTCATGGGGTGATGATTCTTCATGTGATCCGAAAAAAAATGAATCCTTTGCCAGTCATATGTCTGTATCTGCGTATAATGGACATTACTGTTCCCCCTGTCCCTATGATTGATGCGCTACGCATTACATTGAGGCTTAGTTACTCAGCTCCGACGTTACTGTTCCCGTTGTCCCAATAGTCCTCTTACACGTTCGCAAATAGTCCCTCCCCTACTCACATGTGTACGTATGTGTACACATGTGTACGTATGTGTACACATATGTACGTTTGTGTGTGTGTGCGTAGAATTGTACAACTAAATACGTAGTCAGTTAATTATGTTGTATGTCTCCATAATTGTTCATTAATAAAAGGTTAAATTTTGTCATGAATGAATATATGAAATCTTTTTTCTTTATTCTTTGTGTATATTTGAACTTGTTGTTTTCCCAGGCTCTGTTTCGCTAATTGACGAGTCAGTTCTGTTGGAATGGCTCCGTATCCTAATAATGTCGACGAACTTTTGACTCCGACTGTGCTTTTATGGGGGGGAATAGCTTAGTAATCGCTACGCACGTATTGATTGATGCAACGCCGAGGGAGGGGGGGAAGTTCATCATCGTCTGTCGGTCCGTATTGTGTGATTTCCACGGAAAAGAAAAAAGAAAAAAAAAGAAGAAAATAATAATAATAAAGGAAAGTGAAATTGGAATGGAAATGTTTGTTTACAGAGAATTGAGCATTACTTACGCTTTTGTCTGCATACGTATATTTTTGAGTTATCAGTTTGTTTATATAAATTCATTATATTTGTGTACTCATTTATTTATTTATTTATTCATTTATATTTCCCTTTATGTGAATATATATATATATATATATATATATATATATATATATATGTATATATATATATATATATGTATGTATATATATATGTATGTATATATATATATATATATGTATATATATATATATATATATATGTGTGTGTGTGTGTGTGTGTGTGTGTGTGTGTGTGTGCGCGCGCGCTCACATACACACACACACACACACACACACACACTTTGGTCACGAGATCTATGGAGAATTTCTCGTTTATTTTAGCTAGATTCTGTCTAAACTGCCTCATGAACTTGAAACCGAAACTGATTTTTAGAAATCTGTCTAGAATGATTGGATATCAGGTATTTCTGGCGTCCATTTCCCCTCTCTTATCTTCATCTCCCCTCGCTTGAATTCCCCTCGTAGATATGCAGATAATACAAATGAGGGATGACATTGAAAACAAGGCTTTTAGAGGGCCAATCGTGTAGTTTGTGTTCGATTACATGTTTCCCCTCTTTCTGTTTCCCCCTTTCCCCTCTTTCTGTTTCCCCCTTTCCCCTCTTCCCTTCCCTCTTCCCTCTTCCCTTTCCCTCTTCCCTTTCCTCTTTCCCTTTCCTCATTTCCTCTTCCATCTTCTACTTTCGCGTTTCTTTTTCTCTTCCCTTTTAATTTCTCCCCTCTTTTCCCCTTCTACCTCCTCCCTCCCCTTCCACTCCCCTCTTCCCCTCTTCCGTACTCTTCCTCCATTTCCATTTATCTCCTCCTTCTTTCTCTTTTTCCCCTCTTTTTCTCTTTCTCCCCTCTTTTTCTCTTCCCCCCCTCTTTTTATCTTTCCCCCCTCTTTTTCTCTTTTTCCCCTCTTTTTCTCTTTTCCCCTCTTTTTTCTCTTTCTCCTCTTTTTCTCTTTCCCCCCTCTTTTTCTCTTTTCCCCTCTCTCTCTCTCTTTTTCCCCTCTTTTTCTCTTTCCCCCCTCTTTTTCTCTTTTCCCCTTCCCCCTCTTTCCTGCCTTCCTTGATTTCTCTTTTAATCTTTCCGCTTCCCCTCAGTTCTACTTTTCCTCTTTGTCTTCATTCTTCTCCTCTTCTCTTCCTTTCCCCTCTCAATTCCATTTGATCTCTTTTTCTTTTATCTCCTCCTTCCTTCTCTTTTTCCTCCCTTTCCAATTACTTTCTCCATCTCATTGCCTTTTTTATTTTTATCTTTTTATTATTATTTTTTTTTATATCTCCTTCCCTCGTCCTACCTCTCCCTTCCTCTCTTTTTCCTTTTCCTCTCTTTCCCCTTCCCCTTTTTCTTTTCCCTCTTTTTTCAGTCTTGCGTTTCCTCTCTTTTTTTCTTTTGCTCTTTTTCCTTTTCCTCTCTTTTTCACCTTTCCCCATCCCCCATCTTCCTCTTTTCATTTCCTTTCTCTCTCTCTCTCTCTCTCTCTCTCTCTCTCTCTCTCTCTCTCTTTCGGTTTTCAGTGTTACCCACCTCTCTTTCTCCCATCTATTCCCTCTATTTGGTTACTCTTTTTTTCGCGTATTCCCCCTTTTCTCTTCCTCCTTTCCCCTCCCTTTTTCCTTTCTTTCTCTCCTCTTCCTTCTCCCCTTTCCTTCCTTCCTTCTCCCCTTTTCCCTTCTTACCCTAAGCCCTTCCCCACTTCCCCATCCTTCCCTCTGTTACTTCTCTATATTATTCTTTTATATAATTATATTCCCTTTTACCATGCTAAACGAGCGTCAAGGGCAGACTGCCCAAATCGAGACCAGGGTGGACCCCCTCGGCGGCCAGTGGGGCACCAGTCAGCTGAATAGAATCGTCTGATAATGGTGTACACCTGGAGGTGACTAGAGCCACGGCCGAAGTCGTTACCTTGAACTTGTGCGCTTGAGAGCCATAGGTGGACAAAATGGTCGTATATCACAGTTCGCGTATGCACAGAAATGCACCATTAGATTAAATAAATGAATATATAGATTGATGAAAAATTAATATAAGATGAATAAATGAATAAATAGATTGCTTTGTCAGGCACTATATTTAAGTTTTAATATAATCTAACTCTCTTTCTCTCTCTCTCTCTTCTTCTCTCTCTCTCTCTCTCTCTCTCTCTCTCTCTCTCTCTCTCTCTCTCTCTCTCTCTCTCTCTCTCTCTCTCTCTCTCTCTCTCTCTCTCACTTTCTCACATTCTCTCTCCTCTCACTTTCTCCCCCCCCCCTCTCTCTCTCTCTCTCTCTCTCTCTCTCTCTCTCTCTCTCTCACCTTCTATCCTCCCTCTCTCTCTCTCTCTCTCTCTCTCTCTCTCTCTCTCTCTCTTTCTCAGTGACGGGAATTAGATTTACGGCATTCGTGCAGGGGGGAGGGGGAAGATTTTGCTTCCAACACTCTGATCCACCTTAAGTACACAAACGCCCCCCCACACACACACACGGCTCCATAGCTGAATAAAATAGTCTATCATTAGCCAGTGTGATAGCATAGATTAGTAGTAAACAAACTCTCATATGGTTTAAGAAGGAAATAGGCAAGAACTAGTTTACTAATAGAGTGATTAACGAATAGAATAGACTTAGTAACCATGTTGTAGTCAGCGCTGAAACAGTTGGTTGTTTTAAGAGGCGATTAAATAACTTCAAGTATAGGGATGAAATGTGGTAAGGGACATGGAACTGCCTAGTGTAGGCCTTATGGTCTCTTGCAGTCTCCTCCGTTCTTATATGTAATGGATAGAAATGCCACATGGAGAGTACACGCGAATATTAAGAATAGTGAACTATGTATAATGATACAATATTATTGATAATACATCAGACATGGGCAATATTATAATTACTAATAAAAAAAATCACTATTGATGGCTCTGATTACGTGTTCCTAATCAAATCATAATAATAAAAGTGTATGTAATTCGTGTAATTATAATCAAATCATAATGAAAAAATTACTCTGCGATGTTAATCATAATTAACATGATCATATTTTTCTTCATAATAATGATTAATGTGATTGTAATTATAATGTAATACTAATCATGCACAGAAAATAATCATAATAAAAAATAGCAAAACTAAATAATTATAATTTAATCACAATCAAAAAAGTATTCCAGACCATAATCAAAATCAAATAATAATAGTTTTCTATTTTCATTTCCATGCTTGCTTCGTATACAAACCTTATCCTAAAATGTTCATATAAGAGTATCAAAGCGATATATACGAAATTTCTAGAACATAAAATTAAAAAATAGGACTTCCCCTGAAAAGACGAGGTTCTTCTAATTCTAGAATAGATAGTAGTCCAGTCTAAATTGTTTTTTTTAGGCGCCAATGCAATGATGCTTAGTGTGAACTATTTAACAATGAAGTCTTGTTCGTTAGCGGCGTGAAGACACCAACCAACCTGTTAACGATCATTTAACCTCTTAATGACCGCTTAATCTCTTAGCCCATTGAATATGCGAGCCAGCTAAACGTTAGTTGACGCAAATCCACAAATTCTTTATGGATTGTTCTAATGGCCTACAGGACCAGTATAAGGTTAATGAAGGATATGCATGTTAAATACAATAAGGATTAAGTACACACATACACACACACACACACACACACACACACACACACACACACACACACACACACACACACACACACACACACACACACACACACACACACACACACACACACACACACACACACACACACACACACACACATACATGCACACAAATACACACACACACACGCACACGCGCGGACGCACACACGGAATTACAGACACAAACCAATTCGGGTGTGCGTATCTATAATGTCACATGAGGACTTATAGTTCGGGCAATATATGAGCTTTGAGCTCTTATTTTGGAGGGTAGGAGCTGCCAATCACGAGACCAACACGTAATCCAAAACCGTGGTGACTCATACGCACATGTGCGTACACTCGAACGCACAAGGCATATAACACACAAGAACATGGAAAACACACGTAATATTAACACAAGCATGAACGATCTCGAGCGCACATATATACACGAACGGTCGCTCACTGAAACGCACATAATAAGCGTGTGTGCGTGCTGGAATCCACTCGTGTGTGTGTGTGTGTGTGTGTGTGTGTGTGTGTGTGTGTGTGTGTGTGTGTGTGTGTAAGCTGTGCGTACACACAGACACACACACACACACACACACACACACACACACACACACACACACACACACACACACACACACACTCACTCACTCACTCAAACGTACATGTGTATACACGTGTGCGCAAGCTAGAACGCAGGTAATATATACACTTACACGCATGCTCGAACGCATATAATATATAAAACGTTAGAATAATGGGACGGAAATTGTGTATTGTATATAATCACCTGCGCGCGCTAGAACGCACATAATGTAAACACTGACGGACGCACACTTGGACGCACCTGGCGTGGGTTTGTGCTCGAACGCATATTAAATAAACACTTTAGGACACGCTCGAACGCACATGAATGCACACACGCACTTAAATCACAAGTGGACACAAACGCACATGATGCATACATATACACGTCAGCACACTCGAACGCACACAACACACACATATGTCCAAAGTAGATTTTTTTTTTTTTTTTTTTTTTTTTATAACTTTTTTTCGTCTCCCGTCGAGTTGGCGAATTTGGAGTATAATGACGACGTAGTTGTGCTAACTAGCTAACTAGTTAGTCATCACATCTGGGGACAAAAGTCCGTAGCTGAGACCATAAGCGTCACAAAGAAAAAAAAAAAAAAAAAAAAGGCAGGATGGTGAAGGTGAAGAGAGGAAAAAACAAAACAAAAGAAAATATCAGACTGAGTTGAAAGATGTCCGTCACAGATGTGGACGTGACCAAGGACGTGTGTGGCACGTTTCCCTTTACTCCCCTACGGACCAGAAGCACGCACAATTCTTTTATGATTGGAGATTCACAAAAAAAAATAATATTGGTTATTTTTAACTTCCACTGCAGGGATGCCATTTTGTGGGAATTTTCCACAAATTTGTGTCTGAGAAATTTGCTCACATGAGATGTTTTGTGAGCAAATTATATGTTGCAATGAACTTATTATTTGTGTATATAATAATTCCTTTTTGTGGGAAAAAATGCGGAAATCCAAATTTCCTTGTGGGAATTTTGTGAAAAAGATCTCATTTGTGGGAACTGGCAGAGATCACAGTGGCAACACTGTCAGCCTCATTAAATCTCGCTTTTTATCAGATCTATTAATTCACTTCTTGGGCTTGATATTGCCCCCCAAGGACAGATGACCCGAGTCTCACTAACTACCTTCCTTTTACTGTGACTACCGTGAGGCAATTGCCTTTATTTCGGTAGTGAAAAGGATTTAAAACGACCGTATTATCTGGCGTATTAGACGCACCCTCGCATAAGACGCACCCATATTTTACAAGGATATTTTGTTGAAAAGAAATTCTATGTTTCATCATACATTTAGTGAAAAATATTTCAAAGTGGTTTTATGTACTCGTGCCTCGTATGATTCTGTCCATTCGTAATTACGCCCGCATTAGACGCAGGGGAATTTTGTGATCCGTTTAAGGAAACGCGTCTTATACGCGGGTAAATACGCTATATAGGTAATGAGAGAGGAGGGAGAGAGGTCAGACCGCCTAGATCGTGACCAGGGGAGGGGGGGGGAAAGATACGTACGGACAAGTTGCGTAGCGAGGGATGTGTCCGACGGTGTAGGATCGAACTTGCGAACTCAGAACAATCAATTCGATTTTTTTTTTTTTTTTTTTTTAAGGGGACGATTCTGTGCCGCCGCAAGTGAATAAAGTTCTTCCGTTCCTCCTTGGCTTCCTTGAGGCCTCTTGTCCCTCGCTTGCTCGCTCGTTTCAAAGTTTCAAAGTCTCCTCCGGGGCCTCCT
>NC_134812.1:31505934-31510934 GCF_046742065.1 Oratosquilla oratoria
TCGAGGGAAGTGTGGGCTCCGAACTCGGTCCGTGTTGAGTGGTAGTCCAGGACGCGAGAGGTTACGTAGAATATATTTGGGAGGTTTGTCAGATTATGTGTTTAATCTGGCTTCCTCCAGACGATTTTATTTATTAATTGATTTATTTGTTATCTTTGTTATTTTAATTTATCTTGTTTTCCTTGGGAAGACTAGACTTTAGGCAACGACAGTACCACAAAATTAACCATAGGGATAGAAGCTGTGGTAAAATCTAGTCCATAACAGCGACATCGTGTGTATGTGTGTGTGTGATTCACCATGGTCTTGGATCACGTGTTGGACTCGTGATCGACAGCTATTTCCCTCCAGTAAGAGAGCTCAGAGCTCATATATGACCGATCTGTGGGTAATGCTGTGACCTTACACGCACACACACACACCCAACTCCCCGCCCACGAAAGTTGGAGTAACGAATCGCAGCGCAGCGATACTGAAATTATTTCAGCCCTGGGCGGGATTCAAACCCGGACCTTCGTAGTGACAGCCGGAACTCTACCACTGCGCCACGAGTCGTGCGCTTGTGTGTGTGTGTGTGTGTATGTGTGTGTGTGTGTGTGTGTGTGTGTGTGTGTGTGTGTGTGTATACACCTTTTCACACACAATAACTGAAGCTGTATTTCAGAGCGAGAAGGACCACGGTGCTCCGAAATACAGCCTTTGTCTTTGTATTTCTAGCGCGTGTTTTACCGGCGTTGCGATGGGAAAAGCACATTTTGCTTTCAGGACAAAAATATTTTCTTCCTCTGCCGTGGCCATGCAACGATGGTTCTTCCTGCAGCAACCGGAAGTTTGTTCGAGAGAGAGAGTGAGAGAGAGAGAGAGAGAGAGAGAGGTGGAAGGAGAGAGCGACTGGGTTAGAACACGAATAATGAAGGTATTATCACTGTAGTGGTGATATGCGTAGTGTAGTCCTGTGTATCTCATTTATGCGCATTTGTCATTCATTAATGACGTCATGTCTAAAACCTTCAACATTTATTTCTTATTATTGTTTTTTATTATATATATATATATATATATATATATATATATATGTGTGTGTGTGTGTGTGTGTGTGTATGTATGCATACACATATACACGCGCGCACACACACAAATATATATATATATATATATATATATATTTATATATATATATATATATATATATATATATATATTTTTTTTTTATAATCCAGCCCCGTCATGGACCGAAAGGTCTCCTGTCGGCCATGTCATATCACCGTAACCCATCGTATCCACGCTACTCTACGAGCGGAAATGACATTCGGGGTGGCGGGGGGCG
This sequence comes from Oratosquilla oratoria, assembly GCF_046742065.1. Classification (NCBI taxonomy): domain Eukaryota; kingdom Metazoa; phylum Arthropoda; class Malacostraca; order Stomatopoda; family Squillidae; genus Oratosquilla; species Oratosquilla oratoria. The sequence continues at coordinate 31,507,262 of NC_134812.1, forward strand.
GGGCTGCGTGTGATGGTGCAAATGGTGTAATGCATAATGTATGACGTCAAGCAGACTATCAATGTGCAAAGGACCGCGAAGCTTCAAAGCGATTGTTTTGGTCGAGGAGCCCACCTGGGGCCCCTGACGCACCTCCCCTAACCCCCTAACCCCCCTTTCGCCCCCCCCTAGCGTCCCCTCTTTCCCTAAACCCTACTCACACACACACCCTACGCCCTCACTCTGCACCTTCACCCACCCTAACCCTTGTCGAGATTTCCCAAACATTACTACCTCAGTCAGTCCCGTTGTCTGAGCTGACCTGCCAGCCTGTACTGGCCTGCCAGCCTGTACTGGCCTGTCAGCCTGTACTGGCCTGTCAGCCTTTACTGACCTGCCAGCCTGAACTAGCCTGCCAGCCTGTACTGGCCTGCCAGCCTATACTAGCCTGCCAGCCTGTACTGACATGTCAGCCTGTACTGGCCTGCCAGCCTGTACTGGCATGTCAGCCTGTACTGGCCTGCCAGCTTGTACTGGCTTGCCAGCCTGTACTGGCCTGCCAGATTGTACTGGCTTGCCAGCCTGCACAGGCCTGTTAGCCTGTACTGGCCTGCCAGCCTGTAGAGGCCTGTCATCCTGTAGTGGCCTACAGCCTGTACTAGCTTGTCAGCCTGTACTGTCCTGCTAGTTTGTATTGGTCTGTCAGCATGTATCTGACTTTACTACTGACATGGACCTGCCGGCCTGTACTGAGCTACCAAACCTCACTGACCTGATGACCTGTACTGCCTTGCCTGTCTCCAGGGTCTTGTCATTACAAAGGATTACAAAGGCGGAGCATGCCGACAGGAGACCTTTTGGCCCATATCTAGGTCGGTTACAAAAAAAAATCATAATAATAATAAATTAATAAATAAAAACTATGATAATGTAAATAACAAATAAAATACATAAATAAATGCATAGATATAGTTAAATAATAAAAAAAATAGGTAAATAGTAAATAATAATAAATTAACATTTACATACATATACCAAGGCTTTTTCACCCTTACAAGGGAGGTAGCCAAATTAACATCTAACTAATAATAAATGAAAATCAAACAGACAAATGATGACAAAACAAAAATAATATAAATTAAATTATAATCATTACAGTATCTTGCTTAGGTGTTTATCTAAATGATTCTTAAAGCTTCGAACTGAACTGTACTGACCTGCTGGCCTGCACCATAATCTGTTTCAGTGAGTCTGAGAAAAGTGAGGATCGCTAATATGGCAACAATTCCAACTGATTGGCAGATGCAGCTGTGGAATTTTAGTTACATATTAGTGAAGTATTTTGTGAGAATGGTCTGTAGGATTTTAGAAAGGAGCGGGCTAACTCATGCTACTGTTTTTCTTAAATATATAGAAAATATATGTACAATTATTTAGTTTCTGTGTGTGTCCCAACCCGTCTCAGGTGTCTATTATTATTATCATTATTATTATTATTATTATTATTATTATTATTACGACCATCAACATTATTATTATTATTATTATTGTTGTGTTGTTGTTGTTGTTGTTGTTATTATTATTATTAGTAATTGTTCTTGTTATTACTGTTATTATTATTATTATTATTATTATTATTATTATTATTATTATTATTGTTATTGAAATTGCTATTTTATTATTATTATCATTATTACTATTATTATCATTATTGTTATCTTTTTTTTTTTTCTTTTGTCCGGGGCAAGCACACATTTATTTCAACCTAATACTTGGAAACTTCATCACAAACCATCAAAATAATTATTATCAAATGTTAACATTGAAAAATGTTGAAATACCTTGGCTTGAAACTCAACATTAGATATGCTAAAGCTATACTAATGTTGTAAAAAAAATTCCTGAAAATATATCAGATAGGATACAATTTCACCAACGCTGGTGATATTGCCATAAACGTGATCATCGATTTTTGCTTTTTCCAAACCCGCTCAAATAGATTATAATCTAGTTAGTATTCCCTTCCCCCCCACGCAGTCTGTACCACTCCTTTACCTGAGTCTGTACCATCCTTCTAGTTTCTACTGTCCTAATTGGCTTTCCGAGTTTGCTAGCCTCTCCTACCCTGTTCATCTTGACTGGCCTGCTGACCCGTACTAGGTTCCTAGTTAGTCCTAGTCAGCATGTTTTTAGCCCAAAGCTTATATGAAAGGTTTGACAGTATCTAGGAGAAAATCTAGATAGTATGACGTTCAGCTCTTAGTAGACGCCCAGTGTCTGCCACACCCTTTCTCTCGCTTCTCACCATCAAAGCGGATATTCTCCCCCTCCCCCTCTCCCTACCCCCCTCCCCCTCTCCCTACCCCTCTCCCTACCCCTACCCCCCTCTCCCTCTCCCTACCCTTCTCCCTCCCCCTCCCCCTCTCCCTACCCTTCTCCCTCTCCCTCCCCCTCTCCCTACCTCTCTCCCACCCCCTCCCCTTCCCTCTCTCCCACCCCCTCCCCTTCCCTCTCTCCCTACCCCTTTCCCCCTCTCTCTCCCCCTCTCCCTCTCCCTACCCCTTCCCCCCTCTCCCTCCCACTCTCACCTCTCCCACTCTCACCTCTCCCACTCTCACCTCTCCCTCCCCCTCTCCCTATTCCCCTCCCCCTCTCCCTATCCCTACCCCTCTCTCTATCCCTCTCCCTATCCCTCCCACACCTCCCTCCCCCTACCCTACCGCTGCCTCTCCCCTCCCCATTTCACCCTTCATTTTCCCTCCCCATTCCCTCTCCTCTTCCCTTCCTGCCTCCTCTCCCTTTCCCACTTCCTCTCCTCTTCTTGCTTCCTTCCCTCTTCACCCCCTCCTTTCTCCCCTCTCTTCTTCCCTCGACTCACCTCCTTTTTCACCTCTCTCCTCTTCCTTCTCCTCTTCCCTTTCTACATCCTCTCCCCTTCCCACCTCCTCTTCCTTCCTTTCCTCTCCCCACCTCCCCTTCTTCTTTTCCCCTCTTCTCCCCTTCACTTCCCTATCTTCCTTCCATCTCCCCTTTTTTTTTCTTTCCAACCCCTCTTCCTCTCTCCTTCCCTATCCTCTTCTTTTTTTTTTCCTCTCAAAGAAGAATTCTGGCGATGAATTACATTTTCCTTCCTCTCCCTTTCCCTTTTCTCCCCCTCCCCCGTCTTCCTCTCTCTTCCCTCCCTCCTCCTTCTCTTCCTTTCCTCCTTCCCTCCTCTTCATTCCCCTCCCTCCTCCTCTTCCTTTCCTCCCTCTCTCCCTCCCTCACTTTTCTTTCCTCTTTCCTTTTTCTTTCCTTTCTTTCCTTATTTTCATTTTCCCTTCTTCCTCCCTTTCCTACCTCTTTAGTTTTCCTCCTCCTCCTCCTCCTCCTCTTTCTGCTCCTCCTCTCCCTCTTATCTCCTCATCTTCTACCATTTCTTCCCTTCCTCTTCCCTTTCCCTCCTCTCACGTTCTCCTTCTTTTCTTCTGCGCCTATTCCCCCTCTCTCGCTTCCCAACCCCCAACCCCTCCCCATTTTTCTCCCTCATCCCCCCTCTTCCTTCCTTTACCTCCTTTCTCCACCCCTTCCTTCCTTTCTCCCTCCTCCCCCTTCCTTCCTTTCTCCTTCCTCCCCCTTCCTTCCTTTCTCCCCCACTTCCCCCCCTTTCCCTCTCCCCTTCCTTCCTTTCTCTTCCCCCCCTTCCTCCCATTCA
>NC_134812.1:31528434-31535934 GCF_046742065.1 Oratosquilla oratoria
GAACGTTTATGTGTGCGTGTGCATACGTTTGTGTGTACGTGTGCGTACGTTTATGTATGCGTGTGCATACGTCTGTGTGTACGTGTGCGTACGTTTGTGTGTGCGTGTATCGAGAAAGTGAGTTTGTGAGAGCGCGTGAGAGTCTGCGGTGAGACAAAGGAGGAAGTGGAATCCATCGGCAGAAAGAGGCGGTTCCCGGCATCGATAAACAGACGGAAGGGTGAGTGAGTGAGGGTGGGAGGAGGAGGGGGAGGAACGAAGGGGAACAGGTGGGAGTGAGAGTAGGGGAAAGGTGAGGGAAGGTGGGGAGTGGAGGAGGAGGAGTGTGGAAGAGAAAGGAGGAGAAGAGGGAGAAGGGAGTTGAGAGAGGGTAGTGGAAAAGAGTAGAGGATTGGAGTAGAAGGGAGAAAAGAGTGTTGATAAAGAGAGAGAGAGAAGGGTGGAGAGAGTGAAGAGTGAAAAAAGAGAGAAAATACAGGGAAGAGAGAAGAAGAGAAAGAAGGAGATTCTGAAAGAGTGTGAGGTGGAAGGAGATGTTGATGATTGAGGAGAAAGGAGAGAAATAAACAGGACAACTTAAAAGGGACAACATTGAAAAGAAGAGTTGCGAGAGGAAAAGAGAGGAAGTGAGAGTGAGAAGAGAGAAAATAGGAGAGGAAGTAAAAAAAGAGAAAAGAGAAAAAGTAAGAAAAGGTTTACAATTAGAAGGAGAATGAACGTTGTGAATGGAAGAGGTCGAAGAAGAGAAAGAAGAATTAGTGCAGGAAGAGAGGGAATAGGAAGAAGCAGAGGAGGAGGAATGTGAGGAGGAGGAGGAGGGAGAGGAATGTGAGGAGGACAATGTTTAATATAAGAGAAATAGATAAAGGGAAGGAATTGTATGCCATATATGAAGACTGGAATCAAGTTAGATTTGAAGGACATAGAAACAGCGTTTAACCCCCTCACTTCCAAGGTCATGTCACTTAGATGAATTAAATCACCTGACGGCAGTCAGAATAAGCAGGGGAGGGAGATTCCCCCTCTACTGAAGCAGGGGGGGGCGTGTTTAGATGAATAAAATAGCCCGGCTGCTGGTTGTGATAACCGAAAATCCCACCAGGTGTCACTGCCACTGGATTGAAGAACGTGAGGAGCCTACGCCAGAAGGCCCGTAGCTGCGGCCGAAGCCGTCACCCTCGACAGCTAGGTGCAGGTTATTTACAGTCACTGCTGGGAATTAGAGAGAAGTATGAGACTCGAACCCGTGACTAGGAAAATACGAGAACCGTGCGCATCTGATGACATCACCCATCGCGTACGACTGGGTTGAATAAAAGAAAGAAAGAAATGGCGTGAGGTAGAGTGAGTAAGGGGGGGAGGGAGAGGTGGCTGAGGAGAGCAAGGGAGAGTAGGGAGGGATTAGGGGGGGGATTTTGGGAAGGGTGCTGGAATAGGGGGTGAGAGTTAAAGAGGGAGGTGGAAAGTAGAAAAGCCACCGTCAAATCCATTCAAAGTGTAACCCAAGTCATCGTGGCCATCAGCTGACGTGTTAGGGGAGAGACGCCCCCCTCAACCCCGGGTTTTCCTCGTACATACCCCCCTCTCCCCTACAGCGAAGGGGGAAACATAGGGTAAGAGAAAGGGAGGGAAAAAGGGAGACTAGGGAAGGAAAAAGGAAAGGGAGAAAATCAGGTGTAAGATGAAAAAAGGGATGAAGATGAAAAAATGTGTGTGTGCGTGTGTGTGTGCGCGCGCGTGTGTATCCGTGTGTATGTGTTCATGCGTGTGTATATGCACGTATTTTTTGTAAGCGGTAGAGAGAACGAGAGAGAGAGAGAGAGAGAAGAATTAGGGAAGGAGGAAAGGAGAGAAAGATGAATAGGAAAAGCTAGAGAGTTTGTGTGTGTAAGAGGGTAACAGAGAGAGAGAGAGAGAGAGAGAGAGAGAAGTGTTATGGAAGTAGAGAAAGAGGAATAAAAAAGGCTACAGAGTTTGTGAGAAAGAGAGAGAGAGAGAGGGAGAGAGAGAGAGAGAGAGAGAGAGAGAGGAGTAAGCTCCCCCAACCTGATGTCGCCCTCTACTGGTTAGCATCAGACGATTTTAATCCATAGACAGACGGACGCCATTTAAATATTTTATTCTGGTCGTCGTCAGACGATTTTATTGACATGCTGACTGAGTACATAGGGCAGAGGTGGCGTCATTTGACATAGCTCACCTTTAGTTCCTGGACGGTACTTTGACTTTTATTGTTGATGTCGGCAACTGATTTTATTCACCTTTGTGCGAAGGAGCGAGAACAGGGATGGATAATTTCTGGCACGCGTTCAAAAGAAACCTGGCACACTAGAGTTTACATTGCAAAATAACAAATAAATCTCCAAATTATTTTGTATGACTATTGTGGTAACCGCAAGCTGCGCTGGGCGCCGACTTAGAGCCCACCATTTCTGTGCGATGAAGCCTACGTCTTAATTATATTTTCTTTTTGTAGTTGTACATGAGTTACCCCCGGATTCTGTGAACCGGTTTGGTCACATGTTCTGTGTTTATTATTACTCAGAGTAAAAGAGAACGAGTAATGCAGCAGTGACTTTATATTTTATAATGCGAGTAGTGTGATGGGTCGTACATATGGCAGCCGATGCTGCGCGCGAGAATTTGACTCATACTAAAGTGGTTAAAGGAGGTAAAGGGAGGGAGCCCCTGGGAGGCCTATCATTTTACTCAATTTGACACGCGAGAAATTTGTGTATCAAAGATTTGGCTGATTTTGGCACGCACACTTAGAAAAGGTTGCCCGCACCTGAGCTACAGCCTCTCTCGAATCTCCCCTTCCGTGTTGGTTGGTACTTTTCCTTTCAGCCGACGTGCCGTCAGGCGATTTTATTCAGTGTGGGATGGGGCCCCGTATCTTAACTGAATAAAATAGTTTGCCGTTAACCTGAAATAAATGTATATAGTGTACCGACACATGGGATGGTTTTAAGCCTAGGATTTAAGGGAAGGATTTAGAGTTAGGGTAGGATTATGTTGATTAAGGGGAGGATTAGGGGAGGAGGGGTTAGATATAGGGAGTAGTGGGAGTCATTTATTAATTAGTTATTATTATTATTGTTATTATCATTATTATTATTATCATTATTATTATTATTATTATTATTATTTTACTTCTTGGGTTGCGAAATGTAATCGATTGATGTCAGCCAGAATAAATACATATCTCCTACAACTGAATAAAATCGCTAACCGCTGAACAGAATCAATTGATAAGGCGGTGCCGTCCTAGATTGATTCGTATGAGTTCAAAGTGGTTAGAATTTGCTTAGAAATTATATATATGTGTGTAGTTCAGGGTAGTGAATGAGTAATTTTTATGTTTTCTTATTTATATATTTTATTAATTTGATTTATTATTGATATTATTATTATTGTTATTATTATTAATATTATATTTTTTTATTATTATCTTTATTATTAGTATTAATATTATATGGATATTATTATCTATCTTTATGTTTTCATTTATATATATATATATATATTTTTTTTTTTTTTTTTTTTTTTTTTTTTTTTTTGAGAAGTGGGGGAACATTTGTCTTTGTCTTTCTAGGTGGATGCTAGTGAGTTTAAGGGAATTTTCTATTGAGTTAGGAAAATACCATTCCAAGAAGAGAAAGACTGGACTGTAATTGGGAGGATTCTTGAGAGGAAAAATAATGAGCGTATACCAGGCGACACTTAGCTATGACCTTAACAGTCACCTTGGCCCTGCGTGTTAAGCTAGCCATGGCAAGTGGATAACCTCGGTAGTCGTTGGGGATCGAACCTGGGTCTCTGTGGCAACGAGGCGATGTCGAAGCCTGATTCTCCACAGCATAAAGAGAGAAAGAGAGAGAGAGAGGGACAGAGAAAGAGAGAGAGAGAAAGGGAGAGAAAGAGAGAGATGGAGAGAAAGAGAGAGAGAGAGAGAAAAAAAAGAGAGAAAGAGAGAAAGTTTGACCTACGGGGGGACTGGGGAGAAAGGTGCGGGGCGGGGGGGGGGGCGAAGTGGAGGCTTCAGAGATTGGGAAGTCTTTAAGTGGATGGGGGAGGATTTGAGTCCGGAGGGGGGCGGAGAGATGGGGGGGGGAGGGATTAGAAACGTCTTGGGTGACAGTAGGAAGGCCCCTTGCATTTTGGGAATTTTTGGATTTTCTTCAGCGGAGGGAGGGGAGAGGAGGGAAGGGGGAGGGGGAGAGGGTGAAAGGGAGAAGGAGGAGGAAAGGAGATAGGAAAAGGGGAGGAAGGGGAGGTGGAAGGGGGGAGAGGGAGAATGGGAGAAGATATTGGAGCGGGAATGGGGAAACAAGAAATGTGAAGAGAAAATTCGGGTGGGAGAGGAAGATGGTGAGAGGAAAGGGTGTTGGGAAAGGGGAGGAAGAAAGGGAAGCGGAGGGGAAAGGGGTGGAAGAGAGGGAGGGAGAAGGGGAGAATAGGGAGAGAAGGAAGAGGGGAAGAAAATGGAAGTGGGAGGAGAAAGCGAGAAATGGGAGGCGAGGAAGAGGGTGAGAGGGAGAGGAGGAGAGAAGGTCATGGGAAGAGAGGAAAGTAGAGGGAAGGGGAAGAAGGAGAAGGAGAAAGAAGAGAGAGGTGGAGGAGGAGGAGGAGGGGTGGAGAGGAGTGGGGGCACTTGATTTGAGAAATAACACTATGTAACCAAATTTCACTTTTTTCCCTTGGCCCCAAACAATATTTCTCCAGTTATTTTCATAAAAAATATCCTATTTTTTTTTTTGCTTTTGTGGTAAGAACAATGAGTTTAAATTTTTGCCTTATTTCATTATAGTATAGATTACAATAGGTTTTCATCTTAGGTAAAGGCCTTTGCAAACTCTTCATATCACCTTTGTATAATTTTAATCGTTTATCTAATCGCTTTTGAAATGTCGTAGTTGGGATGAATCCTTACTATCCAAACCAAAGAAACCTCAATGATCTCCTCAGAGGTCTTGGTTTGATTTTAAGGCTGAAGGAATGGAATTTATTTTATGACATTGTGTAAGTGACCAGCCCAAAGAAAATGTCACAAACATTTCTCCATTTTCTTTGCAAAGAAGAACAGGCTATGCTATTGCAGTGATGTATCAGGCTTGTTTGATGCTATTGGAATTACTTGCAATGCAGATGAATGGAGACTCTTCATTGATAGCTCCTCCAAAAGCCCGAAAATTGTCCCTCTGCACAATGGAAACAAGTATCCATCTCTGCCTCTTGCTCACTCTGTGCATCTCAAGGAGGACTGCAGCAGTGTAAAACTTCTACTTTAAACTTTGATCTACAACAAGTATGGCTGGGAAGTTACTGGAGACTTCAAAATGGTGCCTTTCTTGATGGGACTGCAAGAAGGTTTTATCAAGAATCCCCGTTTTCTTTGCCTTTGGGACAGTAGAGACAGCAGCACATTATTACCAGAGAAAGCACTGGCCTCCAAGGACTGATACCACAGCGGGAGCACACAGTATCAAACATGATCCATTGGTGAATCCTCAAAAGGTCTTGTTTCCTCGACTACACATCAAATTGGGTCTCACGAAACAGTTCGTTACAGCTCTTAGCAAGGAGTCTGCTGTCTTCAGGTATCTTCAAGACTTATTTCCTAGGCTTTCAGAGGCAAAGATGAAAGCTGGTATCTTCATTGGACCACAAGTAAGGAAATTTATGGAGTGCTCAGAATTTCTACAGAAGCTCACAGAAAAGGAGAAAAAAGCTTGGAAGTGTTTCATTGCTGTAGTACAGGGCTTTCCTGGTAAGAATAAGGCTGATAACTGTAGGAAAGAGGGCAAACGCAGAGTATAGGATCCAGTATATTTGACGTTTCGCCCAGCAGGGCTTCTTCAGAAACGTCAAATATATTGGATCCCATACTCTGCGTTTGGCCTCTTTCCTACAGTGCTGTTGCAGTCGTTGCTGATTTTACTCAAGGCTGATAACTATGTGGAACTGGTTGAAGCTTTAGTGAAAAAGCTATGATGAGATGGACTGCAGAATGACCTTGAAGGTTCATATCTTAGATGCTCATCCTCGAGAACTTCAAGGAGAATATGGGAGTAGATTCGGAGGAATAAAGGGGAGCGCTTCCATCAAGATATAATGAACTTTGAACTGAGATATCAGGGATCCTTCAAGGAAAATTTGACAGGAATAATAGAGATTTTCTATTGTTTTGCAATAAAAAGAGCTGGAAAATAGCACTTACTTGTCAAAGACAAAAATCGTGTTACATTGTGTAATTGGTGTTGGATTTCGTATAAGGGAGAAAACTCAATCCAATTATATTCATAAGCCATGACCACATGACGGAATTTAATACCATACCCCCCCTTTGCCATGTGTGCTCGAATAGCCTGGGCAAGTGGCAGTCACCAGTAGCCGTTGAGAATCGAACCCAGATTTACGTAGTTAAGAGGCAGCTTTCATAGTTAACGGGGATTTAGTTCGTTAGGTTAATCCCTTCTATGACGTCTTATAAAATGAATAAATTCGTCTGTTGTTAACCAGAATATAATTGATAATGTTTGCCACGGCCATGGTTGTCTCAGCTGAAGAAAATCGTCTGAGTTGAGTTAGAAGAAAATAATTGAAGTCTGTCGCCTCATAGGGTGGTATTTCTAGAAAAAAATCTTTCCTTATATAAATCCTTGGAAGGGAAGGATTTATATAAGGAAATATTTTTTTTTTAAGAATACCACTGTAAGAATATTACGGTGGTATTCTTAGATAAAATTCTTATATAAACCATTGGAAGGGAAAGATTTTTATAAGGAAAGAATTTTTTTCTTAAGAATACCACCGTAAGAAGCTTACGACGGTATTCTTAGAAAAAATTCTTTCCTTATATAAATCTTTCCCTTCCAAGGATTTATATAAGGAAAGAATATTTTTAAGAATACCACCGTTTGACTTTAAGAGTGATGGGATGGGAGGAGGGGGTGATGGTTTGGTGGTGAAGGGGGGAGGGGGGAGGGGATTGGTGAGGAAAGGGGGGAGGGGAGGGGGGATTTGAGTGACAGGAGACAGGGAGGGATTTGAGTGAGGCGAGGGGAGAGATTTTCCCCTCGGGAGGGAGGGATTGATGGAAAGTGGAGGGATTTAATTTTAGGGAGGAGGGAGGGAGGGGGGGAGGGAAAGGTTAGGGGAACATAAAGGAAAGGGTTAGGGAAGAGGAGAAGGAAGAGAGGGGGAGGGAAGAGAGGGGAGGGAAGAGAAATGAGGTGAGGAAGAATGGGGCAGGAGGAGGGAGAGAGGAGGAAGAGGAAAGAAAGGGAAGAAGGAAGAGGAGAGAAGAGAGAGAAGGGGGAAGGGAATGGAAGGAAAGGAAAGAGAGAAGGGTAGATGAAATGAGAGTAAGGGAAGAGAGGAGAGGACGAAGAGAGAAGATGAGTAGGAAGAGAAAACGAAGGTAATTTGAGGAGAGAGAAGAGGAGAAGGAGAACAAAAAGAGGAGGGGAGAGAGGAAGAAGAGGAGGAGGAGGAGGA
>NC_134812.1:31540934-31565934 GCF_046742065.1 Oratosquilla oratoria
ATAAAGGGGAGGCAATCACCTGTAGTCTTTGGGTAAAATAATGTGACCGGTAAGAGAGAGAAAGAGAGGGGGAGAGGGAGAAAAAGAGTGTGAGAGAGAGATGAGGAGGGAGAAAGAGAGAGAGAGAGAGAAAGAGGGGTGGTAAGAAAAAGAGAGTGTGAGAAAAGGGGAGGGGGACATAGAGAGTGAAAGATAGAGAGAGGGGAGAAAGAGAGAAAGGGAAGAAAGAGAGGGAGAGAAAAAGAGAAAGGGGAGAAAAAGAGAGAGGTGGGACTGGGGATAAAGCACGTCGTTTTGGAGAAAAAGAGAGAGAGAGGGCGGGAGAAAGAGAGAGAGGGAGAGAAAAAGAGAAAGAAAGGGATAGAAAAAGAGAAAGAGAGAAAGGGGAGAAGAGAAAGAGAGAGAGGGAGACCGGGAATAAAGCACGTGGCTTTGGTTATTGTAACATTTTGTAAAACTTCTGTTTTTCAAGCAAACGCCTCAGCAGGAAGTTGTTGGCAGGGAAGAAGTGAAGCGTAGGTTGTGTTTCCTGAGTTCCAAAGAGAATAAACCCATTTTAGATGAATTAGACTTCTTTTGAATGGAATGGACTCCGTCTCAATGCCCGCTGCTCTTAAAGAAAAAAAAAATCGAGTTTCTCAAAGAGAATTCATTGGCCGCCATTGTGGGTTGGTCGCGTTCAAGGGGAACATTCATTTACAAGTTAAAGAAAAATACATCAGGAAGCGCTTAACTACAGCTATGACGTCACTGGGCCACAATCTCTGGGTGTTAAGGAGTTACATGGTATACTGTGTATTATATATATATATATATATATATATATATTTGTTGAGACATTCTGACAGGTTGATGTAAGCGGAATAGGAAACACAGGAGTCTTAGTCTTGAGTTTATTCCTGACTAGTTTCGCAGGTATGCTTTTTCAAGAAAGCATCCCTGTGAAACTAGTCAGGAATAAACTCAGACTAAGACTCCTGTGTTTCCTATTCCGCTTACATCATATATATATATATATATATATATATATATATATATATGTATATATATATATGTGTGTGTGTGTGTGTGTGTGTGTGTGTGTGTGTGTGTGTGTGTAGGAGCCTCACTTCATCGTGGGAAACAAAGTACTTTGTCTGAAGGTGTAATACACGAAAAATCTTAACGTTTACTGTTTAATTTTCTACAGTGGTTCTTCTTGCATATACTCGTATATACAGTATATATGTGTGTGTTTTAATAAAATCTGTGACAGCAACCGGTAACCAGGGGTAATGTGGGGGGACGTCGAATGGGTGAGGGTGGAAGGGAATTGAGGAGACGAGGAGGAGGGGGAGGAGGAGGAGGAGGGAGGGTAGTCTCTGGCTAAGAAGAGGATGGGTCACCGCTAATAGTGATGGATGGGCAAGTCGGGGCACCAATTAAAACACGTCGGTGATGATCATGGGAAAGAGGCATTGATAGAAAAAGAAGGAGAGGGAGGAGGGAAAAGGGAAAGGAGGAGGAGGAGGAGGTGGAGGAAGAAGAAGAGGGTGCAGAGGGAGATGAGAAAGAGAGAAAAGGAAAATGTATAACAAGGAGGAGGAGGAGGAAGAGTCTCCTTAAGATGAATAAAATCGCCTGACGGCACTTCGTGGGAGAAGTTGAGGAGACATAGTTGGAGAATGTTGGAGATTGTGGGAGAACACAAAGCGTGTGAGACAGGAGAACACACGGAACAGAGACGAGATGGGGTAGGAAGAGAGAATTAAATTAAAACGAGAATTAAAAAATTCAATAATAAGTAAATAAATAATAAATAATAGAATAAATTAAGACGAGAATATCGCCGCCGTATATGTAAACAATACGCCATGTTCGACCAATTTGGCGGGTTTCGGCGAGAATACGCCAAAACATTACGCCTAGTTGGAGCGTCGTTCTTACTCTGATCCTATTCATTTCGTTTTTGGGCGCTTGAAAATGAAGTAAAATCAAGCAAAGTAGATTAGATTAAAACAGTATAGAAAATGCTCTAACCTAGCATGAGAAGTTAACCTAACCACATTAAATAACATGATAAAAATCTAAAAGAAAAAATCGGAAACCGTTTATTAAACGAAATGATAACGCACTAACGCAAGAGTTATTTTCCGCCAAAATCAAGGTTTGGCGTATTTTCGCGGTATACTTATATTTTTCTGTTTTATATAAATCTTGTCTAAAAAAGGACTATTTAATGTCTCAATTTAACTAAAAATAGGAAGAGGTAACGAAAGGGACACCACCACCTTTGCCCAATGTGCTTGGACAGACAGAACAAGTGGCAGTTACCTGTAACCTTTGGTAGCGAGGTTGAAATAAAATCGCCACAGAGGGGAGAAAAGGAAGGGTGCGGAAGGGAGGGTGAGAAGGTTGAAGGAGGGGGAGGGAAGAAAGGGGAGAGAAAATGGGAAGGGAGAGGGAGGAGGAGGAGGAGGACGGTTTGATAAAGAGTGAAGAGGAGGGAGGAGGTGGAGGAGGAGGAGGTGGAGGGTTTGATAAAGAGTGAAGAGAAGGCAGAGAAGGAGGAGGACGAGGAGGAAGAACAGGAAGAAGTAAGGAAAGCTGGGATGATGAAGGTGAGAAGAGGAGGAGGAAGAGTAGGAGGAGGGTTAGGGAGAGGGAAAGGAGGAGGAAGAGGAAGAGGAGGGAAGGAAGACAAGATAATAAAGAATGATGGAATGGTTAAACGATGAGGGGAAGAAAGGGGGAAAGGTGAGAAATGAAGTGGATTAGGAAAAGGAGGAGGAGGAGGAAGAAGAAGAAGAGGGAAGGAAGACAAGATAATAAAGAATGATGGAATGGTTAAACGGTGAGGGGAAGAAGGGGGGAAAGGTGGGAGAAGAGGTGGAGGAGTGAGTAGGAAAAGGAGGAGGAGGAAGAGGAAGAGTAGTGATAATAGGGGAGAGGTGTAATATATGATAAGGAAGTACGATATAGTTAAAAGATCAGCGAAAGAAGGAGGGGAGAGAGGAGGAGAAAGGGGAGGGAAAGGCGGAGGAGGAGGAAAAGGTGGAGGAAGAGGAGGAAAAATAGAAGGAGGAGGAGGAAAAAGGGGAGGACGAAGAGGAAGAGTAGGAGGAGGAGGAGGAGGAGTAGGAAAAGGTGGAGGAGGAGGAGGTGGAGGAGGAGGAGGAGGAGGAGAAGTGGCCAAGAAATAGTGGCGCAGGGAAAATCCATTCAAATCTTGAACTGCACCTCACTTTAAATAAATGGTTATGGGAGAGGAGAAAGTGGAGGGGAGGGGGAGGTGAGGGGAAGGGGGAGAAAGAAATAGGTTGTTTGGGGGGGAACTAGGAAAGGTTTAGAATTGGTCTTAGGGGAGAGGAAATATATCGGGGATACTAGACGGGAAGGTAAGGCAAAGGGGTTTAGCTGTGTTTTGTGGTTAAGGTAAATTATGGGTTTAAGCGTGTTTCACGGTTTATGAAAGTGTAATGTTAAGGCAGGTTAAGGGTTAGTTGGGTTTAGTGCTTTAGGTGGGGCATGGAGGTTAAGGTATGTAGGGTTAGGTTAGGGAGTTAAGTTAGGATTAAGGGGTTTAGATAGAAAGACTCGTAAATGTCTTCGGGGATTTACAGTTAGTTAATGATTAACAGACCAAAAGGATTAAGTGAAGTATGGGGTTTATCGAGGGTTTAAAAATTAAGGATTAAGGAATTTGTAAGAGGTTTGTGGATTTGGAATATTATAGAAGGTTAATTCTGTGATGTTTAAGATGAGATTAATGATTAAGTTATGGTTTAGGCGAGAATAGGTTTAGTTGACTCTAGAACTTACTAGATTTTAAAAGTTCTATATAAGAGGTGTGTAGATTTAGAATATTCTAGAAGGTTAAGGCTGTAATGTTGAGGTTGAATAAAGGAGTTGAGATGAGATTAATGTTTAAGTTATGGTTTAGGCGAGAATAGGTTTAGTTGACTGTAGAACTTACTAGAATTTAGAAGTTTAGATGAAATTAGAACGATGAGTTTAGATGTGGCCTTGTTTGAGTATTATGGTGCGTTGAGGTGGCTTTGTATTTACAAAATAATTTGTTTCTATCCTATTCTTTTGTGTATCTGTTCAGTTGATAATTCATTTATTTATTTATTTATTGACACGCGTTGATATATATTCACTAGATTATTTTCTATTTATTTTGTCACTTATTTGTACTTCTGCGATTTTTTATTTATTTATGTATTTATTTATTTGTTTATTTAATTTGTTCATTTGGTTGATTATTTTGTTTATTGATTCTGGATCTGGCCTTGTTATGGACCCAAAGGTCCTCTGCTGATGTGAGACTTTGTTGTATACAAATCGTACAGATGATTGGATGACAATAAACGTTTGTTGGGTCAGAGCAAAAAAAAAACGTTTACTGGATCAGAAGGTATGGGCACGTCTGCAGTTTAGAGATGAAAATTTTCCGTGCGGTTAAAGGTTTAGACGAAGTAGCGGTTTAAGTAATCTTGGAGGTTAAGATAAGGTTAAGGTTTAAACCATTTTGGGAGGTTAAGTGGTGGGTTTGTGGATTTATTTTGGGCGGGTTTAGGCTGGGAATTTGTTGAGGTTTAAGTGGGGGTTTAGGTAAACCTGTTGAATGAGATTAGATTACGGTTTACGCGGTTTTTGGAGGTTAAACCAATAAAGGGTTTAAGTGAATTAATATGTTTAGACATGTTGGGCTTAGAGTTTAAGGCTGGGCTGGGCTGGGCTTATGGGCGGGGCTTCCTTGAAGTATCCAGGTATTACTAACGGAAGAAGGGTGAGGAGGGGAGGGAGGGGGTGGTGGGGGCTACACGAAGAAGACCTGAGCGTGGAGGGAGTGGTTGGGGGGTTGGGGGTAGTCGAGAGTATATAAAGAAGAACAAGAGGGAGCATAGAATGCCGTGCAAGACGAGTGGTTGGGGATGGGGGAGGGGGAGACGGAGAGGGGGAAGGAGATGGTGGGGGGGGACGGAGAGGGGGGAAAGGAGATGGTGGGGGGAATAAAAGTAGTGGAATGGTTAATGAGGAGTATGAGGTAGGCAAACAAGGGTGGCTTAGGAACCTGGCTGGCTAAAAGAGGAGGAGGAGGAGGGAGGAGGAGGAGGAGGAAGAAGGAGGAGGAGGGAGAGGTGAGTCATACAGTGAAGGTGAAGGGAGTGCACAGGTTTGGTGGAAGAGGAAGGAGGAGGAGGAGGAGGAGGAGGAAGAAGAAGAGGAGGAGGAGGAGGAGGAGTGAGAGGTGAGTCATACAATGAAGGTGAAGGGAGTGCACAGTTTTGGTGGAAGATGAAGGAGGAGGAGGAGGAGGAGGAAGAAGAGGGAGAGAGGTGAGGGTTGGGAAGAGGAATTGAGAAAGTAGTTGACAATTGATATTTGAGGAAGTGAAGAATAGATATTGGGGTAAACAAGGAAGAGATAGGAAGGAGAGGAAGATGGAGGAGAAATGGAAGAAAGAAAGAAGAAGAAGAAGAAGATAAAGAAGAAGTAGAAATAGAAAGAGTGAACAGTGAAGAAGATGAAAAAGAGAAAGATGAGGAGAGGAAGAGGATAGAGGAGAGGACGAAGAGGAAGAGTGTTGGGGAGAAAGTGGGACTAGAGAAGAGGAAGAAGAGAAAAAGGGGAGAAAGAGGGGAAGAGGAAGAAGATGAAAAAGTGGGACTAGAGGAGAGGGGGAAAGAAGAAGAGGGGAGAGGAAGAGAGAGTGGGAATAGAGGAGGAGGAGGAGGAAGAGGAAGAGATGGTAGAAAGTGGGCATTGAGGTGAAGAGTAAAAGGAAGAGGAGGAGAAAGAGTTGGAGAGGGAAATAGAGGAGGAGGAGGAGGAGATGGTGGAATTTGAGGGATGAGGTGAGGAGGAGGAAGAGAAAGAGTTGGAGAGGGAAATAGAGGAAGAGGAGGAAGGTGGAAGAGATGGTAGAAATTGGGGGTTGAGGTGAAGAGGAGAAAGAGTAAAAGGAAGAGGAGGAGAAAGAGTTGGATAGGGGAATAGAG
This sequence comes from Oratosquilla oratoria, assembly GCF_046742065.1. Lineage (NCBI taxonomy): Eukaryota > Metazoa > Arthropoda > Malacostraca > Stomatopoda > Squillidae > Oratosquilla > Oratosquilla oratoria. The sequence continues at coordinate 31,546,922 of NC_134812.1, forward strand.
GAGGAGGAGGAGGAGGAAGAGATGGTAGAAAGTGGGGGTTGAGGTGAGGAGGAGGAGGAAGAGTAAAAGGAAGAGGAAGAGAAAGAGTTGGAGAGGGGAATAGAGGAAGTGGAGGAGGAGGAGAAAGAGATGGTAGAAAATGGGGGTTGAGGTGAGGAGGAGGAGAAAGCGTTGCAGAGGGGAATAGAGGAGGAGGAGGAGGAGATGATAGAAAGTGGAGGTTGAGGTGAAGAGGATGAAGAGTAGGAAAGGGGAATAGAGGAGGAGGAGGAGGAGGAGAAGATGGTAGAAAGTGGAGGCTGAGGTGAGGAGGAGGAGGAAGAATAAAAGGAAGAGGAGGAGAAAAAGATGGAGAGGGGAATAGAGGAGGAGGAGGAGGAAGTGGAGGAGGAGAAAGAGTTGGAGAGGGGAATAGAGGAGGTGGAGGAGGAAAAAGAGGTGGTAGAAAGTGGGGGTTGAGGTGAGGAGGAGGAGGAGGGTGGAGGAGGAGGAGGAGGAGGAGGAGGAGGAGGGTGGAGGAAGAGGAGGTTCGGTCGAATTCAAAGGAAGTCCAGAGGTAGATCCTGACTAGTGTGTGTGTATAAACCCACAATCATTCCTTTATTATTTTTATTTTATTTTATTTATTAATTTAACTATTTACGTGTTTGTATGTTTATTCTTTTATTTGTTTGTTTATATTTTGATTGATTAATTAGTTAGTTTAATTTATTCGTTTATATTTTTAAGGCTGGGATTATAAATGATTTGGTGAACAACCTTTCAGATTACTATAGAGCGTAACATGAGAGTGAATAAACATTTCAAAATAATAATGAGCTTACGCCAGGGGGCACTTAGCTGCGACAAAAAACTGTCACCCATAGTCTTTGTGCTTGGATATCCAGGGCAAATGACGATCACCAGTATCTGTTAGAATTGAACCTGGAATGGGTAGAAAAATATGTAAATAAACAAATGGATTAATAAATTAGGCTATCCGTACGTATGTAAGGTCAATATAACCACAGGGGAATGGTCCCGAAGTCATACACAACTTGTGGAGTTCGAAGGGCAACAAGCAAGAGACGAGGGATCTGCCTTTGAAGAGCCGATTTCCTCTCCAGTTCGGCCACGCCTCCCTCAGGTGGTTCCTCGCTCCCCCTTTGTTGCGCCTCTCCGCGCGCGACCTTTGACTTCGGCGGCCTGTTTGGGAGGGGGGCCACAAAGGGTCTCGTCGGCCTTTGTTGATTGCACTTGGCCGTCCTCGATCAACCTGGCCTTTGTAACTTCCCCCAGGTTGGCCTTGCTACTCTGCCTGAGGCGGAGAAAAAAAAAAGAAAAAAAAGGAGGGGAACTTCCTCGGCCTCCTGACGCCCGCGTTGACTTCAAGTATTTTTTGCCACGTCTTTGGATAGTACGGTGTGCCATGACGTGCCACGGTGGCGAGTTTGGCTTTATTTCACACACACACACACACACACACACACACACACACACACACACACACACACACACAGAAGACCTGGTTTCGTAAAAAGGATTCTTACGGTGGTATTCTTAAAAATATCTTTCCTTATATAAATCTTTCCATTCCAAGGATTTATATAAGGATTTTTTTTTTTAAGAATACCACCGTTAATACTTCTTCTGACCCGAAGCTAACCCAACCTAACCTGAGAAGCAGCACCAACAACCGGCGGAGACAATCTGGGAAGCCCACAACAGTGCCTCCTTCCGAAACCCTCTTCGCCTTTTGGCCAAGTCCATCGGGAGCTTTCTGTGATGACCGAACTCGAGTTCGACACCCCCGCGGCGCAGCAGTGGCCACGGACCCAGACCTCAACAACGAAGAACTTGCCGCAAAGGTCCGGGGGCTAAGGGAAGAGAACGAAGAAATGACCAAGCGAGTGAAAGCGCTTATGAAGAAGCTCCTGCAGAAGAAAGCCTCAATGAAAGAGAACATTATGGACGTGGCACTAGATGTCCTCGAAGCAGCCTCGTGCCCTACAGAGGTGGCTCGTTTCTGCCACCCGAGGAGACGCCTCAGCGCGTCGAATGAGCCCCAGGAGGTCCCGGTGGCTCAACTTGTGGATTTGTCCGAGCTGCCAAACATCATGGATGCGGCTCCATAGGCGCTCGAGGCAGCTAAGTCCCCAACACAAGTGGCACGTTTCAGCTATCCACAGAGACGCCCCGGCGCCTCATATCAGCCTCAAGTTGTCCCAGTGGCCGAGCTTATCGACTTGTCAGAGTCGGTCGAGACCCCCAAAGAGCCTGACAAAGTTAACCCGGGCCTTCATATAGTTACATGTAAACTGAAGGCAAAGTTCGAACGGAAAACGAACAGAAGCTCGGCCACCGAAGAAGAGAGCCAACTGGGTGACTCAAACAAGATAGAAGAGAAGCCCATTCGAACGGGCATCCCAAGGACCCTGTCCCCATACAAGCCGCCGAAGGATTGGCAGTGCCGCGGTAAAACGTGCGCCACTGCCAATCCGTGGTACGTCCACGTGTGTCAATCCTGCCGCCGAGGGCAGGGCACACACCCGGTGAAGATCGGCCTACAAGAGGTCCTTCACTCGGAAGACTGGGTGATATTTAGCCTATTCAAGCCGCTGAAATGCGTCTCCGTCCGCGTTCGAGGGTACACCCTCGGTTTCGTCTTTCTGAAGAGGAGAGACGGAGGATGGGTCAATCAAGCTGCCACCTATAAGGTCCTGAAGACCTGGTTCCGTAAAAAGGAAAAATAAAAAAAATAAAAAATATCATACGTTAAGGGGCTAGTTGTTTTTAAAGAAAACTCCAGGAAAGCGAGGTCGGAAGCCACCTCTTACTTCCAAGGCTTCGCAGTTATATTGAGAAGGATCGAACTCAACGTCTACAACGGGCAGACACTGAACCGACCTCAACAAAAACTGCAAAACCAGAGGAAACACAAAAGCAGAGGTTCTGGTCGTCTTCGTTGACTCCGAGAGGGCGAACGGGCCAACTCACTGGTCCTCATCCATAACCGGTCCAGTCTGTCGAACTGGACCAGGTCTTCTCTGGACCACAGCTGGTCCGCAAGTCTTCGATGGTCGGCGAAAGCGGCTGGCTCAGCTGTAGTTGTGGACCGCTGCTAGTAGCTGCTTCAGCTTTTCCAAGAAATCAGCGCGGCTGCGAAGAAAACGATCTGGGCAACGACGACTTCTTTAGGCGCCAACCAGAACAAAAATCCGCTAAAACACACACCACACACACACACACACACACACACACACACACACACACACACACACACACACACACACACACACACACACACACCTCGTGGCGCAGTGGTTAAAGTTCTCGATTGCCTCTACGGCAGTCCGGGTTCCCGTCCAGGGCTGAAATAGTTTCAGTATCGCTGCGCTGCGAGATGTTACTCCAACTCTCGTGGGGGAGGGGGAGTTGGGTGTGTGTGTGCGTGTAAGGTCACAGCATTACCCATAGATCGGTCATATATGAACTCTGAGCTCTCTTCCGGGAGGGAAATAACTGTCGATCACGAGTCCAACACGTGATCCAAGAACATGGTGAATCACACACACACACAGCTAATTGGTGCATTGGTTAGCGTCTTAGCCTGTCAACTCAGTGAAATAGAGATTAAGCTCTGCTTACGGTTTGAAAAATATCACATTCTACAAGATTTTTGTGGTTCCCGTGAGCAAGACAATGAAATGTGTGTGTGTGTGTGTGTGTATGTGTATGTGTGTGTGTGATATATATATATATATATATATATATATATATATATATTCGTAAATAGCTGGAGTCCAGGAACCATTATTATGGGAGAAAGCATACGCTGGACTCGACGTTCGTCAATTTATTCCGACGTTTCGAACCCTGTCCGGGGTTCGTCTTCAGGGTAATACAGTGGTAGCAATGGAAATGTACATAAATAAGGGGAATTTGGTACACTGGGACAGGTCTCCACAGTAACCGTTACAATCCGACGCAGTTAAACCAAATCAAAAACACAAATGAGAAACAAATATAAATAAAACTATAAAATAACAGGTGCAATACTTCCTTGAAAACTTTCACCGAGTTTACCATAGAAAAATATGTATATCTATATATAAAGAAAATATAGTGAAAGTTGTAAGGATTCACCCCGCTACCGATGGGTCGCACCACTGTGCACTCCCGTGGAACAAATGTCCCGCGTAGCATGTATATCACGAATAAAAGAAATTGGAACAAGAACACAAAATCCATCAATATCATAAACATACAAAAAGGAAGAGTACACATTGAAATAAATAAGAAAAGCAGTATGAAAAAATGCCCCCCAAGATTGGGCATAAAGGCTGTACGACGTGGCATGCCACAACGGTACGCGGAACAAAAGTCATGTAACGCATGCCACCACCGTTAGTAAATTTCATAAATAAATAAAATTACATACATAAAAATGAAAATAAAATGGAATGATACAAAACACATCAAGAAACACACTACCGTCATGTCGAAACAAACACAAATAAAACACACAACATAAATTTTATTTATTTATGAAATTTACTAACGGTGGTGGCATGCGTTACATGACTTTTGTTCCGCGTATCGTTGTGGCATGCCACGTCGTACAGCCTTTATGCCCAATCTTGGGGGGCATTTTTTCATACTGCTTTTCTTATTTATTTCAATGTGTACTCTTCCTTTTTGTATGTTTATGATATTGATGGATTTTGTGTTCTTGTTCCAATTTCTTTTATTCGTGATATACATGCTACGCGGGACATTTGTTCCACGGGAGTGCACAGTGGTGCGACCCATCGGTAGCGGGGTGAATCCTTACAACTTTCACTATATTTTCTTTATATATAGATATACATATTTTTCTATGGTAAACTCGGTGAAAGTTTTCAAGGAAGTATTGCACCTGTTATTTTATAGTTTTATTTATATTTGTTTCTCATTTGTGTTTTTGATTTGGTTTAACTGCGTCGGATTGTAACGGTTACTGTGGAGACCTGTCCCAGTGTACCAAATTCCCCTTATTTATGTACATTTCCATTGCTACCACTGTATTACCCTGAAGACGAACCCCGGACAGGGTTCGAAACGTCGGAATAAATTGACGAACGTCGAGTCCAGCGTATGCTTTCTCCCATAATATATATATATGTATGTATAGAGAGAGAAAGGAGAGACAGGAGAGACAGAAACAGACAGAGAGAGAAGTTACAGCATTACTCACAGGTCGGACCATGCTGTGAAAGTTATCCGGGATTGTAACGTCTCTCTCTCTCTCTCTCTCTCTCTCTCTCTCTCTCTCTCTCTCTCTCTCTCTATATCTCGTTTTTTTCATCATCTCTCAGGCTAACCCCCATCGAAGGTAGAGACTACATAACTTACAATAGACCAGTTGTGTTAGAGACTTTATTGACATCCCTACGGACCAGAGTCACTCAGTTTTAGTTATGAATAGAGACAAATATCCACTCAAAAAATAAATAAATAAATAAATGAAATGAATCCGCTCTCCTCCTTAAATACCTCCTGGACAATCTCCATGACTCCTACTCTTTGTTGGGATATTATTCCCGAGGATAGAAACGCTGGATAATGCCAACGCAATACTAACACTCTTTCTCCCTCTCTCTTTCGCTCTTTTTCTTGTCTGTATCCCCTGCCCGCCTCTTCCTTTTATTACTTCCTTATTTTCATTTACGACTTAAGGTTCTTCCTGCCGCTTCTTCCTGAAGGGACCCTTGTCAAGAACTTCCCCTCTCCTCTTCTTCCTCTTCCCTCTCCTCCTCCCCCCCTTCGTCCTCCTCCTCCTCCACCTCCTCCCCCTCCCCTTCGTCCTCCTCTTATTTCTCCTCTTCCGTTTCTTCTTTTCGTCCTCCTCTTCCTCTCGTCCTCCTCTTCCTCCTTCTCCTCCTGCCCCTCCTCCTCCTCTCCTTCCTTCTCCTCTTCCTCCTCTTCCCCTTCGTCCTCCTCCTCTTGTTTCTTCTCTTCCTCCCGTTCCCTCTTCTTCTCCTCTTCGTCCTCTTCCTCTCGTCCTCCTCATCCTCCTTTTATTTTTCCTCCCTTACTCCTCTTAATATCCTTGATCCTACTCTTTCTTTTATTCTTCTTCCTCCAATTTCTCCTCCTCCTCCTCCTTCCATTTCTCTTGATCCTTCTCCTTCTTCTCTTTCTTATCCTTCTTCCTCTCCTCCTCGCCCACCTATCTTTCTTTCTCGTTCTCCTCTTTCTTCTTCTCCTCCTCTTCCTTCTCTTCTTTCTCTTTACCTCTCTCTTCTTCCCCTCTTCCTTCTCCTCTTTCTCTTCCTCCTCCTTCAGCGTCTCTTCTTCCTCACCCAACTATCTTTCCTTCTCTTCGTTCTCTTTCCTTTTCCTCTTTCTTCTTCTTCTCCTATTCCTCCGCCTCCTCTTTCTCCCTTTCTTCCTCTTTCTCCTCCTCCCCTCCCCTTCCTTCTCTTCCTCCTCTTATCCTCTTATTTCTCCTCAGAGCCTCCCACTCCCCCTTCCTCCTCTTCCTCCTCTTCCTCCTCCTCCTCTTCCTCCTCCTTTTCCTCCTCTTCCTCCTCCTTTTCCTCCTCTTCCTCCTCTTCCTCCTCCTCTTCCTCCTCTTCCTCCTCTTCCTCCTCCCCCTCCTCTTCCTCCTCCTCTTCCTCCTCTTCCTCCTCCCCCCTCCTCTTCCTCCTCCTCTTCCTCCTCTTCCTCTTCCTCGAACAGGTAGATAGCGAGGGCGGAGGCAAGGTGGGAAATTCTTTCCGGCCCCGGAGTACTTCCGTGAAAGCCGACCAGCAGGTCTTCCATGGACCCCTTTGGGTTCCTGGCTCGGGGGTGTAGGGAGTCCCTGTAGAGTCCGGGCAAGAGAGAGAGAGAGAGAGAGAGAGAGAGAGAGAGAGAGAGAGAGAGGGGGGGGTCCGTGCCCCCCTCCACCCCATTACATTACGCAGTTCCCTCCAGGGTACTTTTTTTTTTTTTTTTTTTTTTTCCTGTTTTCGTTGTTCTCATTTGTTCTCTTCAGTACTTCGCGGCGGGGGTCTTCCTGTTTCACAATTAAACTTTTGTTTGTCTTAAGTTTTTGTTGATTTTGTCGAGTAAGGGAGAACGCGAGAGGCCTTTGTAATCGATATTTCGTTTGTGTGTATGTGTGTGTGTGTGAGAGAGAGAGGGAGAGAGTTCTCGAGGTCGGACTCTCCCGGCCTCGGTACACGACGACCAGGACTCGAACTCGCTTCTTCGAGTCTCGGGTGCTCGGATCGAGGCCAACTCGAGATCGCCATTTTTCCTCAATTTTACAAAACTTTCATTTATAAATATTTTCGAATAATTCCCCAATAGTTTCAGCCAATATGTGTCGTCTGATAAAAATCGTCTGTATTTTATTAATTAAATTATTTATGTCTCTCCACTTGCTAGTCATACTCTTTGAGGTCTTGCTTGATATATGCAATGTCAAGTGACTTGACATATCTGCTATTTAGCACGCGCACGGCTAAAAATCTTTTAATGTGGAAGTGTTCAATACTGTAGCCAATTTTTCCCAAACAAATTCCTCGGTTAATTTTGCTGCATCACCGCACTAAAGCAGCTTCATGAATATTTTCGTCGCAAACGCAGTGATGTAGATGCATACAAACAACTAATGTACTTGGATACCGTTGTAATACTATACCTTTTTATTTTGTATTTTATTTATTTATTTAATGTTATTATTTATCTATTTACGTAAGTATGAATATGTGTTACTTTTCAATCGGTGAGTCGTCAGCTGTTTGGAGTCTACATCTAGACAATGGCCTCCCATAAGTTGTGCGAACGTGCCAACCTCTGCCACGTCTCTCCCGCAAATTTCTTCCTCTGTCTGGTCTCCCTCTTGCACGCTTCACATCTTGCGGCATCCAGTCAGTAACTCGTGTACTTCATCTATCATCCTTTCTGGGAACCTTCGTGGTCCAGTTCCACCTCCGTTACTTTACCGCCTCCAAAATTATCTTTAACTCCAGCCTGCTCATTCACTTAACTTTGTCCTCTTTTTGTCGTTCAGCGTTATTCCCAGCATCGATCTCTCCATTGCTCTCTGTGCACTCCTTAGTTGTGGCTTAATCGTCTTCTCCAGTTTCCAAGTTCCCCATCCACAGATCGTAGCTGGGATTAGTGTTTGTAAACTTTGCGTTTCAGATATAGCTGTAGAGAGCCTCTCAGGATGTTGGTATATTTTCCAAACATTTTCCAATAAATTGTGATGGCTTTTTTATCTGGTTTTCATGATCTTTAGTCAACTTTAGCATTGAATCTGAAAAAGTATATTTGTTAATATCATCAAGATCCTCACCATCGGTTATGATTTTTTTCACTTTGAACTTTTGAGTTGAACATTAGTTGTAGCCTACTCTTATTCACAGATAGGAATCTGTTAAGTACAATAACACAAAAAAGTATTTCAGTTGTACAAGTTATGTTTTCGTAATCATGATTGTCCTTAAAGGTCAACGAACTCATGTAAACATGAAGAATTGGTTCTTTCATGTTTGTTTCTCTAGAAGAGTAAGTCATGACCTTTCTGTTACGTTTACCTTGAACAACTTCAGATTTGTTTGGTTAAGCGGGACTCAAACCCAAGTATGTGAATCACGAGACTAGAATGCTGCCAATGACACCAAGGTAGATGTGTAAAAGAAGCCGTTTGAGACTTATCCTGTGGCCCCCTGACATCAACTCATGTACTCGGAAGGCTGTAGAATAAACCCCAAGCGGTTTTTGTACATCTACCGTGACGTGGGTGGCGTCGTCTTTGCCTCGTGAGTCATGGATTGAGTTCGAGTTCTTTAAGCAGAATCCTTCAATAAAAATATTGAAACATATATAAACTTCCTTTTTGAAAAAAAAAAAATGTGGGAGGGAGACTTTATAAACCTAACCGTGTAAGAGATTGTAGACTCAAGGTTCTGTCTGCACTTGTGGAACATTGGTTAGGGTTTATAGGGAAAATTTTGTTGTGATGCAAGTCACGTTAGCTTATTGTTTTGCTTTAATGGAGTCTGTGGAAGGTGTGGCTCGTGGTCGATTTTTATTTCAGAGCAATATTTCAGGGGAATAACTCGATTATTTGATATCAAATTGTCAAGGAATTTGGATGACAGGTTCTACATGTCTTTGGATGAAGGACAATATACATACCGGTATATGTATATATATATATATATATATATATATATATATATATATATACGTATATACATGTACACATATATATATATATACATATATATATATATATATACGTATATATATATGTACATATATATATATATGTACATATATATATATACATATATATATACATATATATATACATGTATATATGTATATATATATATATATATATATATATATAGACATATATATATATGTATATATATATATGAAAATAAACTCTCCCACTGGGATTTGAACCCTCGCCTGAGCGACTTGCTTTTTATAAGACGAAGACCGTAAAAGTAAGCCGTTCAGGTGAGGGTTCGAATCCCAGTAGGAGAAATTATTTCCAAATGTCATTATCACACACACACACACACACACACACACACACACACACACACACACACACACACACACACACACACACACACACACACACACACACGCACGTGTATGTGTGTGTTTATATTTTTCTCACTGTAACTTCCTAAAAGATACAATTTCCTTCAGGCTGTGACCAGAATGATCCGTATATTATTTCTCATTTATAGTTGTATACATCACATTCGTGAAGAATGCAATTTAACATTGAGTAACTTTCAAATGTCACAGAGATGATTTCAACTCGAAAAATGTCTCCGATAGATGTAGTTTCACTTGACCTAAAGTGACCTTTGAACTCAATTGACCTTGAAAGGTCTATACTGTCACCACTATTACTATCACAATCACCCCCATCATCTCCTCCACCATTACCACCAACACTACTACTATTACCATCGGTGTTCCCACCATCACCACCAAAACCACTATTACCACCACCACCTCCAACAAAACCACTATTACCACCACCACCATCTCCACCAAAACTACTATTACCACTTCTACCATCACTTCTGTCTCCACCACATCACCACCATTACTACCACAACCACCACCACGATCACTACCATACCTACCACAATCATCACAACCACAGGAGAAGGGAGTAAGGGGGCCCGTCTATGTTTGTTCAAACAACTACACGGAAAGGGAGGGAAGGAGGTTAGGGGGGATGAGGGGGAGCCCAGAGGCACGGGAAATGGAAGGAGGAAGAGGAAGAGGAGGAGGAGGAAGAGGAAGAGGAGGGGAAGGAGAAGGAAGAATGGGAAACAAGATAGAAACCCTGACTTACGAATAGAATTGAAGCCGTAGACCCCAAGAAACGAAAATGGTCTTCAACTTAGGAATAGAATGGAAACCATAGAAGAAGCCTGGAAGTGTTTGTAGATACGAAATAGGATGCAATGGAAGAGCAAACCAGTATAAGGCCATCTAAAGATAGAATAGACTAAAGTAAAATAATAACGAGTTTACCTGTTAGGGTATAAAACTAAATGGAGACTGACTGGTCCATAGCAAAGCTGGATATTCACTGGAAGAGGATATAAAGGCTTCTACGTCTAAAGAGGGTCAAATGCCAAAAATAGAATTTGACAGAAGAAGCGTTCAAAGTTCAACAAAGTGTTCGCAGCTATATCTCTGTTACTAGTTGAGCTACGTCATTCATTTTGATCTCATTTGAAAGCTGAAGGCATGGACAATAAGATCACACACACACACACACACACACACACACACACACACACACACACACACACACACACACACACACACACACACACACACACACACACACACACACATATATATATATATATATATATATATGAGTGTGTGTGTGTGTGTGTATGTATGTATACGTGTTTGTATGTGTTTCCTACTCCACTTGTATCAACCTGTTAGAATGTCTGAACATATATATGTATATATATATATATATATATATATATATATATATATATATATATATTAATTTTAAGGCAGTTCTAATCCCCCTTGACGACGACGGAGATGAATAGAATAGGGCGGCGGGAGCCACAATAACTGAGAAGTATTAAACGATGTTCAAGATTTACATGTACCCATTCTTCTATTTATTCATTTATTTATTTATTTATTTATTTATACATTTATAAAACTTACAGTCATATAGCAGCACACCCACTTTTCCCTGCTTTTATGGGAAAAACACCCCCAGACACGCTCCCAGTGAGACACCAGACTCGTCTTCACTGTCTATATTCTACTTCATGTAGACGAGTTTACACCAGAAGGCGCTTATGGTTTCCGAAGCCGTCACCTTTGCCCACTGTGCTCGGGTAGCTTTGATAAATGTCAGCCGCCAATGAAATGAAAGTAGAATAACATAGATGAACGTTGTATAAAGAAGTTGTATAGAAAGTGACGTCAGAGGGCGTAAGTGACGTCAGAGAAATTACGAGTGACGCAATAGAATATTCTAGACGAGGATGAGAGCAACGCAAAAGGAGAGAGTGATTTAGAAAGAAAAAGAAGAGAGAGAAAAGTGATTAAAAAGAGAAGGAAAAATAATATTGAAATTGGTGAAAGAATCGGGAAAAGGTCGAGAAGAAGGTAATCAAAAAAGAAAAAAAAAATCAGAAAACCCTAGAAAGAAAAAAAAAACAGAAAAAGAATCAGTGACGTCAGAGGAGAAATTTGCTAAATATAAGGAAATGGAAGGACTAACGCAGGGCATTATGGGATTGGTGCTCCAGAATAAGGAAGACAGTAAGATCAGAAAAGACAAAAAGGAAGTTTGAAGGAAATTAAAAAAAAAAAAAAAAAAAAAAAAAAAAATGAGGGTGAGATAGACAGAGAAGGGAGAGAGGGGAGAGTGAGAGTAAGGGGAATGAGGGGAGCTGGGAAGGGAGACAGAGAGGTTACCTGGGCAAGGGCAGCAGCGTGGAAAGACCATACAACGTGGGCGAGGGGGAAAGGGCGCATATTACGTAGGAAGACGTGAGGAGGGCGAGGGAGGGGAGAGGAGGAGGGGAGGGGAGGAGGGCGAGGGGAGAGGAGGAGGGGAGAACTACCGTCTGACGGAGAAGAGGGGAAACTCAGGGTCTCCAACCAGCCTCTCCCAACTATCACTATCACTATCCCCACCGTTAACACTACTACCACTAAAACTACTATCACTACCATTGTTATCAGTACCACCAAAGCCGTTATCACCACCATTCCTACCACCACCGTCACCATGCCAAATTATTATCACTATCACCAAGGCAACTAGTACCACCATCACCATCATCACCAAGACAACTAGTACCACCACCATCACCACCATCACCACCATCACCACTACCATCACCACCATGACAAATTACTACCACCATCACCAAGACAACTAGTACCACCACCACCATCACCAAGGCAACTAGTGCCACCATCACCACTACCACCACCAACCATCACCATGAAAAATTACTACCACCATCACCAAGGCAACTAGTACCACCACCACCATCACCAAGGCAACTAATACCACCACCACCACCACTACCACCACCACAGCGCAGACTAATTTTTAACAAGGGAAGATTTTTTCTATCACAACGTCAACTTCTCAACCGATGTATAGTGACATCCAGAATAGAATATAAAAATCCCTCTAGGTACAGATTACAGATATTCGTTGGGATAAATTGATGAATAGAATGATCTGGCGATAGTCAGAATAGAAAAAATAAGTTGTTAAAAATATATATCACCCTACGCACTGCACCCTAAGGACCCCCCCCCCCGCCGCGAGGTACCCCTTGCTACGTAGGTTGGTGCACCCTAGTTAGGACAGGCAGGTAACCTTGTACATGTATGAGGAGACCTTATCAGGGTGAGGGTGTGTACGGATCTGTGTCTTATACATGGAAATAACGAGGGGAGGATAAGGAAGGGGGAAAAGAGGGGAGAGTGTCGCCAGGGGAGGGGGGAGGGAGAGAGGAGGAGAGGGGGGGAGGGGACGTGGAAGTTTCCGTAAGAAAGTTCCCCCTATACATTAAAAAAAGATCAGTTTCTTAATTATAGTTAAAACTAAGACGGTTTTATCTTGTTTGGTTAGGTTAGGCGAGAAGTGCTTGGTTAAGTTAACCTGTTAAGCTATTACCAACAATAGGAAACAAGAATGCAATTTAACAAATCGAATATGATTTTGCCCAAGTGATTACTGATTTTATCTTATTCTCGTTATTAATCTATATTATTTATGTTATAAGCGTTCTTATCGTTATTACGGATATTATTATCATCATTATTGTCATTATTTGGCTATACTTTTGTAGTCTATTTTCTTCTTTTATATCCAGTAATGTTCTAATTTATTCTATTTTGTTCTGTTCTGTTCTTTTGTATTTTATTCGATTATTTTTGCTCATGGGTTTCCCCCCAAGAGATCTTGTGGGAATTTCGTCTCATCAGATTTCGTCCAGTACTCACGGGGAAAGTAAATGTTGTAGAGAGAGGAAGAGGGAGAGAGGAATAATCTGTGGAGAAGGTGAGAGAGCGGATCTTCTGTCCTTGAGGATAAAATAGCACCGAAGTGTGGTCACACAGGTGAGAGATAGAAGAAAGATAGCAGAAACGAGGGTTGGTAGAAGTATATACAATATATATATATATATATATATATATATATATATATATATATATATATATATATATATATATATATATATATATCAGAGTAGTGTCGTAGCACATTAGTAAAATAAGCCTCGTCTTCCACTATCGGAAAATAAGATTAGAAATAGATATGTCCGTATATTTCGACCACTTTCTGTGGTCCTCTTCAGCAGATAAAGAGGAGCACAGAAAATGGTCGAAATATACAGATATATTCATTTGATTCATTTTTTTCCGTCAGATAGTGGGAGACAAGTCGTATATATATATATATATATACATATACATATATATATATGTATATATATACATATATATACTATGTATATATATACATATATACATATATATTCTATGTGTATATATATATTTATATATACAAATAAATATATATATATGTGTATATATATACATATATATATTTATTTGTATATATAAATATATATATATTTTGCTATTAGTCTCCAGGTATAATTTTTTCTTTGTATGACTCTGGTCCGTAGGGGTGTCACAAAAATCCCGAAAATATCGACTGCATAACACATGGAGTCAGTACCCCATATGAGGACTGTATTAGTAAACGGGAGTACACTAAAGGGAAGGTGATCGATTAGTGAGGGGAAATGAGGGGTAGCTACTGAAGTGAGAGCGAGGACGTATACTAAGGGGAAGACGGTGGAATGACGAGGGGAAAGGGAAGGTAAAGAGTGAGGGGTAGAGGCTGCAGTGAGAGGGTAAGACGATGAAGGAATGAGGGGAAATGAGGGGAGAGTTCCCCCAAGAGAAAAGGAGGTGAGGGTATTCCTAAAGAGGGAGAGGAGGAAGGGGAGTAGAGGGAAGGGAATATAGGATGTGGCTGGGGGGGGAGTGAAGGGAGGGTGCTTCTGAGAAAGGGAAGAAGGGTAATGTTTCAGGTAAGGGAAGGGAAGGGAAGGGAAGGGCTAAAGGAAGATGAAGGAAAGGTGAGGGTAAAGGAAGAGGACATCGTTGTCAAGGAGAGAGGAGAGGTTATGGGGAGAGAGAGAGAGAGAGAGAGAGAGAGAGAGAGAGAGAGAGAGAGAGAGAGAGAGAGAAGCGACCTGTATTAAGGGAAAGCGGAGGGAAAACTACAGGTAAAGAGAACCCGGTACGTCCCGGTAGGTACCCGTTGCTACACCGGCAGAACCTCAAACCGTGTCCAGGGACCTCCGAGAAGGTCTCCGGCTCTCCACTTCGCATGTCGTCTTCACTCTTGCAGACTCTTCGATGTCTTCTTCGCCCCCTTTCCCGTAGTCTCGCTGGTTCCCCCCCGCGAGGTCTCCTCGGCGTTGCATATGTCATTGGTGTCTTGTGCTCTACTCCGGCTCGTCCTCAGCGGACCTCCTCTCCCTCACTCATCCACACGCCCTCACCATCACCCTCCACCCTCACCCTCACCCTCCACCCAACTTCTCAACCCTTCCAGCTATTGGTTTGCCTTTCCCTCGCTTGTATGTAGACTTCATAGTTTGTCACCCAATATATATGTATATATATATATATATATATATATATATATATATATATATATATATATATATATATATATATATGGGTGTGTGTGTGTATGAATGTATTTGTAGGAAAATTCAGAATGATGACAGAGGTGTTTTATTCTCTTGCGTTTCGGCTATATACCTACTTTTGCTATCATTCTGAGTTTTCTTATGCCAAATACACTCAAATAGGCAACTCTACTTCAACATATATATATATATATATATATATATACATGCATATATATAAGTATATATATATATATATATATATATATATAATATATATGTATATATATATATGTATATATATATGTATATATGTATACATATATATATATTATATATATATATATATATATATTAACCACGAAGAACCTACAGTCGGAATAAAAGGAAACTTTAGAAAAAAGTGTAACTTCTATATTTCGGCTAATAGCTATAGCCCTCTTCAGGAAAGTACAGATTACAAGAATTTGCAGAGACATGAGTACAATTGAGATGTGAGTAGAAGGGGAACACGCAGAGCTAGAACAGGACAATCCGTCACGCAGGGCGGAGTCAGAGGTGAGGGGATGTGTGGGTGGAGGTGTGAGGTCTGGAGGGAAGCGGGCTGGAAGCGAGGTCAGGAGGGTGATAATTCTTAACCAAGCGGCTCACAGCTAGCCGTGAGATTATGTCCGGGGACTATTGATCTTTGGAGATGTTCAAGTTCGGACATTCTTCAATTAAGGCTGATTCAACAATTTTTCTTCTAAAACTGCAGTTGGAGTTAAACAAAATTTTGGCCTTGTTCCAGTCAAGATTGTGATTTTTGGTACTGACGTGTTGGAACACAGCGGAATTTTCCTGGGCATACCTAATGGATCTTTTGTACTCCATTAATCTGGAGCACAAAAGAACCATTAGGAATGCCCAGGAAAATTCCGCTGTGTTCCAACACGTCAGTAGAAAAGCTTCGCGACAACCAGAATAAATATGTAAAATGGGATGGAGCCGACTTCATTGTTATCCATTCGTATGTCATTTTCGTACTTCCTCCTCCACCTCCTCTTCCTTCTCTTCCTCCTTCACTTCCTCCTCATTCTCTTCTCTTCTTCCTCCTATTCCTCCTCATCCTCGTCATTCTCTTCCTCCTCCTCATCATCATCGTCAATACCCTCATCCTATTCATCCTCATCCTCCTCATCCCCCTCATCCTGATCTTTCTCTTCCTCCTCGTCCTTCCTGTCCCTGTTCTTCCTTCACGTCCTCATTTTTTCCTCATTCTTTTCCACCTCCTCCTCCTCCTCTTTCTATTCCTTCTCCTCTTGATCCTCCTCCTCCTCTTGATCCTCCTCCTCCTCGTCCTCCTCCTCATTTTCTTCCTCTTCCTGCACCTCCTATTCCTTCTCTTGCTCCTCTTTCTCCTCCTTCTCTTCCTCTCCTCCCTCTTCCTCTCCCTCCCCCTCCTCCTCTTCTCCTTTTGGCTTTTTCTTTCTTTGGAAAAGGTAAGGAACGTTGAGGGTTTTCATTAAAAAGACACACGAAAAGAAAAACAAAGTAAACATGGAGTTCATAATAATGAATAAAAATACAAGAGAGAGAAAAAAATGTGGAAAGCTTTTCTGTTATCCCTGCCCCTGCATCCACACTTGATGCCCTTCATTTGATCCACATACGGCTCCCTTTATTTGATCCACACACGGACCCCTTGATCCACACCACATATCCTTTCGATTCGCAGTAATCCTTCTCTCCTTCCACAAAACGACCTTCAACTTCCGCTTCAGCCTACGAAGGCTTAGTTATATGTTTTCATTTTTTATATATATATATATACTGTATGTACATTTTATTTATTTATTTATTTGTTTATTCATTTTTGTATGGCTGAAAGGTCAGGTAGAAGCTTCTGTCTAAGTTCTAACATTTTCTAGTTTTCTAGGCTTCCTATGCCCTTTAGGGTCGGTTCAGCAGTATTTAGGCAACAAATCTAGACCCCTTTACTAGAAAAATGAGGTTCTCCCCTTACTTGAATAACATCTAGAATGCATCAAGATATCCTTTGCTTATGTTTGATATATCTAATCCTTTGGCTGCCGGCAAACGATTTTATTCAGCTGAAGGGGGAGGGGGAGAGGGAGAGGGAGGGGGTATTCTTGATCGAGACTCCTTTTCCGTCTCGAGGTCGCCTCTGAGCTGGAAGGGGTCCCCATGACTGAATAAAAGCTTCTGGGGTCAACCGTTGTAGTGTAAGTGCGTGTTAAAGGACATTCTACCGTTGTCATGCATTGTACTTGTGAGTGGATCGGGAAGTACATGCTTTTCCCCTATTTGTGTATAAATACTATGAAATTTATTTATATTGATTTATTAAAATTATTGTATTAATTGCACTTCTATGTGGTCGTGTATGGTTTTCCCGCCAACCCAAAGTGGCCTCAGTTTCTGTTACGCCTACAAAGCATACGGACGTTTTTGTTGCAGTGCTTTACATTATAAAGTTAATACACTGTTTTCCATTGTAATGTACTTTTATTAGCCACCGTCGTACACAACTAAGGTCAAAGTGATTAAAGAGAACCCTTGGCATGGACTGGAAGTCATCGTGTACCCTAAACACGACCATCGGGTGCACGATGATGTCGTGAGTGTCATGACTTTGCAGTATAGGGCGCACCCGATAAAGTCGGATTCTTTTTGAATAAACATAGCATTTTCACCCTTATCGACCGAAGCGGCTTAATGAAATGAAATAATACAAATATAAAAGCGACGAGAAGATCCCGCCGATGATGTCACCTTGACCTTTCGTATTTGGATAGCCGGGACCGAATGACAGTCACCGGAAGACGTTTGGGAAGAATTTACGTGAGCCAGGAACCGGTTGGCTGCGGCCGAAGCCGCCAGCTTTCCACTGCGTGCATACGGAGAATCGAACCCGGAACTATTTATTCCGAGGCGGGATCGAAACCAACGCGCCACAGGCGAATGGAAACGTGAAGGGAAAGTTCCATCTCAACTTTCTAGTTGAGTTTCTAAACAACTCTGCTAACAACTTGAAACTAGACCAATTGTAATCACCTGGTTTCATCCCTGACAAGAAGACAAAATTCAGAAAAGACTCGTGTAGGCGCCTTCGGGAGGGACGTCGGATGGGATCACGTCCCTGCCACCCGTCTCCAAGGCCTCAAGGCCTGATTATTATTTTTTTTTAATACAAAGAAACTCTCACAGATGTTTCCCTCAGTTCAATGAAATCGCTTGACGGCAGAAAGAATAGTATTTATTCTGGTTAACTTCAGACTCTTTTATTCGGCTGAAGGACGCCCCTCCCCAAAACCCAAACCCCCAATCCCCCCCCCCTCTCCCCTCAAGTAAAGAATTTATATTGTTCCCAAGTATTGTCATCCTTTGATGATAGATGGAGATGCGGAATGTCATCAGGATGTCCTAAGAATGCAGATTATATCGGGGGAACTCGCGGGACATCGGTGGAGCGAGCGAGCGGCGTCTCAAGGGTGCTCGAGGATTGGATGAGAAGCTCTCGTTGGTCAAGTAAGGACGTTGCGAATTGTGAATGGACAAGGGCTATCAGTGCAGCGAGGAGAATGATTCCGATTTATATGCAATTGTATATATATATATATATTTATATATATATATATATATGTATATATATATATGTATGTATATATATATGTATATATATATAATATATATATATATATATATGTTTAGACATTCTGACAGGTTGACGTAAGCGGAATAGGAAACACAGGAGTCTTAGTCTTGAGTTTATTCCTGTCTTGTTTC
>NC_134812.1:31573434-31578434 GCF_046742065.1 Oratosquilla oratoria
GTATATGTGTATTGATAATAATAATAATGATAAACGGTTTATTGAAAACGTGGCAGCCGAAGGCTGAAAATGCACATATTAAGGTAAGAAGGTACATAATAAATGATTACCTATACATATTATGATGCTGAAGTGATTGTGCAATATACATATATATATAAAACATGAACATATGAAAAATGATAGATGCGTCTAAGCGTTAATATGATGTCTGGATTAGATATACGTATGTGTGTATATGTAGGTACGTTGAGCTTGGTCGATCGAGAACCGGTTGTCCCGGTGTCAGAATGAAGCTGTTGGTCATAAAAAAAAAAAAAAAAAAAAAAAAAAAGTACGACGTCACCGTGTTGAAGGAGGTGACCTTTCTAAACAGACTCCTTTGGCGTTAACGAGAACCACAACTCGCCGTCACCGAATTGAATGTGATCAAAGACCACTTGCGGAAGAAGAAAACAATTGCAATACTGCAAGAAAGATCAGTTTCAGTCTGTCGATTCCGCACGCCTCACGCTAAAGCTCGTGGTGGTGGTGGGGGGGATGGGGGAAGGGGGGAGAAAGGGATGCCACCTTTGTGTGTGCACTCCCCCCTCCCCCCTCCCCCCTCTGTGCGACCTGCAGCACCTTCGTGCAACCTGCCACGCCCTCATGCAACCTATTCCTTTTGCCACCCGGCCGTGAATTAGAAGATTGCGTGAGTGGATATGTGTGCTGAGATTGTTTAGGTGGTAGTGGTTGAGTTGGTGGTGTTGGTGGAATTTTTATTTGTAATCTAGTATCTTCTCGGCAATAACCAGCGCTTCTATCCATGGTGAAAATACGGCTTCGAAGAGAAGTAGCAAAACACAGAAATAGTAGAATTCAAAAGTAATATTTTTTTTTCCAGTCGAGATTGGTCTCAAACAATGCTGCGTAGCTCTGATCCATAGGGGTGCCGCTAAAACTATCTCTCCCTCTCTCTCTCGACTGCAGTCATATTGATGTTGTAATGTTGTCAATAAGAGTTGGTACAATGGCGGTGGTAGTGGTGAAATAGGCGATATTCGTGTTATGTTTTTTTAAATTACAATATTTGTGCATTTACTTTATAGGACCGAATATAATTATAATGTGTAAGATGAAAGATTGTGATATTAATTTCACCTTGTATAGTTTCTGTGGAGTCCTATAAATCTATAGGATACCCAATGGTCCACGCCGTCATTATGACTGTACCCCATATATCTATGAGGAATTTCCCTGTTCGTCATCAGGGATGTGCCAGTTAGCAGTGGGGTCTGCGACTGTGTGCAAGCTGCTCTTTGTCTTATCTTTTTTACAAAACCTATTCGATAGGGGTGACCCTCCAGAGGTTTCCATCTCTATCAATAGAGTTCTTGTTGTCAGTATATCATGGATACTGGGCTATTTACACGTGGTCAGGGCCATGATCCTGTGATCTTGTAAGACTATAGGACTTATGTAGACTAGAAGGATGGGAATTGAAGGAGAATATGACGAAGAAATAACATTTGTTATATAGTTGCCGCATTAACAATGTCCTATCCTTGACGAATATAGGAATATGTAAATATTCCCTTATCTATGACGTGTATCAACACGAAAATGAAAATATGTGACGTCATGTCGTTAGTGTGTAGGAAGACGACATTACGTCATCAAAGGCAGGATCCAAGATGTTTGTATATTTTTTCTATTTTCATCCTCTTTTACGACTTTGATCAGTGGTCAGATATTCAGAAGTATCAAACTCTGTGTCGTAGCTAACTTAATACACTTGGGCTCGAAATAGAAAGCATTCCAAAGCTCAAATGTAAACATTAAAAGGAATCTACGTCATAAATGCCGTTGGCCAATCATCGTTCAGCTGTCATCGACAACGGACCAATCACAAGCTTAGGATTCCGGGTAATCAAATGAGCGCAGAATTGTCACATCAGAAATAAAAGATAATATTCGGGATAAAGTCAAGGTAAAAGTAGATAAATTAAATTGAATTTAAGAAAATAAATAGATAAGAAAATAGAAAAGATATATAGAAGGAAGATATTTGTCTTGTGTTTTATCTTAACCACATACTATGAAAAGTCTTGAAAAGACAGAAAAAAATTGACATTTCCTCGATTATAGTACTAACATGTTGTTGGTGTGGGTTAGGCGTGAACATTATGAGGAAAGAGAGAGAAGAATTTGGTCTGGCGGTGCTAGTCACGTAATATTAGGACAAATAGTAAACTGTTTTTTATTTTTTTATTTGTAAGCTCCAGCTCATCATTGACATCAAACGGGATTAAGAATGGGCCGCGCTGTAACTCATTGGATAGCGTGTCGAACTCACGAGCAGGTGGTCGTGAGTTTGATTTTCGGGAGCCACTGTGGGCTTGCTGCGGTGGTTCCCAACACCCATAGCCAGGTGGGAGGCGACCCAACGTTGGCCTAAGAAAAAATATATATATATATAGTTTTTTTTTTTTTTTTTTTTTTTTTTTTTTTTTTTTTTTTTTTTTTTTTTTTTTTTTTTTTTTTTTTTTTTTTTTTTTTTTTTTTTTTTTTTTTTAGAATTTCACTGGATGGGGAGGGGGGTTGAGGTGGGTGGGGTGAGTGCAAGAAGAGACCGACAGATCGTCTCAGACTCTGTTCCAAGAAGGAGGCATCGGAGGAGCAGAACACGAGACTGATGGGGAGGCCACCAGAGGCAGGGGAGAGGTCCCCCACGCCTCTAGAAACATGACGCAGGAGGCTGAGGCCACAAGGGACGGGGGGGCAGAAGGACGTGAAGATTGAGTTATCTGTTCCGGGGCCGTGGGGAACAACCTCGGACCACATATTATCGCCCCGTCGACGCCCCCCAGTTGTGCCGACCTCGACTCAACACCTGCACCTTGAGAAATAGTAGTAGTAGTAGTAGTAGTAGTAGTAGTAGTATTGGTAGTGGCCTCTGCCAGTTTGCCAGTTTACAATAGTTCTCGTAAAAGAACATTGATATCTAGCATGATTATTTTATTGTTATTTATTTTAATTCAAGATTATATTTATGTTGTTATATTTGGGTTTTCATTTTGTTAGTATTATTAGAGTTATGTAAATACAGGGGGGCCCAAAAGTCACTGAGGGATTGCATTTTGTGATCATTCCCTCTTTAATTGACCTTAGGTTCCATATATAGTTCCAGGTCATACCACAAGAGAGACAGTGCAGTAGCTGAGGTGATGTTTCTGTATTGTATTAAAGTTCCATACATGTCTTTGTAACAATAAGACAGTTATTAAAAAAGACAGTGACTTTTGGGACATTGTATATGTCAACATAAAACGGAATGATAGATGTCCTCTTTGTCTGACGACATGACGTCACTTTTTGTTTATGTTTTATCTGGTTATCTATTATTAGCTCATTTATTTATTTATTTATTTATTTATTTCTGCGTCCTGCGTAGGTCATACGATAGTTGTGTTCTTTGTCTGACGACATGATGTCACTTTTTATTTATTAATTTTTTGTTTATCTAGTTCTTTTATTTATTTTTATTTTTATTTTTTTTCATTTTTTGCGTCCTGCGTTGGTCATATAAATAGCCATACTTGTTGGTCCCAACTGAACTAGCTGCTAATGTTACTATTCCCGTTCTGTGATTTATACCGCTCACTTTCTGGGTTCTTGTCAATTTTCACTTGTCTTCTCTCATCATCGTAGGTACGGTACACACACACACATACACACACACACACACACACACACACACGCACACACACACACAGAATAATTTACATCGATATTTTAGAATGATATACGCATTATTCCATTAGAAAGAACAAAATCTACAAAGTGTATCGCTTGTTTGAAGAGGTTCAAGACAACTGGAGGCTTCAACTTGGTTCTCAGCTGCCTCTGAGTTGAACAGCTATGGAGGTTGTATCACCGGGTTAAGGTTGGGTTTAGAGGGTGAGAAGGGGAGGGGGTGGGGAGGAGAATGAGGAAAACGAGGGAGGGAACCTGACCCTACTGAGAACAGTAATTAGATTTTTTTTTTTTTGCGGGGGGGGGGGTCGGTGATGGACCAAGCGAACTGAGGCGTCTGGAAGCCAGAAGCCAGTGACAGGTGGTTCGGAATCCAGAAGAGTCAGCGCGTGACATCATTGAAGGCTTGCGGTCCTGAATACCCAAGCTGTTATGCCTAGACTCTTCGAAATTTTGAAAAAAAAAAAAAAAAAATCTGATGGACCTCCAAGAGAGAGAGGGGGGGGGGAGAGGGACAAACAGACAGACAGACAGAAAGAGAAAAAGAGTGAGAGAAAGAGACAGAAAGAGAGAACCTCTCTATACAGCCGGTTTGACCCTGATTGGTTAATGATGATTACCATTCCCCTCAGCTGTCCGAGCACGCAGGGCAAAGCTGACTCTTTCTACCTCCGCTAAGCGCCTCCTGGCGTGAGTTGCTGACCATCGCATAGGATCGGAAAAGTTTTTGAAACTCGTTTCATGATCACGGGGATCAGTGAAATTGAACCCTTTACTGTGGTGAAGTTCCTTTAGCTGAATAAAGTCGTTCGTTTGGGCAAAGTCAGTCCGTCTTATTAACTAAGATTAGTCCAGGATGAGACCATAAAAATGATAAGTAAATAGATAACTGAATTATAACAGTGATAATGATGAATGAATGTATGAAATAATGATAATAATAATGTTGATAATAATGATAATAATGTTAATAGTGATAATAGTTATAATGATAGTAATTATAATAATAATAGTAATGATGATAATAGTAATAATGATAATGATAATTATTATAAAACATTTTAAACCCGTCACTATAATGGAAACGTAAGAGTGGCATTATAGCTGTACTTTTTATTCATTTATTTATTTAGTTATTTATCTATTTATTTATTTCTACGAAGGTCCTAAGACGGGAAGGAGTACAAACCTGCTGTCATTCTTGTGTCTCTCCCTCTTGACTCGATTACCCCAAAGTTACCCGAAGACTGATGGGTTTCCGA
>NC_134812.1:31593434-31595934 GCF_046742065.1 Oratosquilla oratoria
GTTTTCTCAAAGATATATCTGCATTGCTTATAACTTATATATATTTTTCTACTAGTCAAAATATAAACCTTACATGCTATTTTTTTCAAATGGGGTATATGTGTCAGTAATATAGAGTTCGTTGGTAAGCAGCATATCTAGTCTCGAGGGAATGTCGTCTCCTCTTACTCCAGTCGCATCTTTGTGTGTGTGTGCGCGCGCGCATTTGTGTGTGTGTTTCTTTGTTAATGGTTTCAGGGATGTGTACGATTATACGTGTGCTCATGTGGCTTTGATGGGGGAAGATGGCACGGTGAGAAGAAAGATAAGAATGAGAAAACGTGTTTTACATCGAAAACAGTCCGACAGAATATCTTTGGGTCGTCATGGACTCCTAGCGCAGTGAGGAGATTGGATCCGGTCCCTCAAGCCGAAAGGAGTGATACACACACACACACACACACATACATTATACATACATATATATATATATATATACATATATATATATATATATATATATATATATATATATATATATATATATATATATATATATATATATATATATACGATTCCTATTCTCTGGAATCAGAAAGATTCCAGGTTACGGGACTTTTGTAGCCTCGGTGGTCGAGAGGGTTAAGGCGCTGTACAGTTGTCCTACCGATAGCTGAGCAGTAGGTTCGAGTCCTACATGCTGCTGCCATATATATATATATATATATATATATATATATATATATATATATATACACACACTTTTATCTTGAGACCAGGGGACGTCGCCCCCCACCCGTTCCCTCGGTGTAAGGACAGAGATACTGTGTTAAAATAATCTGTGTCACATAAACACAGGAGGAAGAGACATGAATGATGAATGACTGTAGGGTGTTTGAAAAATACATGAGAAAAAAAAGTAATACATCAAGCACTTGATGAAAAAAGGCTCTAACAAACGAAACGTGGTACAAACAAAGGCTCCGTCATCACATGTTGATTCTTTTGATAGATGGAGAAATGGAACAAGATAACAGAATTTAAATAGGCAGTTGGTGCGTTCCAGAAATCGTAGCAAAAGGAAACCTCACTCTCAGTAACGTTGAGGATGATGTGGATTATAAAGGGTCCAGTGCCATTGTGTTCGGATGAGTAATGGATTCAGATAAAAGAAAAAATGAAAACCCTGATGATGAATTTCTTGAGTGTGTATAGAACAGTGGTTCTCAATTTTTTTTTTTTTTTGGGGGGGGAAGGGCATGCCCCTCCTAATCACCTTTAAAATCCTGATGTCCCCAATGTGGTGATATCCAATTCTTATCATTTGAAAAATAAACTCACCCTTCAGCTGAAAAAACATAAAACCTTGGTTTAAAACCACTTCAAAAGAACAAGGTATCAATGAAAAACAGAAAACAAAGCAAATTGAATTAAAAAAAATTACCAAGACTTCCCCAGTTGACCTCAGTTGCCCCCCCCTTAAAAATCATATTGCCCACCTGAAAAACCGAATGGCCCACCTGTGGGGCAAACGCCCCACGTTGAGAAACACCGGTATAAAGTAAAAATATGGACGAAATGGTCGATGATGGCATAAGGATAAATTTGTTGATGGATTGAGCGTAATGTAAAGACGATGAGGGGAGGTTTTGCTAAATAGAAATTGAGGAGCTTACGCCAGGAGGCGCTGAGTAGCTGCGGCCGAAGCCGTCACCTTTCTTCTGTTCGCTTTGGGAACTGTAGGTAACATTGCTTGCTGTGAATCGGAGTAGAGGTGTGCCGATTAATCGGCATCGGCAAGAATCGGCAATTGATGAATCTGCTTTTTTTTTTTTTTTTTTTTTTTTTTTTAATCGACATCGTCATCGGCAAAGTATTGCCGTTGACAATGGCGATTCTCAAAAAAAAAAAAAAGACGATTCTCGCCGATGCCGATTCATCAAAAAGTGCCGATTAATCGGCACACCCCTAAACCGGAGAGTAGTGTGAAATTCGAACCCGCAACCAAGCCAATACGAGACCACCACGCTTCCGATTACGCCACCAGAGTTGTCATGTGATTTGTGTAAATGGAGAAAGTGGGAAGACAGAAGTGATGTAGTTATGGAGTGGCAATTCCAGCGCACTGAAGCAATGGAGACGGAAGGAAAGTGTGAAGAACTCTTTGATAAGGAAAAGTTTCATCTTTCTCGGGGTCACTTTGACACTGAATAAAACCATCTGGCGACTACCAAATACTACTGATTTCTTGTCTGGGGTTCCCCCCCCCCCACCTCCCAGAATTTCTAGGGGCTTTCGGGGGTTCCCCTAGATCCCTGGGGTAAAGAACCCTGAGATTAAGATTAAAGTCTTCGGTAAGGTGCCATACTACAAGGGTTTCGATCTATCTGTCGCCAGACGATTTTATTCAGCTGAGGATGTACGAGGGGGAATATCACTCTAGCTAAGGAGTCAGAACCGCCATCCCTGTCGACAGGGTGGTAGGGTATAATGATTTTATTCTGTCTAACGGCTGACGATT
>NC_134812.1:31605934-31630934 GCF_046742065.1 Oratosquilla oratoria
TTACATTGATTGTGGGGTCCAACATCATTAGGTCTCTCTCTCTCTCTCTCTCTCTCTCTCTCTCTCTCTCTCTCTCTCTCTCTCTCTCCCTCTCTCTCCCTTCCTTTTTCAACATGGTGAAGTAATTTATATATTTTATTCTGGCTGACGCCAGACGAATGGCGATGTAGCGCATTGGTTTCAGCCGCAGCGTCCACCGGTAATTATCACTTGCCCCGGCAGTCTGAGTACACAGGGCAAAGGTGACGGCTTCGGCCGTAGCTAAGCGCCACACGGCGTAAATTCCTCACCACTACAGCTACTTTCACTTTTTCACCATTCATCACCACCACCACCACTATCACCAATGCTAACAATTATATTGTGAACACCAACACTGCCATTTGTATCACCAGTGTTACAACTATCACCATCTCCACAATCATCACTACACCATCACTGAAGTCATCGAAAATATTATCACCACTATTCCCACCATTAACACCATTATGCCTGATAATGACATCACTACCTTTATAGTTGGAATTATCATTATCACCACCAAAATCCATCATCACCCCTTTCACTACTATAGTTATCACCATTATTACATTGTCACCATTTTATTAGAAAAGTTATATTGTCGCCACCACTACTCCATCCTCACCATCACCGTCATCACCATCGTCATCACCACTACCATACACACCATCACACAACATCAATATAACCACCATATACCGTTATCATTTCATGAACACTAACACCATAATAAACACCATTACCTTCACCATCATCATCACCATCATCATCACCACCGTCATCTTCACCACCGTCATCTTCACCACCACGAAATGGTTCTCCTAATCCCAGAATCCGGGGAACTGGATGGGTCGCCCACTAATCCTTGAGGTACTCAAGGACGAGCTAACGACGCTGCTCAACCTCGGCCCGAGGAATGAGGAGGAGGAGGAAGAAGAGGAGGAAGAGGAAGGGTAGGACGACGAGGAGGAAGAGAATCAGGAGGAGGAGGAGGAGGGAAAGGACGAGGAAGAGGAGGAGGAGGAGTATCGTCGGCCGACCTACCTCGTTACGATGCCGGCCGCGTGCGACCGGGACAAGGCTCCCGGTATCTCCTTCGTTAGCAGAGGTGCTGATGCGCGGGGCAGCGCGACAGGACAACATGGCGTTCTTGGAGGGGGGCCAACAGGGTCCAGTCCCCTCCTGAGTAAATGAAACTGGGGAGGAATGGGGGGAGGTGGCAGGAGGGAAGAGGGGGAGGTGTGGGTGGAAGGGGGATGGAAGGGATAAGTGGGGGGATGTGGAAGGAGAGGTTGGATGGTTGTTAGAGGAGGCTGTTGGGTTTAGTGACAGGGGGATGGGTTGGGGAGGGACAAAGAGAGGATTGGGAAGGAAAAGGGGGGAGGGTGTGGGAGTGGTTGAGGTGGGAGGGGGGAAGAAGGGAGGAGATGAATTTAGGGTGTGTTTGAGAGAAAGGGACCCATTTCAATGGATAGTTCGATGAGCACAAGATTTTGGATTTAAACTCATATATACGATTACGCGATATCATACCTAAGTTGATGTGTACACACAAAGCTGAAGGGAATACGTCCCCGTGTTGAAACGGTTTAATGGAAAACCTACAAAAACTAATAAAGCGTGGGTAATCTTGGGAGTTAATGAAAACCCAATATCGTAAAAAAGGGAGAAAGGAGCCTAGGAGAGGGGGTTGGTCGTTCTCATCTACGAAGTTCGCTTTCGTGGCTCGCTGACGTGTGGCTCAAGTAAGTGCCACTTGAAGAAAAAGTAATGAAAGGGGGGATCCCCCTACTTCGAGGTGTGGTTGAGGAAAGTAATAAAAGATAATCATGTCTCCTTATCCGAGAGTGCTTGGCACTACACTGAAGGTAAACAAAGACTTTCGATCGCCGGTGAAGTAAAACGTGATGACGTCATGTCGTGTGGATTAGGCGTTAGTGACGTCATGTCGTGTGGATTAGAAGTTAGTGACGTCATGTCGTGGGGATTAGACGTTAGTGACGTCATATCGGTTGGTTAAGATTACATGAATTTTTTATTTTTATTCATTTTATATGCAATAAAGTGCCTATATTCCCCCCTCCATGATGATGCAGATGGACATATATACACACATACTTCCAGTATGGGGTATTTATTACATACGTTTTATGCGGTCACTATATTTAAGGACTTTAGGGACATCCCTACAGCCCAGAGTCACGCAGTATGCTTTTGTATATGAATATTAATCTTTACAAAAATATATACAGGTATTTTACTTTTTAAATTATACTTTACCTCCATCCTGCTACCCTCTTTGAATCTCCTTTGCTCCTACACACACACACACACACACACACACACACACACACACACACACACACACACACACACACGCACACACGACTTGACGGCGCAGTGATAGAGTTCCCGGCCGCCACTACAGTGGTCCGGGTTCAAACCCCGCCCAGGGTTGAAACAATTTCAGTATCTCTGCGCTTCGAGTCGTTACTCCAATTCTCGTGAGCGGGGAGTTGGGTGTGTGTGCGCGTGTAAGGTCACAGCATTACCCATAGATCGGTCATGTATAAGCTCTGAGCTCTCTTCTGAGAGGGAAATGGCTGTCGATCACGAGTCCAGCACGTGATCCAAGACTATTGTTAATCTCACACACACACACACACACACACACACACACACACACACGTTTATACATATGTAAATATGCTTCTACCAATTCAGTGACCTCCCAGTTAACGAACTGTAGAAAGTCACGTTAGTTAAAGAAATATGGCTCAAGTTAACCCGACCACTAGTTAATTAACGGGTGTTGTAGTTTGCGAACTCTATAGCCAACAGGAATAAATCATTCCTGTGGCGAGGTCGTGAGTGAAACGTAGGGTCATGTATGTACGCACATACGTACACACACACACACACACACACACACGCAGCACACGCACGCACACACACACACACACACACACACACACACACACAATTAAGAAAGTCTACATGTGAAGAAATTTAATTTTCCGTATAGATTTAGAAATACAATAGCTAAGAAGGTGATATACGCCAAGTTTGAACAATATATGAATTAAAATATAAATATGATAATTAGAAATCAAGGATATAGATCAAGTTGGTACTGTGCATGAATTTGAGGCTAGCTATGATAAAAATGAAGAGTAGAAGACGTGATCCCACGAGCGTTGCTCCCTTCCTGTATATTAAAATTAGGTACAATTAGGTAAACACACACACACACACACACACACACACACTCTCGACGGCGCTGTGGTAACGTTCGCAACCGCTGCTACAACGGTCCGAGTTCGAATCCCGCTCAGGGCTGAAATAATTTCAGTATCGCCGTGCTGCGAGTCGTCACTCTAACTTTCTTGGGCGGGGAGTTGTGTGTGTGTGTGTGTGTGTGTGTGTGTGTGTGTGTGTGTGTGTGTGTGTGTACGTGTAAGGTAGCATTACCCATAGATCGGTCATATATGAGCTCTTAGCTCTCTTCCGGGAGGGTAATAGCTGTCGATCTTGAGTCCAACACGTGCTCCAAGACCATGGTGAATCACACACACACACGCGCGCGCACACACACCACACACACACACACACACACACACAAACACACACACACACAATAAACTTCCCACAGAAGCAGTTGCATCTACTACTAATCGAAGATTTATGGTTTAATTGGATAAACATCTGAACGAAGTTATGTGAAAATATGAGGCCTTAGGTTAGTGCAGGATCGCCGGCCTATCCCTTAGAGGACGAAACATCATCTGTACCCTATCACCGAAGATAATGCAATGTTTCTTCTTTTATTGATAAGATGATTTGTACTTTTTTTAGGTATTTATGTCTAAACTTGTTTGTTTATTGTCTGTGTCGATTAAATCCTGCTGTGATGGATGGCACTTTTATATTTATTCTGGCTGTCGTCAGGCGATTTTATTCGTCTTCGTGGTTCCCCGTTGGTAGGGGATCTACCCGTGACCTTGTTTCTTTAACAGGACTAAGGTCATGACAATGGAACACAGAATGTAAAGGTAGCTTGACCTTGAGGGAGTCAGAGAAGGTCAGGAGTTGGGAGGGAGTGATGGAGAAAGGTCAAGGAATGGAGAAAGTGGGAGTTAGTGTGGAGTAGAGTGAGAATAGACGTCAGCAGATAAGATCTTTTTTAATAATTGAAGAATAGGACAGTAGATTAAACCTTAAGAATAAAAAAAAGGTTATCTTTATTGTTAGAAACATTGGAATGTAGATTTGTAATACGGTACAAGGTTCCTCTGTCCCTGTCTGTGGATCATGTGCGTCGGAATACGTCGGAATCGGCCCCACGGGAGAGGAGGAGTAATACAAGAAGGCACATGGATGAAAGAAACAATGAGGAAACACTCTGACAGACAACGAGACGTCTCGCCAACGATTCATAGTTTCTGTTGTTGTCTGTGTGGTTCACAGAGTCTGTTCTCATTCCGCGGTTCTCATTCCGCGGTTCACAGTCGTGGTTCATAACTGCGTTACGTCGGTGCGTAAGCCTTCACGCCTCGTTTGTAGGGCTCTCGCGTCGTTGTCGGCGGCAGGAGGAGGAGGAGGAAGAGGGAGAGGAGGAGAAGGAAGAAGAGGAGGAGGAAGAGGAGGAGGAGGAGAAGAAAGAAGAGGAGGAGGAGGAAGAGGAAGAGGAGGAGAAGGAAGAAGAGGAAGAGGAGGTGGTGTTGGAGACGGGGTGAGTAGATAGGTTGTAGTGATATTGGTGTTGTGGTTCGTGTTGGTGGGGGTGGGGGTGTTAATGGTGGTGTGGTAATGGTGGAGATGGTGGTGTTGGTGGTGACGTAGATTTGCTGATGGAAGTAGTGGTGGAGGTGGAAGTGGAGGTGAGTGTGGTGGTGGTATAGAGGAGTATGATTAGACAAAGATTTAAACAAAGAAAAGGTTCCATTCTGTTCATACGAAGACCTTACAGCTGAATAAAATCGCCCTGCGCTAGCCCAGCACAAAGTCTACGTAGACCACCATCATATTAACTAAGAGTTCAAGGGTCAGTGAACTCCTTCATTACACCAAACGATTTTATTCAGTTGTGGATAAGATTCTGTGCACTAAAAGAGCCGAATACGCAAAGAAAAAGAAAATGGGAAGTGGTTAGAGGTTGTGGGAAGAAAGAGGAGACGGGATTAGAGGCGTGGGAGAAGAGGGGAAGAGAGGGGAGGGAGGAATGCTAGGAAGAGAAAGAGGGAAGTTAGGCGGAAGGTAGGAGAAGAGGGGAAGAGAGGAAGGTTAAGAAGTGAAAGAGGGGAGTGAAGCGGGAGGTAGGAGAAGAGGGGAAGAGAGGGGAGAGAAGAGTGTTAGGAAGAGAAAGAGGGGAGTGAAGAGGGAGGTGGGAGAATAGGGGAAGAGAGGGGAGAGAGGAATGTTAGGAAGAGAAAGAGGGGAGTGAAGAGGGAGGTGGGGGAAGAGGGGAAGAGAGGAAGGTTAGGAAGAGAAAGAGGGGAGTGAAGCGGGAGATGGGAGAAGAGGGGAAGAGAAAGAGGGGAGTGAAGAGGGAGGTGGGGAAAGAGGGGAAGAGAGGGGAGAGAGGATGGTTAGGAAGAGAAAGAGGAGAGTGAAGCGGGAGGTGGGAGAAGAGGGAAAGAGAGGGGAGAGAGGAGGATCAGGAAGAGAAAGAGGGGAGTGAAGCGAATGTATAGGAAATGCGAGGGGAAAGGGAGGAATGTGATAAAAGGGAATAAGGAAATGAGAAAAGAAGAGGATGGAAGGGAGGGAGGGAGGGGAGATTGAAAATAGGGAAATGAAACGAATTTTTAGGGAAAAAGGGGAAGAGAAAAGGGTGTCTGAAAGAGGGGAAATTTGGAGGAGAAAGGAGAGGGGAAATGAGTGACCTTGGAAGGGAATGTGGGAAGAATAGTAAGGGAAATGTTTGAGGGGAAGGGAAAGGAAGAAAGGTTTAAGGAAAGGGAAATTGGTAAAAGGAGCTATGAAATTAAGTGAAATAAGATGGGGAAGACACTAAAGAAAATAAAAGGATGGGGTAGAGGATAAAGGAAAATGGAAGAATTGGGAAGAAAAAAGAAAAAGAAGGAGAATAAGAAGGAAAGGAAGGAAAGGAGATTAGGAAAGAGGAAAGGGGGAATGGAATGAAGTGATGAATCAAAGGGAGAGGGAAGGGCAAAAAAGGTAGATGGAGAATATGATGAGAGAAAAGAGGAAAAAGAGAAGGAAAGGGGGATAGCGAATGAGGAATAAAAAGAGGGAGAGGGGCTGGGAAAGAGAGGACAAGAAAAATAGAGAAGGAGAGAATAGAAAAAGAGGAGGAGGGTGAAGAGGAGGCGAATGGGGAAGAGAGGAGGAGAGGAATGACGAAGTAGAAAGCGAAAAAAGATGAAATATTAATAAAAGGAAGAGAGAAAAGAGGGGAAATGAGAGGAGGAGAATGAAGAAAGAGAAGTAAAATAGGGGAAATGATGGAGAGAGGGCACGGAAATGAATGAAGGAGAAGAGAAACGAGGAGGGACAAAATTTTCAGAAAAGAGGGGAAAAAAGAGGAAAGAAAAAGAGAGATGGGAAAGAGAGAGGGGAGAGGGGGGTCAATTAGTGGGTATTGTTTGGTCGAACGTGATGGTGCTGCACAAATAGTGAATTTAAAGCTTGTACTCAGATGTACATGTACTACACGTCAAGTTGCATATGTGATACAGTGGCTAGTTGCACGTGTACTTTACACTCCGGGTGTAAATGTACATTCGGCCAAATCCGTCTTGTTTCCCAGAAAGTTTCGTTTGTTTGATTATAAGATTTTAGGTTGCCATTTTGCATTTTTTTGCTATTTTTCTTTTTCTTATTTCATGTACAACTTGCATTTTATTCCTAATATGTATATATCTAAAACGGCACGATAAAAAGAAAAACACAGACTAGATTATATTAACGGCAAAAAAACACAAACTTAACACAGTGACGGAAAATAACACAACTGCAATTGAGTTGCCAGTTACTTTATTTTGAACGAAAGATTTGGCGAGGCGGGACATGACTTATTCGGTCTAACGTATTTCACAGCTTCAGTCCCCGTTGCAAATAAATTATCTGGACCCCTGAGTGTGACAAGCCTTGAAATGAATACACACTGTGTTTATCCGGAAAGGTTGGTATTACTGATCAGGGCTGCAACACGCGAGACGGTGCACTCCCAGTGTATCACTCACTTCTGAACGAAAATAATCGAGATACATAGGGCGCTCCAGGCCGGTTTTCAGAATTATTCGTACGATGTGTCATATTGTATCATACGCCAAATATATTCTGTACACATGTATTGCCTCGTGTATTGCATGTGGCAATTCCAGTGTATCTTCTCCCCTAAATTTCAGTTGTGATACTCTTACTTTAACATACCCACGCATACACACACTCGATGGCGTAGTGGTTAGAGTTCCCGGCTCCCATCACGGCGGTCCGGGTTCGAATCCTGACAAGGGCTGAAATAATTTTAGTATCGCTGCGCTGCGAGTCGTTACTCCAACTCTCGTGGGCGGGGAGTTGTGTGTGTGCGTGTAAGGTCACAGCATTACCCATAGATCGGTCATATACGAGCTCTGAGCTCTTTTCCGGCGGGAATGAAATAACTGCCGATCACGAGTCCAACACGTGATCCAAGACCATGGTGCATCACACACATACACACACATCCAGACTCGCGCGCACACACACACACACACACACACACACACACACACACACACACACACACACACACATCCAGACGCACACATTTAAACATTCGCTCTCTCCCTTTCTCTCGCTTTCTCTCTCGCTTTTTCTCTCTCTCTTTCTGTATCTTTCTCTTTCTCTCTCACTTTACTGTACTCTCCTGCCTCTTCTCTTTTACTCTCCTTTTCTCTCTCTCTCCCTTCCTCTTTTTCCTTTCCTCTTTTATCTTCTTCACCCGTCATCTTGCTCTTTCTCTCTGTCTCTCTTCCAACTCGATTTCTCCTTGACATTCTCTTGTCCTAAATCCTTCACTCGCTCACTCCCTCTTGCACATTGATTCAAAGCAAAGGAATTCAGCTGAGCCGCGTTGTGGAATTTATTCGTGTAATTATGTTCCCCCGGTTCTTCTCAAATATTCTGAGCTGCTGTGTTGCATTGGTTTCGGCCTCTCCTTCTACCTCGTGGACCCGGGTTCGATCCCTGTCGACTATAGGTGACTGCCACTTGCCATGGATCCCCAAGCACATAAGGCAATGGAGATTTTTTTTTTTTTTTTTTTTTTAGGGGTTTATCTCCTTTAAATGAATAAAATCGGCTCCTGATGTCCTGATCAAAAGTTGTAAAGTACCATTTAGGAGTATTGGTGTGGGTACTGTAGCATTATTATGTTCAGAAAAGGAAGCATATTGACTAGACAATTTCCACATCGCCTAGTCAGTCATTAGAAGGGATTTATTTATCTGATTGTTATTTATCATAATTATTATTGTAATTCGTATTATCATTATTATTATTGTTATTATTATTATCATTATTATTATCATTTTTATTATTATTATTATTATTATTATTATTATTATTATTATTATCAATATTATTATCATCATTATTTTACAAGATGGAATATCTCAAACTTCCTTAATCCAGACACATATTATTTACTTACGGTTTTGGATGCTGCATGTTAAAAACCGGTTGGAAATTTTATGCAAGTTTGAGTTTGTGTGTGAATACTTCCCTCTCTTTTCTCCCTCTTTCTCTTTTATCTTTTATTTATTTTTTTATTTTTATTTTTTTTAAACTCCATGCCATAGTTCTTCTCCAAAACCGGCTTCCTTCTTGTCCAACGGCCCCGGCAAGATTTGTTAAAGGTCGTTAAAGGTCATTGAGGCTTTATACAAAAGGTCACCTTGAATAATTCACGCACACACACACACACACGCACACCTTGTGTATGTGTACACAGCGGTGGGCCGCTGGATTAGGAGACCAACACTTGGCTCATCGAGAGACAAGACAAAGTAAAAATCGATACACAATTAGATAAAAATACAAAGGATTACAAAGGAGGACCATGCCGACAGGAGACCTTTTGGTCCATAACTAGGTCGGATGCGAAAAAATATATATATATATACATGATATATAAACAAATAAAAACTATAACAGCATAAATAATAATAAACAAAGTAAATAATAGGTATAGTTAAATAATAGACAAACAGGAAAATAGTAGATAATGAATTGACAGATAAGTAATAATAAATTAAAATCAACCAAATAATAAACAACAGACAAATAATAACAAACAAATACATATAAGTAAATGGTGGTAAGGAATATCTGTATTTAGCTCACAAATATCCCGTGTTTAGTTCCATAACCCCCCTCACGTTCAGCTTAATAAAATCATCTGGCGACAGTCAGGAAAATATAACGACGATCACCGTGGTGTTCTGTTAGTGAAAACATATAACACGGTGGCGAGCGAGCGCTAGAACCCAAGAATGAAGGAGACTGCAAGGGACCATAAGGCCTACACTAGACAGATGATTTCGATAAACTCAAGACTGGACATCAGTCTGTTCAGGTTCTTGGCCGATCGAAATCTTGAGGTTCCGGTCAGGCCGCTGGAACTAAATGGATTAAGATCTCATCACAGATTCCAGGGACGATCCGGGTTGGATTCGGAGCCTTCAGACCAATATTTACACAACAAAAGAAGATTAGAACCTTGACGTGTGGTCTATGCGATTGCCTCTGCAAGAAGTCTGTTCCATTCATGATGATACAAGCAAGTTATTTCGACTTATGTCTTTGTAAAAATAGTGGTTTAATGGGTATATGATTCCATACACACCCGTGTCTGTTTCCATGCGACGGGTGTCTATAACGACGATTTGACACAGGCAGACTGTCTTAAGCATGGCCAGGGTAGTGAAGAAATTGGAGCAGATGTATGTGTGTATCGAAAAAAGTCGGTTTATGACAGTGGTGCCAAAATATCAGAGCGTAAAATAAAGAAAAATAGTGAAAAGACGGATTTTTCTTTTTTCGGTGAGAGATTTCCACTGTGTAACTGTGTAATGGAAGTGCCACATCGGACTGCTATACACAAGCTCTCATGTTACATTCCCCCCCTCTCTCTCTCTCTCTCTCTCTCTCTCTCTCTCTCTCTCTCTCTCTCTCTCGTTTTCAGACATTCCTAACCAGAGTACCAAGTTGAATAAACTCATGTCATTAGACAGAAAAAAATATCTTAATCGCAACACCGACACATGGATTGATCTTGATCGTCTTCCCTCATACTTTAACACAATTCCCCTTAACTGAATAAAGTCGTGTTGCGTTAGGTGACCTAGAATGTACCTAACGTCACACTGGATTCTTCGTCACGTGGATGACGTAACATGAGGATATCATTAATACACTTTTATTCAGCTGAGGGGACGTCGCCCCCTCTGTGAGGGAATCAATGAGGGGAAGATTCCTCTTCATGTGTTGATCCAACCCCGCAGTCGCTTACGTCGATTTTCTGTACAACTGCTGACGTGCGTGCGAACAGCCCTCCTCTTCCTCCTCCTCTTCCTCTCCTCCTCCTCTTCCTCCTTCTCCTCCTCCCCCTCCCCTCCTCCCCCTCCGATCGATAAAACGGTTATATGGCGGTTAATTCCGTTGGAAGAGATCACAAGACGACCGCCGACGGAGATTCGTTTTCTCCGCCAAGATGTCTTGGGGCCGAAGTCGACTTCGAGCGTACTCGAACTCGGCCTTCTCCTTCCCAGCACAATTATTATGCCTTTATGGACTAAGTTTTGGGTGATATAGCATTACAAAAGGGAGGTAGGTGTCTCCGCGTATGCTGTCGACGGTCCATACCATCAACGGAAGTTGAAAGTAATGAACTACGGCTATGTACTTGGTTGAGAGAGATGATAACCGTACCCCTTGAGTCGCTGAGCTGCAGCCCAAATCTTAGTCTATGTATTTGGATAGCCAGGGCAAGTGAAGGTCACTGATAGCCATCAGGGATCGAACTGGAGTCTTTGTATTGATGAGGCGAGATCGAAGCCCAATGTGCAGTATATGTTTCTTTTTAAATTCGTTTTGACAACACTGAGGAAGAGAGAGAGAGAGAGAGAGAGAGACAGAGTGAAAAGAGAAAAAAATCGTCGAGATGAAGAGACGTTCCCAAGGTTGAATAAAATCACCTGCCTCTAGCCAGAATAGAATAGATAAAGTGTGTCATCATAAGATAAAATTAAATAATTTAGGAAAGGCTTACACTTATACTACGTTAGTTTCATTAACTTACTAAAAACCATCTATCAGTAACCAGAATAAAATCAGTAGAGTCTGTCGTCATAGCAACAGCTTACAGACTCCATGGATAGAGATTGAAAAGGTGATCGTGGACTCTTCTATCCTATTAGAAAACCCGGAAATAATCAACTAAATTCTGGCTCGCGCCATTCCGCCTAATTAAGGTCTAATTGGGTGGTTATGGAAATGAGGGAGAGGGTGTGTCATATGTTTACATACAAACTTGTGTTTAGGAAGATAACACCAGGAACTGTGTAAATTTCTACGACATATACTGTATATATATATATATATATATATGTGTGTGTGTGTGTGTGTGTGTGTGTGTGTGTGTGTGTGTGTGTGTGTGTAACCAAATAGAGAGAGCTGAATAATTGGTTATTTTAAGAGAAGATGAGATAATTTTATGGATTGGGATGACAGGTGGTATGGGTTATGCAACTGCCTAGTGTAGGCCTTATGGTCTCTTGCATTCTCCTTCATTCTTGTGTTCTTATGTATACTATGGGAGTACGTACGTACACAAACGGTCCTAGTGCACACATAGAAGCCTTTGTGTAGGTAGATCTGTAGTAGTGTACACATGTACATGTATGAGAGTACATGTACGCAGATATGTATATGTACATGAGATGAAAGATCAACAAGAGGTCATAGTAGAAATAGAAAAAAAATCTAAATTATAGTTTTTCACATAGAAGTGTAGACTTTTGGAACAAGTTAGATGGAAATATAATCACAGAAGCCAGCAGTGTAAATGAATTTAAGGAAAATTTGATAAATGGAAGCAAAGGGACGGGACCCCATGAACGTTGATCTAGCCCCGTGTGTTACAACATGTAGACACACACACATACACACACACACTCACACACACACACACACACACACACACACACACACACACACACACACACACACACACATGCACACACACTACGAACCCACTACGGCGGTACGGGTTCGAATCCCGCCCAGGGCTGAAATAATTTCAGTATCGCTGCGCTGCGGGTTGTTACTCCAACTCTCGTGGGCGGGGAGTTGGATGTGTGTGTGCGTGTAAGGTCTCAGTATCACCCATAGATTGGTCATACGAGCTCTGAGCTCTCATCCGGGAGGTTAATAACTATCGATTACGAGTC
Organism: Oratosquilla oratoria; assembly: GCF_046742065.1. NCBI lineage: Eukaryota > Metazoa > Arthropoda > Malacostraca > Stomatopoda > Squillidae > Oratosquilla > Oratosquilla oratoria. Next base: position 31,618,414 of record NC_134812.1, read on the forward strand.
CAACACGTGATCCAAGACTATGGTGAATCACATGCATACACACACACACACACACACACACACACACACACACACACACACACACACACACACACACACACACACACACACACACACGCACACAGACACAATCCATTTATATGTAGATGTGAAGGTCAGTGTAAGATATCGAGCAATTTTGTGGGGACAGATTGATGCAGAGGCTCTGTCCCCAAAAGTGGTAATGGTAATTGAGGTACTTTGTTATAGGGTACATCGTAACCTACACTGGGTCAGGGCCAGTACTAAAAGACTTCAGTTAGGGCCGGTGCCGATAAGGACTTATGAAAAAAAAATTAATGTGTAGAGATTCTTCGGTGACTTTTTTTTTTTTTTTTTTTTTTTTTTTGTCGCTGCAAGTGACCTAGGGAACTATAAATAACTAAGATATTTTTAGAAATTGTGAACACATACTTGAAAAAATTATTCACTTTTTTTTCTCCTTTTTGCTGGTAGTGAATAAAAAATTTAATTTTTTGGGTTAAGATATGTCAAAATATTAATACATTCTTATAATGCAATGGAAGCTCGCTGGTTGAGTGGGTTAGGGCGTCGTTACTTGCGGCGGGGATGGCGGTTCGAATCCTGCCACCGGCGAAGTTGAACCAAGGGCATTGTTTATTAAATTCCACGTTACAAAGTCCTCTGTAAGGGGCACCGTCCTAGCCTCCCGATAGGGTGGATTTTGTGACGTTAAACCATATCATCATCATAATACCATATGGTTGTAATACAGTGATATTATTGTGTGTGTATGTGCGTTCATTTGAGCATTTCTGAGCTTAAAAGTAAATTCCGATCCGCGTTGTTTTGTTTTCAGTCGCGTGTTTGGATAGATAGTTATATACCGCATATAGATAGTTAACAGTGCGAGCTCGCTTGTGTTCTTGTAGTTACATGTATGGCGTAGAACAGCGTCGCTAATTGGTGAAATAGGGACACGTGGATATATATATTATTTCTTTATTTGTGTGTTATTATTTGTTTATTTACTATTAACTGTTTGTTTACTATTGAACCTTACTATTTATTTATTTATTTTATTTATTATTGTTTATAATGTAATTCTTATTTATTTATTCATTTAATTTTATCATTATTATAATTTTTTTCGCATCCGACCTTGTTATGGACCAAAAGGTCTCTTGTCGGCATGCTCCTCCTTTGTAATCCTTTGTAATATTGCTGGAAATATGGATAGATTTTTTTTCTCTCAATTGGATTGCATGATTCATGAATATCATGCATTTCTATTTTCTTTTTTATGCAAATAGATACATGTCACACTGGGGGACATACATCTTAGAGAAAAATGTAAAATAAGCAATAATTTTTTCCAAATGCGTGAGTTTGTGTGAATGGATGAATATTTGTTGTTTAACTGCTTTGTGTGTGTGTGTGTGTGTGTGTGTGTGTGTGTGTGTGTGTGTGTGTGTGTGTGTGTGTGTGTGTGTGTGTGTGCGTTTGTGTGTATAATGAAGGTACATATATTTTTGTATGTGAGTTTACGTACTTTTTATATAGTTTATGTATTTGGGGTCTAATGAGGTTTAGTATCATGCCAGAGTAATTGTGTGCGTGCATGTATGTGTGTGTGTGTTATTGCGTGTGTGTATGTTTTTGTGTACTTGTATGCTTGTGTGCGTGTGTGTGTCTGTATGTGTGTGTGCGCACGCGCAAGTAGATGCTTGAGTGTGCACATATATTTGAGTGCATATGTGTTTAACTAACTGTACAAGAAAGGAGTGTATGTGTGTGTTTTTATGTAATGTGTGTGTGTGTGTGTGTGTGTGTGTATTCACTTGGTCTTTGGATCACGTGTTGGACTCGTGATCGAGAGAAGAGAGCTCAGAGCTCAGAGCTCGTAGGTCCGATCTATGGGTAATGCTATGACCTTGCACACGCACACACCCCCAACTCCCCGCCCACGAGAGTCAGAGTAACGACCCGAGGCACAGCGATACCGAAATAATTTCGGCCCTGGGCAGGATTCGAACTGGGTACTGGGAGCACTTCTGTTTCCCAGATCAGCGCTCTACCAACTATGCCACCGAGTCTGTGTGTGTGTGTGTGTGTGTGTGTGTGTGTGTGTGTGTGTGTGTGTGTGTGTGTGATGCATGTCCTATGTGGGTGGACGCATTTGGCTTTATTATGCATAATAGCCACGTACAGACTTTACTTGAATGGGCGTGTCGTTTACAGCTGCATATAATTTTGTGGACGAGTAATTACAATAAAATTTTACGTTCGCCTCAATCATTGCGTTGTCTTTTGTTTTCGTATACCCAGTTATTACTCATTCTAAATGAATCAAAATTGAATGTCATTAATGTTTTTGTTGAAGATTAACAAACGATCGAGTTTTGGTACTAGCTGCTATGTACGTGTGTGTGTGTGTGTGTGTGTGTGTGTGTGTGTGTGTGTGTTTATTTACCTAGTTTTTACTTGTTATATTTTACGGGATGGGAGCTATGCTCGTTGTGACCCGTTTTCGTATCTTTCCACGTCCAGTTTATTCTTGAAATTGTGTATAGTTCTGGCATTCACCGTTTCAGTGTTCAGTTTGTTCCAGACATCGATCACTCTGTGTAGGAAACTATTCTTTTTCAGGTCTCTTCTGTAATTGTCTTTCTTTAGTTTCTTTTAGTGTCCTCTTGTTTCTCTCTTGTCCCATTTTAATAGGTCGTCTCTATCGAGAACTTCCATCCTTTCATATTTCTCAAAATGCGTGTGTGTGTGTGTGTGTGTGTGTGTGTGTGTGTGTGTGTGTGTGTGTGTGTGTGTGTGTGTGTGTGTGTGCGTATGCTTACGCATACATATGTGTGGAGTCTGTATGTATGACTTACGGAAACGTGGTGGTTCTTATATATGGAAAACCTCGACGGAAGATATGAGGAGACACCCGCGGTTGTGTAAGCAGTTATTGGGTGATATACGGAGATAGTTGGGGTCGTGGGAAGGGGAAAGGGGGGAGGGGGGAAGGGAAAAGGAAAAGGAAAGAGCTATAGGGTTGGAGGGGAGAGGGAAGGGGAGATGTAGGGGTGGTGGGGGAGGGGATTTTTTGGGGAAAAGGGAGGGGATGAAAAGAAAGTTGGAAGGGAAGGGAAGGGGAGAGCATAGGGGTTGGGAATTGGAGGGAGGAGGGAAAGCAAGAAGAACTGTGGATTGTAGGTAAAGGGAAGGCACTAAGGAAAGAATTTAGAAAAAGGGAAGGGAAATGAAAATATTTATGTGTGCTTTTATATATATATATATATATATATATATATATATTTGTGTGTGTGTGTGTGTGTGTGTGTGTGTATGTGTACAGTATATATATATATATATATATATATATATATATATACATATATATATACATATATATATATATATATATATATATATATATATATATAAGATGATGAAGCCCACTCATGTTGGTGACATTGTTTATTTATATGCCGGCAAACGATTTTATTCAATTAAAGGGACCGACATCATGACCCCGTCCGACCACTTGCCTGATTAAAACCATATATCAATTGATCAGTCAATTTATTCATTTATTTATTGACCTTCCCGTAGAAATGTCAATAGGCTGAAGGAATTAATGTTGCCGCAGATGTAATTTCTTTTAGCTGAATAAAATCCCCTGTTGGCAGTTAGTATAAACATTAAACTCAGCGAAATTGTTGGGCGAAATTATTTTCGCTTCCACAGAATCCCGTAGCTAGAACGAAATATATGAAGGGAGTCGCCAGACTTAGTCTGAGGGTCTGGTTAGACCTCGTGTCTCTTAGTCTCTTCACCTTCAGCTCCTCTCAGCCCCTTCTCAGCCCCCTCTCAACTTCCTCTCAGCCACCTCTCAGCCGTCTCACAACACCCTCTCAACCCCCTTCTCAGCCATCTCTCTACCGCCTCTCAGCCTCTTCACAGCCCCTTCCCAGCCTCCTCTCAGCCCCTTCCCAGCCTCCCTCAGCCCCCTCTCAGCATGTTCTCAGCCCTCATTCTTATCCCCCTCTTAGGTCCCTCCCAGTCCCTTCTCAGCTTCTCATCAGCTTCACAGCCCCCTCTCAGCCCGTATCAAGTCACCTCTCAGCCAGTTTCAGATCCTTTCTCAACCTTCTCTCAATCCTTTCTCAGCCCATTCTCAGTCCCCTCTCAGTCCCCTCTCACCCCCTTCTTAGTCCCTTTTCAGCCTCCTCTCAGCCCCTTCTCAGCCTCCTCTCAGCCCCCTCTCAGCCTCCTCTCAGCCCCTTCTCAGCCCCCTCTCAGCTCCTTCTCAACCCCCTCTCAGTCCCCTCTCAGCCCCTTCTCAGTTCCCTCTCAGCCTCTTCTCATCCCCCTCTCAGTCCCCTCTCAGCCCCTTCTCAGTTCCCTCTCAGCCTCTTCTCATCCCCCTCTCAGCTCTCTTGAAGCCCCCTCTCAGCTACTTCTCAGTTTATTTTCAGCTCCCTTTTCAGCCCCCCTCCTCTCAGCCCCCTTCTCAGCCCCCTCAGCCTCTTTCATCCCCCTTTCATCCCCTTCTCAGCCACCTCATAGCTCCCTTGAAGCCCCCTCCCATCTAATTCTCGGTTTTCTCTCAGCTCCCTTTTCAGCCCACCTCTCAGCCTTCCTCAGCCCCCTTAGCTCCCTCCTCAGCCCCCTTAGAGCCCCTTCTCAGCTCCCATTTCAGCCTCTTCTCAGCCCCCCTAGCCCCCTTTTCAGCCCCTTCTCAGCCCCCTTAGCCCCCTTCTCAGCCCACTTTAGCCCCCTTAGCCCCCTTCTCAGCCCCCTCAGTCCCCTTCTCAGCCCCCTCAGCCCCTTCTCAGTCCCTTCTCAGCTCCCTTTCAGCCCCTTCTCAGCCCCCTCTCAGTCCCCTCGTCCGGAGTTACTCGGAGCGGAATCCGTGAAATAAGTCACCGCGATGAAGAAGTTCGCTTTCCTTCCTTCCTTCCTTCCTTCCTTCCTAACCACATGGTACTTTCACCCTTGCCCTGAGTGCCGCCACTCTATTTCATTCACGCATGCGTGACTTTTTCATCGAAAGGAGCTTGTGTTTACTAACTCCCTTCCGTCTTGGGCGTTTTTTGTTTTTTGTTTTTTCTTCTTCTTCTGCTGGTTATCTATCTTATTCAACAGTAATATTGTGAAAATTTGATGATAATGTAAATATGTTTTTCGAAAAAAAACATTGTAATTTAAAAAATCTGCATAAAGGTGAGGAGTAGCTAAAGATGATTGATAGCAAAATAGTCTTGAATATAGATTGATATACAGAGTAGATGATACATTATTTTGAAGGTGTTTACATACTATTGATAAAACATAGAAATTTTACATTTGTGTTTGTGTGTGTGTGTGTGTGCACTTATGTACACGCGTCCATCCATTTAAGAAGATATTCCTTAAAAAAAATTGCTTAGAAAGCAGGAACAACCCTTGAAATCTGATCATGAAATTATCATAAAAGTCTATAAATTTAAATGAGACTAATATATTCTTCTTCCTTGGGCCGCCCTCCGAAGGGACCCGCGTGGCGCCCGGCGGAAGATCTCCCCCGAGGAGAAAGAATGGGGCAGATTGGGGCCGGCTTATGAGGCGTGGAGAATGGAAGTCCTCCCTAGAATAGGATTGGAGACCATAGCTTCGGACTCAAACTCGAATGCTGGACTCCATTTTTATATATGTATGTATATATGTATACATGTGTATGTGTATATATATATGTATACATGTATATATATATATATATATATGTATATATATATATATACACAGATATGTGTGTGTGTGTGTGTGTGTGTGTGTGTGTGTGTGTGCAACAATAATCACAATAACGTGTGAGTAAGGATATTTGCAGAAACAAACCAAAGAACGGAATACTGAACGTTTTCGTCTATTAAGACATCTTCAGGGTATACATACCGAAAATGTCTTAATAGACGAAAACATTCATTATTCCGTTCTTTGATTTCCTTGTGGTTTCTGCAAATATATAGTATATGTGTATATGTATATATATATATATATATATATATATATATATATATATATATATATATATGTATGTATATACATACATGAATGTATGAATCTTAACAAGTTTCTTTAGGCGCCGCCGTTGCATCTTGGTGTTGGCAATAGCAAAACCTCTTTCTCCCTTATGAGTCATTAGCGGGAGATGGTGGTCGTTATATAAAGTTCTGGTCATCGTCAAGTGAGTTTATTAAGCTATTTGAACTTGCCCATAATGTCGCCGCTTCCGGCTTCGCCACACAGTGTGACACCGCCCCTATTGTTTCCCTGTTCTTCTGCCATGTTTGGATTTCGCAACGTTTCGTCGTACTCTCTAGACATCTTCAGGCGAATGTGTGCTGTATTGGAGTAAACACTGTACTAGTTGTTTTGGACGTGGGGATTATTTATACTCGTGGGTGCACGTCACTTGATATCTGCTTTGGGGGGGGGGCTACTTAGGTACGTTTTGTTCGGTCCGATCATCACTCAACGATGGTCGTTCATGGTTCAACGATGATCGTCAAAGGATTGTGTAGAGCACTAATTCTTTGTTTATAGCGACTCTAGCGGTAGTCGCTTGGAACAAAACAGCCCTTTTCAAAAGCATAGTGCTCTAGATAATCGTTTGACGATCATCGTTTAGCCATGAACGATCATCGTTGAGCGATAATCGCACCAAACAAAACGGAAATTTAGGGACGACCGATGGGATTATGGAGGATGTGAGAGTTGGGGTGGTTATTAGCGGGTGGGGGTATAAATTCAATTGCCTATAGTTACCAAAACATACACGATTTGTCTTGGCTCTCCCTACAAAAATGCACACGAAACTGTAATCACCTAACACAATGACAATCACAAAATAAATATATAACGTGTGACAGTTATATAAAGGAGGAAACATGTATCTCCCGATTTGATAATACATACGCACAATATAACAACAACAAATGTACAATGCTACAAGTACACCAATACATATTTGGCGCGCGTGGCAGAGGTTGGGGAACCCTGATTTAGTATCTCATCTATGTTAGACATCTACAACCTTCCATAGGGCAAGTAGATACGTAGATGAAGTTGTGGGAAACCCTGATTTAGTATCTCTTCGTATTAGACATCTAGAAGTAGATACGTAGATGAGGTTGGTCTACTCCATTGACTTGCTCTCCTTGCGAAGGAAATTCTTCATCGTTAGCTTGGATGTCTTGGGGATTTTGTTGCACATTAAAAGATTCAGGTCTGTTTCTGGTTCGCTGGCTCTCATATTTCTTTTAATTATTTCCAGCAGTTTGTTTTCATTTGGTTTTGTACTCCCATGTCATTTGATTCCTGGAGAATATCTCTGTCGAGTTAGTGGGTTGTTTAGTATTATTGTAGCCCAGGAATGTGTCAAGGAATTTTTTTTAACCCTTGGCCTGTTTGTGTGTGTGTGTGTGTGTGTGTGTGTGTGTGTGTGTGTGTGCACATATATACATATATATATGTATATAGGAATATATAATATATATGTATATATATATATATATATATATGTGTGTGTGTGTGTGTGTGTGTGTGTGTGTGTGTGTGTCTGTGTCTGTATGTACATCATAATCGTATTCAAACTCAGTACTATGAATATCAGATATTTTCAGTAAAACCCGAACGCTGAAAATTATCATTTTTCACTTTTTATTATTTATTTTTTCATTTTTTTATCTATGGATTCCTTTATTCCTTTATTTTTATATATTTATCTTTCTTTTTTTATTTATTCTTTTTTTTTCCAAATCAAGACTTGAAAATTAGTTTCCTGGGAGATGAGATACACCGACGCATGATTACAAAAGATATTTTGTAATAAAACTCCCAACACGGAAGCCAGACATTTCAATAAAATTCGAGCCGTAGATTATTAATAGGAAGGCCTAAACGGTGGGAAATGAATCTCATTAAAGCCCAGACAATGAAAAAGTCGAATCTTTTGAGTTAATGTTGGCAATCATGTCTTGAGTGATTCACGATTCTTGAAAATAATTTTAAGTAAAAATCGAACGCGGGATTTTTTTTTTCTTCTTTCAACAAACTCGAACGATGTAAAGAAGCCTTGAATTTCTTCTTGAAGTTATCGTATATATAGCCTATGTGTATAGTCATACACACATGTACGCGCATACACTTACGCACACACACACACACACACACACACACACACACACACACACACACACACACACACACACACGCTCGATGGCGCGGTTGGTAGAGCTCCAGACTGCCACTACGGCGGTCCGAGTTCGAATCCCTCCCAGGGCTGAAATGATTTCACTATCGCTGCACTGCGAGTCGTTTCTCCAACTCTCGTGGTCGGGAAGTTGGATGTGTATTTGTGCGTGTAAGGTCAGCATTACCCATAGATCAGTCATATATGAGCTCTGAGCTCTCATCCGGGAGGGTAACAGCTGTCGATCAAGAGTCCAACACGTGATCCAAGACCATGATGAATCACGCACACACACACACACACACACACACACACACACACACACACACACACACACAGAGAGAGAGAGAGAGAGAGAGAGAGAGAGAGAGAGAGAGAGAGAGAGAGAGAGGCACATTATTTCTGAGAATCGAACACTCGAACCTGTCACTTTTAAAGAAACTCGAACGCCTGTGTCACAGAGATCCTGAATCCTCATCGCCCTCATCGCGACACCCCCTTCCCCCCTACCCCCAAAGCTGAAAACGTGAATGATGTTGGGGTCATATTCTTCCTCCTCCTCCTACTCTTCCTCCTCCTTGCCCTTCGTCTGTTTCTCCTCTTTTTCTTCCTCCTCCTCTTCTTCCTCCTCCTCCTCCTCCTCCTCCTCCTTATTTTCCTTGTCCTCCTCCGCTTCCTCCTTTGTTCGAATCCTCCTTTGCCTACCTCTGCTCCTCTTCCTCCTCCGTCCCCTACTCCTTTGCTAGGCAGCTCCTCTCATCCTCCTGCTCCTCCCCCTCCTCCTCCACTTCCTCTTCCTCCTCCTTCAGGCAGCTCCTCGTGCGTCAGCCAGCTCCTCCTTAATTCCTCTCCACGACTTCGATGCCCTCGCTCGTGGGTTCTGGTGTCATCTCTTGAAAGTTAATGGCCTGTTTAGGGCCTTTGCCGCCCTTGACTCGAGGGTGACTTGGGCGGCTTTTGTGTTCCTCTGGAGGCGGACGGGGGAGGCGTTCTTGCGGTTATTAATATGGTTCCTGGAACTTTTATCGAGGCTTTTGTTGCCGCGGTCGTAAGGGCGTCTCGGCGCGCCTTTGGTGTTGGTTGTCGGTGTGGTGCGTGAGGTTGTCCAAGCTTGACATCTCTTTGTAGTCGTGTGCATAATATATATATATATATATATATATATTTTTATAAATATATATATATATATATATATATATAGATATATATATATGCAGACAAACCATTTTCCCAGTGGTTTGTCTGCATACTAGTATCACTCGTTCAAGTGATTTCTTCTGCGATATATATATATATACATATATACACATATATATATATATATATATATATATATATATGTGTGTGTGTGTGTGTGTGTGTGTGTGTGTGTGTGTGTGTGTATGTATGCATATATGCGTAAGTAACCACTAGGAAAAAGTAAACTAACGAAGCAGAGCGCTTTCGTATAATTACATCTTCAGTGCTGATACAAAGAAGGAATTATAAAATGAAGAAGCAAGGTACAGAATATATGACTGAGTGAGACATGGTAAAGAGGGAATTCGGAGAGGTAGTGGAAGAAGTACACGTGACATTTGATACCGTCTTGGTAACCAACAAGTATATATATAAATATATATATATATATATATATATATATATATATATATATATATGTATATATGCTAATAAGAACACGGGTACGTTTGTTCACTTATGCAAAGTAGACCACTTGGAAAAAAGAAACTAACGAAGCAGAGCGCTTTCGTATATTACACTTTTTTGTACTGGATGTAATATACAAAGGCGCTCTGTTTCGTTAGTTTCTTTTTTCCAAGTGGTCTATTTTGCATATAACACACACACACACACACACACACACACACACACACACACACACACACACACACACACATATATATATATATATATATATATATATATATATATATATATATTCTCTTGCTCTCTTCGTGTGTGATTTTGAGTTTGTGTACATTTTTCATAAATGAAACAACTTTTTCCCCCAAATGAGAGGGTTGCCAACTCAACCACGTAGATCAGATTCGGAGTTATGGAACTAAAGGGAAAAGGACATGGGAGAGGTTGGGACCTCGACCCTCAGACTACAATCTCTCCTAATCTCTCTCTCTCTCTCTCTCTCTCTCTCTCTCTCTTTATTTCCCTTTCTCTTTCTATTTCTATCTGTTTGTTTCTATTTCTTTTTTCTCATTTTCTCTCGCTCTTCGACCCTGAGACAACAAACTCTCCTGAGCGCTCTCTGTGTATCTATATTTCTCTCTCCTTTCTCTTTCTCTTTCTCTCTCTGTCTATATATATCTATATATTTTTCGACTCACAAACTACAGTATCTTTTAAGCGCTCTCTCTCTCTGCCTCTCTTTCTTTCTCTCTTCCCCTTTCTCTTTCTATATCTCTCTCTCCCTCTCCCTCTCCCTCTCCCTCTCCCCTGTCTCTTTCTATTTCTCTCCTCTCTCTATCTATCTATATATATCTTTTTCGACCCACAGACTACAGTGTCTCATAAGCGCTCTCTCTCTCTCTCTCTTTCATTTTCTCTTTCTATATCTCTCTTTCCTTACCTTTCAATATCTCTCTCTCTTTCTCTTTCTCCTCCTTATATCTCATTCCTTACCTTTCTATCTATCTTTCACTCTTTCTCTTTCTTTTCTTTTCCTTTCTCTTTCTATATCTCTATATCTTTCTGTTTCTCTCTCTCTCTCTCTCTGTCTGTCTGTCTCTCCCTCTGTGTCTCTGTCAGTCTTCATATGTGATACTGACTTCATATATTCTATGCGGTTGATATGTGAAGGACTTCAGTGGCAACCCTACGGACCAGAGTCACACATCATTCTTTGATGGTCAGAGACTCCTCTCCACTTAAAGAAGAATGTTGACCACACATTTGCCTTCTACTTTCTTTCATTGCTCTTCCCTTTCTTATTTACCTTCTACTATCTTTCATTTCTCTTTCCTTTCTTATTTACCTTCTACTATCTTTCATTTCTCTTTCCTTTCTTATTTACCTTCTACTTTCATTTCTCTTTCCTTTCTTATTTACCTTCTACTATCTTTCATTTCTCTTTCCTTTCTTAAGCTCTTCAATACGAGTCAAATTCTCACAGGCAGCATCAGCTGCCTGATGTATGATGATCTAATGATGTACCATAATACTCATGTTATGAAATATAAAGTTACAGCTGTATCACTTGTTCTCTTTCACTCAATAACCAAAGAAAATATGATCAAGCCAGTTCACAGAATATAAGGGTCACTCGGCAATAACTACAAAATAAGTATAATTATACTTATTCCGGCGTTGAAGTCTTGATTATATATATATAATCAAGACTTCAACGCCGGAATCCTTATGTACCCATTTGCTTCTCATGACGCCAACGTAAGCGCCATCGTATGGAAGGAGTTAATTCTCTCCATTCTCATCTATGTGATTCTACCCCTTCGGGTATTGTCTCTTAGGATAGAAACGCTTGTATTGAAGATATAGTACTAAAATCTCTTTCTCTCTCTCTCTCTCTCTCTGTCCCCCTCTATCAATCTATTTCATTTATTATATGTATTTATGTGCAGTAATTCACAAGGCACACGTGAAAATAATATGCAGAAAAAACCACTGGGTAATAAGAAGCTTAGTCCGAACGTTTTCGTCTATTTAAGACATTATCAAGGAATACACCGTTACAGAGACATATATATATATATATATATATATATATATATATATATATATATATATATATATATATATATCTATATATATATACTGTGTATTCCTTGATAATGTCTTCAATAGACGAAAACGTTCGGACTAAGCTTCTTATTGCCCAGTGTTTTTTTCTGCATGTATTTATGTATGTACATAAATGTATGTAGGGGTTATACATGCACGCGCGGTTGCACGGTTAACGAAAAATGAAGATACACGGAGAAAGAAAGTTGCAATGAATTCAGGACAAGCTGAAGGCGTCGGAAGAAAAGAAATATTATCGTCTGAATTCCAAAAACACAATTGTTTTCCTCAAAAGGCAAATGTGACCTTTCCTCCGTTCCCGTTTGCCCATAACTGTGCTTTACGAGGCCCCGTAAGGAAACAGGCTTTCTAAATTTACACTTAATTCACGCCTTGGTCCTCGTCCGTCATATCATTCGCCGTTATGTGACGTCTTAGTCGCCGGGGAACACGTCATTTCGTGCCCTCGTTTGCACCCGCGTCTTTGATTTGAGGCTCGTAAACTCGTCCAATTTGCGTGTCTCTCTCTCTCTCTCTC
>NC_134812.1:31635934-31640934 GCF_046742065.1 Oratosquilla oratoria
TCTCTTCCCTTCCCCTCCCCTCCTCTTTCCTTGCCCTTTCCTTCCCCTCCCCTCCTCTTCCCTTCCCTTCCCCTCCTCTTCCCTTCCCTTCCCCTCCTCTTCCCTTCCCCTCCTCTTCCCTTCCCTTCCCCTCCTCTTCCCTTCCCTTCCCCTCCCCTCCTCTTTCCTTCCCCTCCCCTTCCCCTTCCCCTCCTCTTCCCTTCCCCTCCCCTTCCCCCACCATTCCCTCATCACTACCTCGTTTAAATTGCCATCCTAAGAGTAAAGGGAGACAGGGAAGGGGGAGGTTCTTCCTTCCCATCCCGTCTCCCCCCTACCCCCTTTTCCCCTCCCCCTCCCCACCTCCTCTCTCCCTCTCCCCACATCATCTCTTCTCCTCCCCCTTTTTCCTCCTCCTATATCCGTTCTTACCTCCTCTCTTCCTCTTCCTCTTCCTCCTGTCCACTCTACCCTGTCTCCCGCTCCCTCCCATTCTCCTTCCTTTCCCCTCCCCCTCCCTCCTCCCCCTCTCTCCCCTCCCTCCTTTTCCTCTCTCCCCCTCTCTCCCCGCCCACTTCCTCTCTCCTTCCCTCTCTTCACCTCCCCTTCCCCCCTCTCCTCCCCTCCCCCGTCTCTCCCCCGGGGTAACTCGCTTCACCTGCCACCCTAATCAAGGTCTTAATGACAACCCGGACGAGAATGGCGAACAAGCGTCATCGCGGACGCCCACGCTCCCTCCCTCCCCGTGTGTTATGGTTATTGCCGATGGTGGTAGTGGTGATAGTAGGTGTTGTGATGATGACAGTGGTGGTCTTAGCGGGAGTAGATAGGTGATGGTGATAGGGATGTTGTTAGTGGTGGTGGTGGGAATAGTGATAGTTGTGGTGATGGGAATAGTGATAGTTGTGGTGATGGGAATAGTGATAGTTGTGGTGATGGGAATAGTGATAGTTGTTGTGATGGAAATGGTGGTAGTAGTGGTAGTGGTGTAAATGGAAGTAGGAGCTGTGAAGATAAGTGGTGTTGATTCGTAATGGTGGTGGGAAGGGTTATGGTGGCGGTGATAGTGTTGGTGATAGTGGTGGGAATAATAGTGGTGGTGTGAATAACTGATGTGGAAGATAGTGATGGTGAAAATGGTTGTAGTAGGAACGGTGGTGATAGTACAATTGCTAAAGAAGAGGATGGTGCTAATGATGGTGTTAATGGTGATAGTAGTGGTTCTCATGGTGGTTGGTTACAAAAAATGGTAATGAATATGGTGATAGGTGGATTGTGGCCACATTCCAGGAGATTTCAATGGTGATTTGAATCACAATTCCTTTGTTGTTATTGTTATTATTGTCATTATTATTTTATATTATTATCATTGTTATTATTATTTGTTATTATTGTTATTATTATTTATAATTTATTATTATTATTATTATTGTTATTTTTATTATTATCTTTATCATTATTATTATTGTTGTTGTTATTATTATTATCATTGTCATCATTATTATTATTATTTATTGTTATAATTATTAATATTATTATTATTATTATTATTATTATTATCGTTATTAATCATTAATTATTATTATTAATTATTGACGGAGGTTTGCGCTCTCCGAGTCCCCTATTCTTCTTTTTTTTTTAAGCAAATTAATTACTTTTCGTAGGAAGGCTTTAGGAAAGCAAATGAACAGAAGAGACCTCCCTCAGCCGAATACAATACCCAGGCATGAACTAGAACAAAATCTGTAAAGGGCGTCACCAGGTCATAAGAGAATAACAAAGCCTTACCCGACCCCGAAAGCGTCCTCACACACGTGAATAGAATAGTCTGACGACAGGAAAAGAACAACACGGTACGGAAGGTGACCATAGCCTTAATCTGGGACTTCTCCCTCAGTTTAATAAAATCGCCTGGCGACAGACTGGGTAGAGGCACTCGAAAGGGGCGCCAACTGGTGGGAGGAGTGGGTTGATAGAGTTGATTAATGGAAGACATTTGTATAGGATGGGGATGGAAATTGAGTCAACGATAAGATAAAGTCCGCTGGCAGAGATACATGATTCCCATGTTGCATCTTGCATGGTCAACAACTGCAATTTCAGAACCGGCCGGGGGAAGTCTCTCTTGGGTTGAATAAAATCGCTTGGCGACATGGAACGACCATGCAAGTCGAGTGAGGCAGTGAGAGGGGGATTTTTTTTTTTTTTTTTTAAGATTTTTTTTTTTTTTTTTTTTTTTTTTTTTTTTTTTTTAAAAGAAAAAATGGAAGGCCCGGTGCGAGAGGATCATCGTAAAATGGGATTTACTGTCAAGAGGATTAAGCAGATGGGGGGAAGGGGAGGTGCACGGTGGAATTTCTTTATATAATCATAGCAGGTTCGTTGTACTCTGGAGCTCTTACCGGAGACCCGCGACCCCTACGATAACCGGCAACGGTACTGAGGCCCTCCCTCATGAGATTTAAAAAGATATAAAAAGGTGTGATAATATAACACACACACACACACACACACACACACACACACACACACACACACACACACACATATATATATATATATATATATATATATATATATATATGTGTGTGTGTGTGTGTGTGTGTGTGTATATATATGTATGAATATATATATATATATATATATATATATATATATATATATATATATATATTAGATCAATGTGCAATCATTAGATAGTATTCATGACCCAGGCCTATAGGGGTGCCATTAAAGTCCTGCCAAGTGGTGGGGAACTCGATTGGTGCCCTTATAGTCACTGTCCTCAGTTTGATTCTTTCACTCGGACAGATGGTCTCTCTTTCTCTCTCTCTTTCTCTCTACATACACACAAAGGATCCTTCTCTATAACAACTTGGGTTAGTCTCCACCCTGACCTTGATTTTGTCAGTCTTCACGTGCTACCAATTTAATCCTTACGTTGTGGAAGAAATCCCCCCCCCACCCTTAGCTGAATATTGAATAAAATCGCCTGGCGTCAGCCAGAATAAATGCATAAGTGATAAAGAAATATGATAATTTACTTTGTGTTGGCAGAAGATGTTGGTAGATAGAGATGACCTTCTTGACCTGTTGCCAGGTCACATATTTCAGTGGTGTCGGTGCTGTCTGGTGATGTCAGAGGTGTTTTGTTGTCAGGAGACGGGTTGAAGGTTGCCAACATGTGAATTAGCGACCTGAAAGAGGAGACTGAAATTAATGATTTCAGAGGGGAAGAGGCTAAAGCAATTTAATTTGATACTGCAGGTTTTGGTTTGTGTGTATGTATATACGTATGTGTGTGTCATGGATCACGTGTTCGACTCGTGATCGACAGCTATTTCCCTCCCGGAAGAGAGCTCTATGGGTAATACTGTGACCTTACACGCACGCACACACCCAATTCTCCGCTCACGAGAGTTGGAGTAACGACTCGCAGCGCAACGATACTAAAAATTATTTCAGCCCTAGGCGGGATTCGAACCCGGACCGCCGTAGTGACAGCCGAGAACTCTAACCACTACGCCA
Source organism: Oratosquilla oratoria (assembly GCF_046742065.1). NCBI lineage: Eukaryota > Metazoa > Arthropoda > Malacostraca > Stomatopoda > Squillidae > Oratosquilla > Oratosquilla oratoria. The sequence continues at coordinate 31,639,442 of NC_134812.1, forward strand.
CGTGTGTGTTTAGTGTCTTGACCGAATGAATTAGGATAGTGGTTCGAGTCCCGCCAGTCAACGCGTGGTGGCAGTAACTTTATTGAGTCGTGTACACACACGCACACACACACACACACACACACACACACACACACACACACACACACACACACACTCACATCAGCCGATAATTTCCATGTATCAAATTTCCTCGCTCACCCTTACATCCCATTTTCTTCTTGAGCCACTGACCCTTCCCCCGTTTTTTGTTAAATGCGTTTCGTTTCCTTGCAGTCCCGTGCGCCCTCTCTCTCTTTATCCGTAATGGTTTTTCTCCCTCCTTCTTCCCCCCCATCACCTCATCATTTCCCCCCCTCCCTTTCCTCCCCTTCTTCGTTCTCGTCACCCTCCTCCCTTCCTCGTTTTCTTCCCCCTCTCCTCCTCTCCTCCTCTCTTCTTGTCTCTTTCCCTCCCTGTCTTCCTTTCTCTCTCACTCCCTCTTTTTCTCCCTCATTTCCTCTCTCTCGCTTCCTTTCTGTCTCCCTCCCTCGCTTCCTCTTTCTCCTCCTCCCTCTCTTCCTCCCTCTCTTCCTCCCTTTCTTCCTCCCTCTCTCACTCCCTCTCTTCCTCCCTCATTTCCTCTCTCGCTTCCTTTTTGTCTCCCTCCTTCTACTCCCTCTCCTCCTTCCTGTCTTCCTTTCTCTTTTCCTCCCTCTCTTCCTCCTCCCTCGCCTCCTCCCTCTCTTCCTCCTCCCTCTCCTCTTCCCTCTCTTTATTTCTCTTTTCCTCCCTCTCTCCCTCCCTCATTTCATCTCTCGCTTCCTTTTTGTCTCCCTCCTTCTCCCTCTCCTCCTCCTCACTCTCTTCCTTCTCCCTCTCCTCCTTCCTCTCTCCTTTTCTCTCTCACTCCTTTTCTTCCTCCCTCATTTCCTCTCTCGCTTCCTCCCTCTCCTCCTCCTCCTCCTTCTCCTCCCTCTCTTCCTCCTCCCTCTCCTCCTCCTCCCTCTCTTCCTCTCTCTCTTCCCCTGGGTTTCTTCGCTTGCGAGTTTCGTTCCCTTCAATACGGTGACCGAGTTTATGGATTTTATTCTGGCTAAAAACGGATGATTTTTTATGCCTCTTGGTTGGATGCGTGTGGGTCGACCCTCGCCCTGAAGGAAGTCTCGCTTGACCGAGACCCCTTACTCATTCGCCTGCCCTTAGCCAGAATAAGATATATGAAGTGTGTCGCTATGTTGAATGGATCATTTCGTCTGAATTTATTCTCCCCTCCTCTCTCTCTCTCTCTCTCTCTCTCTCTCTCTCTCTCTCTCTCTCTCTCTCTCTCTCTCTCTCTCTCTCTCTTTCCTCTCCCTTGCTCTCCTCTTTCTTCTTCTCCTCTCCATTTTTCTTCTCTTCTTCATCTTTTTACTATCCACGTCCTCTCTTCCTTCTCGTCTCCCCTCCTCCTCCTCCTCCTCCTCGTCTTCTTCTTCCTCCTCCTCCCTTACTCCCTCCTCCTCCTTCTCTCG
>NC_134812.1:31645934-31665934 GCF_046742065.1 Oratosquilla oratoria
ACCACTAGACCCCAGATGACCTAAGTTTTAGTCATTTAGAGCCGGAGTCACAGGCTCAATAGCCTCTTCCGGGACCCTTCTATGTCTATGTCCGTCTATGTCTATGTCTATGTGTTGTTTCCGCATAGACAGAACACATACAAGTCTCATGGAACCACATACGAGGTGGACGGAATGAATGAAATCGCCTGACGGGAGAGAGAGAGAAAGAGAGGGAGAATATAACAAAGATTCACAGGGTGTACCAAAAGTCTGGATCCACAGACAAAATTCTATTTCCCACTACTATTACGGAAAACTATTATTCGTCTTGTGCATATGAGAAAGATTTTGAAATTTAGCCTCTGGTCTTAGTTTTGAGCTTTTCGTGGTTCTGAAATGAAAGGCGAAATATCATATAAGGAGAAGTACCTATGTGTCTCGAGTTTCTAAACGTTTTGGGACACCTTGTATATACCGTATGTTCTTGTGTGTATTTATGTGTTAGTGTGTGTATGTGTGTGTGTGTTAGTGTGTGTGCACATGCGTGCGTGTCCGCATATTCATTCTTGATTAAGTTCAGTAAGTGGTCAGGACTCGAACCTACATTGATGCTGTGCATGGTTCACATCATAGCCCACTGCGCCACGGAGCGACGGTCCAGTGTGTGTGTGTGTGTGTGTATGTGTGTGTGTGTGTGTGTGTGTGCGTATGTGTATGTGTGTGTGCGCGTCTGTATGTGTTTCTGTGTGTGCATATGTGTGTGTATGTGTGTGCGCGTGTATGCGTTTCCGTGTGTGTGTACGCACGTTTGTGTATGTGTGTGTGTGCATGTGTGTGCACGCGCGTGTTATTGTGTGCATCAGGGGTGGACAATTCCAGTTTGACAGTCGTTGCCCAGTGGGATCCTCTGGAGCAACTCCAGGTTGCCCGCAGACGAAATCCTCGTGTCCAGGGCGCGCGGGCGACCGAACTGTCCAACCTTGGTGCACGTTTGTGATTCACCATGGTATTGGATCACGTGTTGGACTCGTGATCAACAGATATTTCCTCTCCCTCCCGAACTATATGACCGAACCATGGGTAATGCTGTGACCTTACACGAACACAACCAACTCCCCGCCCAAGAGAGTTGGAGTAACGACTCGCAGCGCCGCGACACTTTAATTATTTCAGCCCTTGGCGGGATTCGAACCCGGACCTATGTAGTAGCAGTCGCGAACGCTACCACTGCGCCGTCGAGTCGTGTGTGTGTATGTGTATGTATGTGTGCGTGTCTGTGTGTATGTGTGTGTGTGTTTGTTTCTGTGCGTGTGCGTGCTTGCGTTTGTGTGTTAAGGTGTTTCTGTGTGTGTTTATGTGTGTGTGTGTGTTAGTGTGTTTCTGTGTGTGTGCATTTGTTTGATTTGTTTGTGTGTGTGTGCGTGTATGCATTTGTTTGTGTGTGTGCGTGTGTGTGTATGTGTGCATGTGTGTGTACGTGTACATGAGTGTGATCGTGTATGTGTGTGTTTCTGTGTATATATATATATATATATATATATATATATATACATATGTGTGTGTGTGTGTGTGTATGCACGCGCGTGCGCTCATACGTATGTGTGTATGTTAAAGACAGATTGAACATTATTAGAAGCTCTGCTATGGGATTCGAACCCTGGCAGAGCTTCTAAAAATGTTCATACGTATGTATTCATGTCTGTTCTGAGGTATTAGAAAAATATATATGGATCAGACTTTACTCTGCCTTGGGAATAAAGGTCAGGAAGACACAGTGGACACCCTGCAAGCAAAAGAAAACGGAGAGAGAGAGAGAGAATGTCGATAGAAAATGGGAAGAGGGAAGAGTAACGCACATTAGGAAACACGTCTTCTGCCCTCTCATGAATTAAATATGTAGATATAATTATCGTTCAGGCTCATATATTTTCTCTATAAATCCGATGCCTTGCAAGAAAAAATATATTAATGGAATTGTATGGGGAGAAAAGTTAATATATGGATGATTGTTGTTTATGTATATAAAGGACAAGGGGATTGTAGTCATTTGCTGTAAAGTCGGATTGTAAGAATAGAAATTGATAGTAAAGTATGAGATAATGTGTAAACATTTACAGTTATGAGATAAAGTTTTGTTCCATCCAGAATTTTTCATGATACAGAATCCATATTCTTTGATTTTCTTTTAATCAAGAAAATTACCTAACTGCAAGCTAGATACTACTTAGGAAAATACATCTCATAATCGAGAAAAGTATATATATATATATATATATATATATATATGTATATATATATATATATGTATATATATATATATATATATATATATATATATATATAGTGACGTTGTGAGGACTATAGCGTGTGTCAAAACTTTTGCTTGTGACTGTACGTATGATGTACCACAGGTCATAGAAGAACCTGAAACACGTCTATGCATTAGAAGGGAACTCCAGGCATTCTTAGTAAATGGTAAAGAGGTTACACTAAGAGACGCTTAACTATGACCCAGCCGACACCTTTGCCTTGTGTATTTGGATAGACAGAGTAAGTGGCGATCATTGATAACCGTTAAGACTCGAACTCGGGTCAATATGGTACGAGAGGGAAATCGAAACCAGTGCGCTAGAGATGAAGTAATGTGAACTAATTTAACTCAGTGTTACCAATACGGAAGTTTGTCTATACAGGATCCCACGCTCTGCTACGTGTGTCAGGTGTCAGTCAGGTGGAGTGTAGCAGGTTCACATGTGGGCAGTGGTGTGTCTTCTTCCTGTTTCTCTCTCTCTCTCTCTCTCTCTCTCTCTCTCTCTCTCTCTCTCTCTCTCTTTGTCAGTGGAGTCCTCAAATTTGATTTTATAATTTGTTGGATGGTATAAATGTGCCAGTTTGTTTTGACCGTCAACAAACTATTTTATCCAGTTTTATGTGGTGCACTGTACCTCTCTCTCTCTCTCTCTCTCTCTCTCTCTCTCTCTCTCTCTCTCTCTCTCTCTCTCTCTCTCTCTCTCTCTCTCTCTCTCTCTCTCTCTCTCTCTCTTTTGACTAGACAAATAACACGATATACACTGGAGGAGAAAGGTCGGGTCGCAAATTCAGGACTTAACAGTGCAAATATAATAATTTCTAGATACTTTTTTCTGAACTAGTATACCTTCATTTTAAAAAAGTAGTCTTTGTTTAAGTCCTAGAGCAGATCTGCTTTATATATATATATATATATATATATATATATATATATATATACGTAAATATACATATACATATATATAATTATATGTATATATATTATATACATATATATATATATATATCGACGACAATATATTTCACACACACACACACACACACACACACACACACACACACACACACACACACACACACACACACACACACACATGTTGTTAGTTGAAATATATATTTGCACTTGAAAAAGGCAACATAACTTTTGCCTTCATTTATACAAGGTCACGGGCACGCGAGAAGGTTAGATAGTCCTTCCGGAACAAAAATGGCGGAAGTGGGGAAGAGAGGAGATGCCGCGGCCGGAGATGGAGAGAAATGACCGGAGATGACGGAGGTCAGGCGGAGATGGAGGAGACCTCGTGTCCGGAGATACAGGATTTTTTTTTTTTTTTTTTTTTTTTTTTTTTTTTTTGTCTCGATGATACGCTGTGTGCTACGGGAGTCTGAGAGTCGTTTAAATAAAATATTCTGGCATTTGCCAACGAAACAAATAATAATAAAATAAAATAAATAGATAAATAAATCATAATGATAACATTGATAATGAGAATGGTAATGATAGTAATGATAATCATGGGAAAGAAAATTTAAATAAAATCATATAGGAATCAAAATATTTATTCAATTGTATCAACCCATCCCCTCCCCTTCACAGGAATAAAATAGTATAGCGTTAACCAGAATAAAATATTTAAACCCCAACACAATTTGATCGAGATTAGCCAGACACGCGGCGTTAACAAGAATAAAATAATTAAAGTTAATCAAAATAGTTTACAACTTAACTGGCATCATCATCCTCAATTGGGGGCATACGCCAGGGGGCGCGTTGCTTCACTCACACACTGGCGCCAGTTCCCACGGTACCTCAGAGCGAGCTTCCATGTAGACGCCATTCCCAGTCCAAACAACTCCCCACAGGTTTGATCAACTTTTCCAAGCCATTAATTCTGTGGACGTCATCTCCTTCTTCGTCTCCTCCGACAACAGTTAATGATGAAGGTCTACCTCGGATGAATAAACTCGTCTGGCGGTAGGAGCAATGGAGTAGTTAATCGAGATGTGGATCTAAGCCTAAGTTCAAACTGAGACGCAGGCGACATAGGCGACGCAGGTGACATGGGCGACGCAGGCGACATAGGCGACGCAGGCGACGCAGGTCACATAGGCGACGCAGATGACAGGTGACGCAGGTGACATAGGCGACGCAGGTGACGTAGGTGACATAGGCGACGCAGGCGACATAGGCGGCGCAGGTGACATAGGCGACACAGGGGACGCAGACGACATAGGCGACGCAGGTGACATAGGTGATGCAGGCAACATAAGCGACGCAGGTGACATAAGCGGCGCAGATGACAGGCGACGCAGGCGACATAGGCGACGCAGGCGACAAAGGAGACGCAGCACAGAGCAAAGACAGAACTTCTGTCATACTTGAAATGCTGAGGTAGTACAGCTGGAAACATTTCAATCGAGAGAAAAGGCCAAAATGTATTTTAGTTCAGTAACAGTAAGTCTGCCTTTGCTCTGTGCTGCGTCTCCTGTGTCCCTTGCGTCTCAATTTGCTCGTTTGTCGTTAACAAGAATGAAATATATAAAGGATATTATACCTTCAGCCTTTGCTAATACCCTGTATAGGGCTATTGACTGCATGTATGTCATGTTTCAAGGGACTCCAGTGACACCCTTACGGATCAGAGTTACGTATTACTCTTTTCGTTCTTGTCCCCGAGGGATAGAAGCGCTGGTTATTGCAAAAGAAGTGTAAAAAAAATAATCCGCGAGTGGCGTCGGTTAAATTTTCCGTTGTGTAGAAGGTGTAAAGGTTAGTACTTAGGCCTGGGGGGAGTGGGGTGGGATTAGAAGGGGGGAGGAGGGGGAGGGGAGGGGAGGAGGGGGAGGGGAGGAGTGGGTCTCTAAGGATTGGACGTTTGGTGAAGATTAGAAGGAGGTGGAAGGGGAGGAGGAGGTGATGGTGGAGAAAGAGAGGCGGAGGAAAGGGGGAAGAAAGAGGTGGTGGGTAGAGAAATGATGGAAGAGAGGAGGAAAAGGGAATAGGAAGAGGTGTGAGGGAGAAAGAGAGAAGGAAGAAAGAAAAAGAAGGAAAGGGGGAGGAAAGAAAACAAAGAAACAATAAAGAGAGAGAGAAATTGTGGAGATGAAGAAAGAGTGGAAGAATTTTGGGAGCAGGAGGGATGGAAAAGGAGAAAAAGAGGGAAAAGAGGAGGCGGAGGAGGGGGAGTGGGAGGGAAGGAGGAGGATGGATAAAGGGAGGAAGTGGACAGAAGTGGGGGAGGAGGAGGAGGAGAAAGAGAGAGAGAGTAGGAAATGAAAAGAAAGTGAGAAGAAAGAAGAGAGAAGAGAAGAGTAGAAATATAGACGAGAAAGAGGAGGAGGAGGAGGAGATGGAAAATGACAAATGTGGGGGAGAAGAACGACGTAGGAAAAGGGAGGGGAAGAGGGCGAGAAAGACAAGGAGAGAGAAGAGGAAAAGGAGAGATAAGAGGAAAAGCAAGAAGAAAAGGAGGTGGAAGAGAACGAAAACTAGAGGAGGAGGAGGTGGATGATGATGATGAGGAGGAGGAGGAGAAAGAGGAAGAGGAGATGGAGGTGGAAGAGAACGAAAACTGGAGGAGGAGGAGGTGGATTATGATGAGGAGGAGGAGAAAGAGGGAGAGGAGATGGAGATGGAAGAGAACGAAAACTGGAGGAGGAGGTGGTGGATGATGAGAGGAGATGGAGATGGAAGAGAACGAAAACTGGAGGAGGAGGTGGTGGATGATGATGATGAGGAGGAGGAGAAAGAGGAAGAGGAGATGGAGGTGGAAGAGTAAGAAAACTGGAGGAGGAGGAGGTGGATGATGATGATGAGGAGGAGAAAGAGGGAGAGGAGATGTAGATGGAAGAGAACGAAAACTGGAGGAGGAGGTGGTGGATGATGATGAGGAGGAGGAGGAGGAGGAGAAAGAGGAAGAGGAGATGGAGGTGGAAGAGAACGAAAACTGGAGGAGGAGGAGGAGGAGGAGGTGGATGATGATGAGGAGGAGGAGGAGGAGAAAGAGGAAGAGGAGATGGAGGTGGAAGAGAACGAAAACTGGAGGAGGAGGAGGAGAAAGAGGAAGAGGAGGAGGAGGTGGATGATGATGAGGAGGAGAAAGAGGAAGAGGAGATGGAGGTGGAAGAGAACGAAAACTGGAGGAGGAGGAGGAGAAAGAGGAAGAGGAGGAGGAGGTGGATGATGATGAGGAGGAGGAGGAAGAGGAGGAGAAAGAGGGAGAGGAGATGGAGATGGAAGAGAACGAAAACTGGAGGAGGAGGAGGAGGAGGAGGCTGAGAACGTGGGAGAAGTTGCAATCGGTGGCGTCGAGTCGAGTCTAAAAGGAAGGCGAAAGAGGGTTGACCCCCTTCAATGCGGTGACGCCTTCCGAAGACCTTCTTCTCTTTAAGAAAAAAAGACGATTCCATGTCCCTGAAGGGACGATCCCCACCTTGAAGGGGTCCTCCACCGACCGCGACCCCGTTCAATCCCAAGGTCACTCTCTGAATTGCCTAAATTCGTCTGATTCTAGCCAGAATAAATACATAAGGTGGGCCGCCCTGTTGAAGAGGGTAAGGGGAATTAGGGGGCATGGAAGGGGGGAATTAGGGGGCATGGAAGGGGGGGAAGGGGGGAAGAGATCAAGATGCTGGGGGAGGATTTAGGGGGGAGGATGAGTGAGGTAGGATAGAGAGACGGTAGAGATAGAAAAAAGAGGAAAAAATAAAGATGAAAAGAGGAGAGAGGAGAGGGAGTGAAGGTGAGGAAGAGAGAAGGGAATGGGGGTTAAGTAAGGCAGTTAACCCCTTTCGGCTTAGATTAGGACCTCGGACTGAAAAGAGTTAAGACTCCCACTAATCCCTTTCGCTTCGGAGGATCTTGCTTTACATAGTTTGTTCTGGCTGTCGCTTGATGATTTTTTTTATTCAGCTGAGGGAGGTCTCCGTGCAAGAGGGACTTTTTTTTTTTTAGAAACCTCGTTCTCTCTGATGCCAAACTGTTCTCTTCAGCTGTTGGAGTGACCCTTGGAGTGATGGGAGTCATTGAAGGAGAAGAGGTGATGCAAGGAAGAGAGGAAAAGAGAGAGAGAGAGGAATGGTAAAGTGTATGGGGCAGGAATATTTGAAGCAAAGAGAGGAAAAGAGAGAGAAAGAGAGAGAGGAATGGTAAAGTGTATGAGGCAGGAATATTTGAAGCAAAGAGAGGAAAAGAGAGAGAAAGAGAAGAATGGTGAAGTGTATGAGGCAGGAATATTTGAAGAGAAAAGAGTAGGGAGGGAAAGAGAGGGGGGAAGGAAGGAGAGAAAGGGGAGTGGGAAGGAAAGTAAGGAAAGGGGGGTAGGAATAATGGAAGGGGAGGGGGGGAGGGTGGAAAGGTAATGAGAAAATGAAAGTAAACGTGGGAAAAGAATAAAAGAAAATTAAAAAAAATAAAACAATGGCGAAGGAGGAAAGGGGAAGTTATGACTCGTTTTTTACTTTTTAAAAGATTAATTAATCCTTTTCAACACAGTTGGGTCCCGATCGTTCCCGTGGTCGAGAACCCTTAGGTGAATAAAATTGTCTGGCCAGTCCAATTGTCAAGTATGTAACCGAATTGAAGAGGGATTAGCTCTTGACCAAAACAAAACCATTAAAGTGTTCATGTGTATGCCGATTACCGATTAATCGGCCTTGCGGTCATCGGTCGATACCGATTGATAGTAATAATTATAATAATGATAATAATAATAATAATGACAATGACAATGATAATAATAAAAATAAAAATAAGAATGATAATAATAATGATAATAATAATAATAATAATAATAATAATGAAGAAGAAAAATCCGATTCCGAATAATCGGCCTAATGACCGATATTGCCGATTATGTACGATTAATAGGTGCAACCCAAATGCGTAGACTTTAAAGATGACACAAGTCACTTGAACTAAGTAAAATCATTCGCCAACAACTTGTAACTTACTGGAAATTATAAATAACATTGTAAGTGAAAAAAAAATCTCAATAAAATCATGTGGCACAAAAAGATCTCAATAAAATCGTGTATCACAATAAAATCAATAAAATTGCATGACACAAAAATATATCAATAAAACTATGTGACACAAAAATACCCCAATAAAATCTTGTCACAATAAAATCAATAAAATTGTGTGACACAAAAATATCTCGATAAAATCAAGGGACACGAAAATATTTCAATAAATCGTGTATCACAATAAAATCAATAAAATTGCATGACACAAAAATATATCAATAAAACTATGTGACACAAAAATACCCCAATAAAATCTTGTCACAATAAAATCAATAAAATTGTGTGACACAAAAATATCTCGATAAAATCAAGGGACACGAAAATATTTCAATAAAATCGTGTATCATAATAAAATCAATAAAATTGCGTGACACAAAAATATATCAATAAAACCATGGGACACGAAAATATCTCAATAAAATCGTGTATCATGATAAAATCAATAACATCGTGTTTCACAATATAATGAATAAAATTGTGACACAAATTTTTTTAATAAAATCGTGTGATGCTTTGGACAGAAAACACTCGTTAAAGTAGAACGATTTATCGAGTTTATTAACCCCTTCAGGTCCTTCCATAAACTGAATGAAATCATCTGGAGTTAATCAAAATAAACAACACTTAATCATCATTGCAACGAGGGAGTTAATCGGGTTCAACTTAACCTCGTTTAGCGTCATTGTTATCCTACTGGCGAGATGTTAACTTTTTAAAACTAAGATTATAAAAGATATTTGAATATTACCAATATGTATCATCCGGGTTAGCTCAGGTCACGTTAGGTAAGGTCATTTTAGGTCACGTTAAGTAAGGTCATGTTTGATTAGGTCACGTTAGGTTAAGTGAGACTGGTGTTAGATAAGGTGGAGCCAATTATGGTTAGAGTAAGTGAGGTGAGATTAGGTTAGATATGGTAAAGTTAGGTTAGGTTTGGATTGGAGTTTACGAGTTGTTAAGAGTACAAGGCATATAATAAAATCGCCTGGCGGCAGCCAGAACAAATATAGAGGTTGTTAGTAGCCGTGAGAACACTAACCAAGGAAGGTTTGATTTTTTTTTATGAATAAAATCACCTGACGGTAGCCAGAATAAAAATTTAAGTTATAAAATTTTTAAATACATCACAGCAGTGGTCTGAAAAGTGACTAGTCAAATTTAACACTGGTTAAGGTTATGCACATAGGTAAAAATAACACAAATTACGATTACAAGTTATTTGGAAATTCATTAACAAAAGTAAATAGTGAAAAGGATCTCGGCGTAATTATCAGTAATGATCTCAAATCATCTAATCAATGTATTCCCCTCTCAGAGAAGGCAAATAAGATTCTAGGACTGATTGCGCTATCTTTTGATTATAAAAGTCCATATGTCATTAACAAGATATATAAATCGTTAGTTCGTCCACATTTGGAATATACTGTTTCCGTATGGTCACCGAATCTCATTAAAGACATTGACAGATTGGAAAAAACTATAACGGCGAGCCACAAAACTTATTCCAAATGTCAGAAACAAATCATACGAAAATCGACTAAAATAGATCTATTTTCCCTAAAAAAGCGTAGACTCAATGTTGATCTGATACAAGTCTTTAAGATTCGAAAGGGAATTGACAGCATCAAAAGGGACGAAATTTTCACACTGAAACGAATCAGACAAGGAATAAAGGTCTCAAACTGTCAGGAAGTAGATTTAATTTGGAAGTGGGTAGAAACAACTTCGCCAACCGTGTAGTTAATGAATGGAATAAACTTCCTGCAGAGGCAGTGCAATGTAGTACAGTTCGAAGTTTTAAGATTCATTTAGATAAACACCTAAGAAATATACTGTAATGCCTGCCATTTATTTATTTATTTATTATTATTTAGTTATTATTATCTATCTGTTTATTTTCGTTATCTATTTATGTATTACTTATTATAGATTAATGTTATTTTTTCTGTTTAATTATTCATCATTATCTATTTATTTGCTTTATTCATTTATCTACTTAATTTATCTACATACTTTATGTATGATTTATTATAAATTATTGTTATTTTTCTGTTTGTTTATTATCTATCATTATGTATTTATTTATTTTATTAATTTATCTACTTAATTTATCTACATACTTTATGTATGATTTATTATAAATTATTGTTATTTTTCTGTTTGTTTATTATCTATCATTGTCTATTTATCTATTTTATTAATTATATACAAACAAAGGATTACAAAGGTGGAGCATGCCGACAGGAGACCTTTTGATCCATATCTAGGTCGGATGCGAAAAAAAAAAAATCATATTAATAATAAAACAATAAATAAAAACTATAATAATGTAAATAACAAATAAAATACATAAATAAATCCATAGGTATAGTTAAATAATAAACAAACAGGTAAATAGTAAATAATAATAAATTGACATATAACTAATAATAAATGAAAATCAGACAGACAAATGATAACAAAACAAAAACAAATAATATAAGATAAATTATAATCATTACAGCATCTTACTTAGGTATTTATCTAAATGATTCTTAAAGCTTCGAACTGAACTACATTGCACTACCTGTGCAGGAAGTATATTCCATTCATTTACTTTATGTATGATTTATTATAAATTATTGTTATTTTTCTGTTTGTTTATTATCTATCATTATGTATTTATTTTATCAATTCATCTACTTAATTTATCTACATACTTTATGTATGATTTATTATAAATTATTGTTATTTTTCTGTTTGTTTATTATCTATCATTATGTATTTATTTATTTGATTAATTAATCTAATTTTTTATTTATTTGTTTATATATATTCGCATCACACTTACTTATGGACCAAAAGGTCTCCTGTCTGCATACTCTTTCGTAATCCTTTGTAATAGCAATGAAAGGGCTTTGGAGTATCTACTAAGATTAACACTGGGCATGCATATGTTCGTAGGGGAACAGAGGAACGGGAAGGGGGGAACAGGAGGGGAGGGGAGGAGGAAGAGAGGAGGGTGATGACGTGTTTCGAGTACAAGGAAGGTCTCGTTTGTATGCAGAGTTGAAGAGTTGATGCACGTTGCTACCGAAAGAATTGACCTCCGTTTGAAAGGGAAGTTGATTGTCAGCGGGTTGGGGAGAGACGCGGTAATTTAAGGGAGGTGGGGAGGATGGGGAGGGGGAGTTATTGTTTTCATTAGAGAAGTTGTCCGGGTTATGATGAGTAAGTGCATGAGGTTGCTGTTTGTTAGTGTTTGTGTGATGCACCATGGTCTTGGATCACGTGTTGGACTCGTGATCGACAGCTATTACCCTCCCGGATGAGAGCTCAGAGCTCACATATAACCGATCTGTGGGTAATGCTGTGACCTTACTCACACACACACACACACACACACACACACACACACACACACACACACACACACACACACACACACACACACACACACACACACACACACAACTCCCCGCCCACGAGTTGGAGTAACGACTCCCAGCGCAGCGATACTGAATTAATTTCAGTCCTGGGCGGGTTTCGAACTCGGACCGTTGAAGTAGAGGTTGTGGACGCTACCACTGCGCCGTCGAGTCGTGTGTGTGTGGTGTGTGTTTCTTCGTGTGTTGGTGGCTATTCAGTTTGTGTTTGCGTGTGTATGTTTACATGTGTTTGTATTGCGCGTGTGTGTGTTTGTGTGCACGTGTGTTTTGTGTTAAAATGTGTATGTACTAGCATTTGTATCTTCGTATGCGAGTAGGTATTTGTGTTCTTTTGTGTGTGTGTGTGTGTGTGTGTGTGTGTGTGTGTGTGTGTGTGTGTGTGTGTTTTAGTGATTGATGCAAGGGACATTAAAAGAGCTTAATTGACTGAATTCGTTTGTTTTACACAAGCAGAACATAATCAATGTTGCATGCCACCAAGCTGAATCATGTTTGCTTTTTCTACCCTGCAGATCGGGGACTGCCCTTCCAATGAATGAAAGAGGAAGGCGTCAGCCAGAATAAAGCCAATAACCTATGTCATAGAGCCAAAGATTGCATAGAATGGATCTTATTCATCTCTTGATTTTATCTATTTATTTATATTTAATTTACTTATTCATTCGCTTTGTATATGTTTGTTTATATGTTTATTTAGATTTTATTTTATTTATGTATATATATTTATTTTTTCGTTAAATTGCCTTAGATATGTGGACGAGTTCAATCAAGTTGATGAAAAAGTTGAAGGCTGGATTGACGCATTGGGGAGCTTCCTTCCCCCAGATAAATTAGCCTTTTGTGTATTTAGACCTTTTCAGTACCTTGTTCGATCGGCAGGGTTCTTTCTGTATGCCGCAATGCAATCTTAATCAAATAAAGAACTTAGAGCAACGAAAATATTAAATATATATATATATATATATATATATATATGTGTGTGTGTGTGTGTGTGGTATATGTATATTGTATATATGTATGTATTTGTGTGTATATATGTATATGTTATATGTATACTGCATGTATGTGTATATATGTATATGGTATATGTATACTGTATGTATGTGCATATATGTATATGTTATATGTATACTGTATGTATGTGTGTGTATATGTATATGATATGTGTATACTGTATGTATGTGTGTATGTGTGAGTGCATACGTGCGTGTTTTCATTCTACCCACACTTCTTGATTTATATATTTTATTCTGGCTGCCGGCAAGCGATTTCATTCACCACAAGCATTCCTTCGATCTGTAGTGAAGGAGGTACTCATCTCCACATCTTATTTATATATTTTGTTTTTCTGTCGTCAGACGATTCTATTCACCCAAATGGGTAAAAATTATTACAGTTACACCCTTCCTTACCGGGTGGTACTGTAATGACTGCCGCCAGATGATTGTATTCAGGAGTGTGTTGATCCCTCTGTAATAAATTTATATTAGATGTTGACAGCTGAATCCTTAAATATACGAGTATGTATATATATATATATATATATATATATATATTATATATATATATATATATATATATATATATATATATATACAGTGTACACATACATACATATTGGGGAGATCAAATTCCGTAGAGTTGTATTCATCTAATACGCGAAGAGTTTTACGCACGCGGAGTCCTGTCTCCTAGTTTAGACTTGGCATAAATTGTTTTTTAATTAATGTGTGGTTTCAGCTTGTGCTATTTCATCTACTTAGCTATTCCTGGAATTTACGCATCTGTCTGGAAAACTGGAATTCGTTACATACTTCTGTCACTTTTTCTCCAATTATAACTAATTTTAAAATCATGTATGGCTGCTAGTTTGTGTGTGTGTGTGTGAGTGTGCATTTGTGTGTGTAAAGATGACGGCTTCGGCCGCAGCAAAGAGTATTATGACGTCACAGTTTCACAATTTTTCCTTCTTTTTTTACATTTTCTGTTTTATTAAATTTTATTCAAATATATTTTATTTTTTTTATTTGTTTGTATTATTTCACTTCAATCTGTTTAATTTTCGTTTTTTTATGCAAAGACCGTCTTGGTGAACGTACACATGGGAATTCGATGTATGCGTGAATAAATAAGGCTCAAGTTAGTGTGTTTAAGCGCTCGAAAATCGACACTATTTGCAAAAAGAATTAGCGTGTAGGGGGTGAAAGGCGAACTACACTGTTTGTTAGGAGTATTTGCATGTGCAGAAAGGAACTGGGCGGGGGAGTTTCCTTTGTATAGAGAGGCTGTCCCAACACCCAGGGAAAAGGTGACGGATGGGGTCGGATGAAATCATATAACGTCAGTCGGAAGGATTTAATATATATATATATATATATATATATATATATATATATATATAATATATATATATATATATATATATATATATATATATATATATATATATATATATATATATATATATATATATAATATATATATATATATATATTATAAGTGTCGTTAACCAGGATAAAATTACTAAATTATGAGTTCATTCCTTAGTTTGTTAAGTGTCGTGTGTGCGTGTGTGTGTGTGTGTGTGTGTGTGTGTGTGTGTGTGTGCATGTGACTCACCACAGATGACGCGTTGAGGGAAAAGCATGCCTTTGTTTGTGGTTGGATGATTGAAACACATGCATAAACACACGCACACACTTTCGCACAAGTACACGCACATGTGTGCGTGCACACATAAGCTATATTATGTGTAAGTTCATGCGTGTGTGTGTGTGTGTGCGTGTGTATGTGTGTGTGTGTGTGCGTGTGTATGTATCTATGTGTGTGTTTGTCTGTGCATGTGTATGTGTGTGTGTGTATCACATTATATATATTATGTATATGTATATTTTTGCATTTACGTATGTGTGTGTATATTTTATACATACGACATAGAAGGCTTACAAGATGTTTATAGTATAATTGGCTTTCAAGACACCCTTTGAGGGATTAGAGAAGGATTTACAAAGATTTTCAAGATTCTATCTTAACTATCCAGAAGTTTCTCTAAACTGAATAAAATCCTTTGACACTCATCAAAACAAACTTCTTAGATTAGGAATTAAGCTGAATGAATAAAATCGTTTAGTTTATGTTGGAAAAAATAAATACCAAATATTCTTTTGAGAGATAAAGGGAATTAGTAATATTAGGGTTAGAATGCTTTTCATAATGGTTACTTTACAAACTAGACGATAAAAATGGCTTCCAACTATTTAGATAGAGATCGTATCTAGGTTTAAGAAGAAACAACTTCGCTAAGAATGTAGATAATAAGAGAAAATTAACTTCCTGCACAGTCATTCGCTTGTAGTAAAGCTTAATGTTTTAAGATTCATTATGCAAAAGTATTTCAAATATTCAAATAATAAATCTGTTTATCTATACTTATATATATATATGTGTTAGATATCTAAGTGATAAATGTACTCATCTAAGTTTATGAATTTATTTGTTTGTTTATTTAGGATATATTGATTTTTGTTTCGTTTTGTTTATTTTTCTAACTCGTAAAAAAATACTGAGAAGAAAAAGTGTCTTGATACTAATTTTTTTGAAGAGTTTATGTTGTATGAAAAATGTTAGGTGAAAAAAAAATTCAGTCTCTCAGTTGAAGAGTATAAGCTAATTCATAGAAAAAAAATCGAAAACGACAGTAAGTCTAGTATTTGCGTGGTATCTTATGGTCATAAGTCACAGTCATCAAAGTTAGAAGAAAAGTTACCATGAAAGTAAAAAGAGAGAGAGCGAGAGAGAGAGAAAGAGAGAGAGGAAAGGTGAAAAAAATCCCGGTAAACAACAAGAGAATAATGCCCTTTTTTTAATCAAAGTTAATAACACGTGTGTCTGTGGAATCCTCTTTGCTCTACAGTTCTCGAGTGAGCAGTCATTTCATTTATATATATACAGTATATATATATATATATATATATATACATATATACATATGCATGCACATATACACGGTACATCGCATTTGAAGTGGGAGACGATATTTATGCAAAGGAAAGTGCGTTTCGCTGTGCGCGCGACAAGGAACAAGCGTTTCGAGATTACGCGTATCGGACCTGAGACGGAACTCCCCCCTCCCCCCCGCTCGCCCTCCTGCCTCGATTTACATGGTTTAACAGCGACGCCGCCGCGGTGACGCTCCCTACACACTTGATTCAGGCTACCACAGTAGATGGGTTGGGGAATTTGAAGGGTGATCCACATACCATAGGAATTTAGTATCGGTTTGATTAATACTGTGATATATATATATATATATATATATATATATATATATATATATATATATGTATATATATATATATATATATATATATATGTATATATATATATGTATATATATATATATATATATATATGTATATATATTTATATATATATATATATATATATATATATATACTGTATATATATACATACGTAAATGCATACGTGCATACATACATACATACATACATGCGTACATACATACGCACACACATACACGCAAGCACACACACACACACACACACACACACACACACACACACACATACGTGTATGTATATATGTATATATATATATATATATATATATATATATAAACATACACACACAAATACACACCACACACACAAACACACACACACACACACACACACACACACACACACACACACACACACACACACACACACACACAAACACACAATTTGGAATGTTTCGTGACACCGAATCCATTGTTCCTCGTTACTATCAGCTGTGTCTGGAAAATGGTGGTCATCAGTTTTGATACAAAAATAAATAGTTTAGTCTTTTCCCTATAGTCTAATCTAGTCTAGTCTCTCCTGCGTGTTTGCAGTTGTTCAAACTGATAGCTACCATTTATCAGCACAGCTGATAACGCGGGCGAAAGAGTACATTTTTGGTACACCCTGTATATACATACATATGTGTGTGTGTGCGCGCGCATACACTTCATAATGCTGATAGTGTCCTCTACCCATTGATTTGCCGTTTGAGTAATATTGTTTACAGTACAGAACCTCCTTCCTCCTCTTCCTCCTCCTC
Organism: Oratosquilla oratoria; assembly: GCF_046742065.1. Lineage (NCBI taxonomy): Eukaryota > Metazoa > Arthropoda > Malacostraca > Stomatopoda > Squillidae > Oratosquilla > Oratosquilla oratoria. The sequence goes on from NC_134812.1 coordinate 31,662,785, forward strand.
CTTCCTCCTCCTCCCCTGCATATGAGGGAGGATGACGTTTGTCGGCTGGAGTAGCACTCGTAAAGAAGAGGCTTCGGGAGTAATAGAGGAAATTGGTTTTCAGGAAAAGAGGGTTTAGTTGGCGCATGCCTTGTATGAAGAGGATCGAGTTGTGCTTCTCTCTCTCTCTCTCTCTCTCCCTCTCTCTCTCTCTCTCCCTCCCTCTCTCTCTCTCTCTCTCACACACTTTCTGTGTTTGTGTGTGTGTGTGTGTGTGTGTGTGTGTGCGCGCGCGTATGGGTATGTGTGTGCGTATATGTGTATTCGCGCACGCGTGTGTGTGTGTTTGTGCTTATGTATATGTCTCTATTGTTCTTATGCATGTATTGATCTTTTAATATTACTTTTTATGTGAAAGCATTACTGGGAAATATATTTTCTGCCTTGATAGTTTTGTTAGACTAGCTTTCTATAATCTTGCCTTTATACGTAGTGTGTATGTATGTTATGTGTGTGCATGTTTGTATGTGTAAGTGTGTGTACATGTACGAACGCGCAAGTAAAGACGTGAGATTAGCAAGAATTATATTGTAAATTCTATTGTAACTTGACCCCTTTGTCTCCTGAGCTGTACCACGGAGATGATTGAAATAGCCTAAAGGGCCATTTACACGATCAAACGGTTTGTCAAACCCGGTTTATCAAACAAGTATTTGAAGTGATGTTTGACCGTGTGAATGAGGTACTTGGTTGTCGAACATGTTTGTCAAACGTGTTTGACAACCATCACCTCAAACATTTGTTTGACCAACCGGGTTTGACAAACAGTTTGACCATGTAAATGGCCCTTAAAAGGAAAAGGAAGGGATTCATTGTGGGGATGTGGTGCTCGGTGAATCATGTTGTTTCTTCAACCCCTTTTGCCTATTATGGGTATTACGACGGAGAATATCCAAATTACAACTGAGTTATTAAGTTCAAGCAAAAGAAAATAACAGAAATACTGAAGTTGTAATAAAGAATACTCATATTAAACCAGAGAATATTCAGCTTACAACACTTGAGTCCTCAAATTACAACAAAAGTATTGAAGTTAGAAGAGAAAATGCTCAAGTTGCAACGAAAAAGTTTTGAGATCACAACAGGGAGCCCACAAGTTGTAGAAATAATACTAATTGCTTATTTTGTTTTATTTTGTTTGATTTGTACAAATATGTGTATCTTTTTTTACATTTGCATCTGTGTGTATAAGAGGGACGGATAGCCAATTAGTGTCTGTGTAAAGATGGATGAAGTAGCCGATGTGACAGTTGGAGATAAAAGTTCGTGCACACGTTGGGCAAGGAGGGCAAGCCATCAGGAGACCTTTTGGTCCATAAAGAAAGAAAAAGTTCCAAATTAAAGAATACTAAGCAGAGTTCCATCAGCCGAAGGCACTTAACCTTTTCAACACGGTGAAGAACTCTGCACCATTTAACATAACAATCTACAGACGATTTATATCAACTGAAAGGGGAGGCCCCTAGTCTGAAGGGGACCAGGACCAGCCGAGACCCCATTCTAGGCCACTAACCTACCCATTTTTCGGGAGAAAATCGTGATAAACATGGGAACAGTTTATGTAAGATTAGGTCACCGAATTGAAGGTATTCGGGCGGGACGTTGACGAGCTCCTGGCAGACCTCTTGGCACCGCAGTCCACGAGCCAAGCGACCTCCAGAGCCTTCCGTCCCTCCCTTGGGACCAGAGGACCTCGACAAACGAGGAAGTTAAGGAAATTATTTGAAGTCTCGAGGGAGAAGAAGAGCTGTGGTCCAAGGAAGGCTTCGGGAAGAAAAAATGCAATATCTTACCGGAAGGTCGCAACGGGGGTGAATAGAATAGCCTGACGGCAAATAGAACAAGACCTCAAACCCCTTCCGGTACTATCTGTACCGGACAGTACGGTTTATTTGATTTTATTATTATTATTATTATTTTATTTTTGTGGCTGTTGTTTAGTCATTTTAATCATTAAGGGCGACTTCTTTTGACTTACAAAAAATTATGTCCCATAATTACTTCGCCAAGGAGATAAAGCTCAGGTTTTAGCCTAAACAAATACCTGAAAAATACATCACAGAAGCGTCGAGCGTTGTTTAATACGTCACAAATGCATCACCATAGCAAAAGGGTTACATAGATTTACTTTTAGCACATTTTCCGAGCTTATTCAACCATACCCTCAGTTGAATGAGAGATGCTCTTCTTTTTCAATTTCTATTACAGAGCACGATCTCTTTTGCCTGCTCTTAAAGCGTCTCTAAGTGATTTTTTCTTTATTTAGTCAAAGAAGTAGCATCTGCTATCTCTCTCAAAACCAGAGGATCTCTATTCTTATGCATCTCTAGTCTCCCAGAAGTAGTTTGGAAACTGGATTAAACCTTCCACTGACCCTACTCGTTTTGAAACTCCCGCTCCTCCTCCTCCTCCCCACCCCCACCTCCCTCTAAGGGGAGGGAGGGGTCTTTGGGACTAAGGTTGAGTGCCATCGTATTCCAAACCTCTTAACTGCTTTACTGATTGGGTTTAAACCACGTCCAGAAGTTTCAATCATTAGATCTTTTGTTTCCTTGGGTGTGTGTTTTCCCTCGGGTGCATGAAATCGCCTTGCGATATGTAGAATCTATACTAGTCGAATTAGGTGGTCATAGGGTAAATTTAGATAGATTTTAATCGTTTACAAGCTGAACAGAGTTGTCTGGAGTCAGAAAGACTAAAAGGAGGGAAGGCTCTTGTGTTTGAGATGTGAAAAACATTCCAATTTCGAACGACATACTTTAAAGGTTTCATGCATACCAAGTGTTGACGTTAGATGAAGTCAGCTGGGGGGAGAAGGTATGGAGATGTCGCAAGTATGGTGGTAAAGAGAAACCAAATATCGGAGGAAAAGAGTGGCGAGGAAGAAGAGAAGAGTATGTCGGTAATAAAAAGGAAGAGGAAGGGGACAAAGAGGAGACGCTGAGGATGGGAAAGGGGAGAAAGAAGAAAGCGAAAAAACGAAGGTGGGAGAAAAAGGAAGCAGAAGATAAAAGGTAATAGGTATGTCGGTAGTAGGGTAGTAAGGAAGGAGACGAAGAGGTGGAGACTGAGGGTAGGAAAGGGAATAAAAAGAAATTGAAAAATTAAGAG
>NC_134812.1:31668434-31670934 GCF_046742065.1 Oratosquilla oratoria
ACCATCCTGTCCATGGTGTGGGATGGCTGTCTGTGTGTAGCTGTTAAGTACTGAGAACCCGAAAACAGAAATGGAGTTGATGATTGATTGGTCGAGAGATGGAAGGGTGGAAGATGAGTCGGAAGTCGACACGGAAATTGCGAAAACGAGAGGCTCGGGGATTTTTTTTTTTTTTTTTTTTTTTTTTTTGAGGATGCCTTCCTAGCACTCGCTACCTCTTCAGCACAGCGACCGACACCGAGCACACAGGGCAAAGGTGACGATGTTTTTGGGCTCTGCTAAGCGCCTCCTGTCGTAAAACACTCACGTTTGCAAGTGTTAGAGTTGAGGATGAAAGACTATAGTCTCATTCGCGCTTTGAGTGACTACAGAAGTCCGACTCCGCGCTGGGAGAGAGAGGGTAGAGGTGGAGAGGGGATGGGAGGGGGGAGGGGGGAGAGGGGGAGGGGGAGTTCGCTTTAGTCGTGGTTTGCTGTGGAAAGGGTGGGAGGGAGGGACGGTGGGAGGGGAGGGAGTGGGAAGAAAAGAGAGGGAAGAGTCTATTCCCACTACCCTACTCACTCCTACATCTACCTCTATCCCCCTCGGGGGTTGGGGAAGGGATTTGACAGGCTTGTGGGAAGGTGGGAGAGGAGGGTGTGTGTGTATAGCGTTTATAGCAGAGAAAAAGGATTTTATTTTTTATGAATAATTGAAAAAAGCTGTCAGTATGCGAACAGGAACAATAGATGCATAGTAAAGGGATTGAAGTTGAGATAGAAAGAGGGGAGAAGGGGGGGGAAATGGAAAAGTATATTTGAGTTCCTTGGTACCGGGGGGAGGGGGAAAAGGGGGGAGATGCCATGAAAAGGAATAAAAACATGTATTGTTAGCCAGAATAAAGTTAGATATGCAAAGACACTTCGCGGGTTCGGAGGATGTTCCTTGAGGCACTCCGCTACTGAAAGGGATGAATGAACATCGTTTGGCGCCAGAATAAAACAAGGAAGTAAGAGATAAGGCTTGGCCAGGATGGGAGCATGTAGTACCGTCAAATGTAAATAAAGATAAATAGAAATAAAAATAAATAAGAACAACAAAGGATCTGACGCCTTAGAGACTTAAAAAAAAAAAAAAAAAAAAAAAAAAGTGGTGGCAGTTATAAACTAGACTCACCAAATAAGGACCTATTGGTCCCCTTGACTGTATTTTAAGGCCTTCAGTGACACCCATACGGACTAGAGCCGCATAGAATATCATTCAATTTCTACTTTCCCTCCGTTCTGCTGCCCTCTTTAAATATCTCTATACTTTCCACCTCCTTTGTGTAATATTGCCCCCAAGGATAGAAACGCTAGTTACTCAAGATCAAGAGATTAAAACTATCTCGTTGAACCCTTAAATCTTAGTTTGCATTACGTCGTCTTTATTCTGGTTGGAAACAGACTATTTTATTCAGATGAAAAGAGGCCCTTAGGCGGCCCTGGTCAAGCCCGTGGTTGAATAAAATCACCTGACGACACGCTGACTAGATACGTACATGCATGACTCCTTTCCCTACTCCCCCATCCTCCTCCTACTCCTCCACCCCTCTCCTTCCTCCACCCTCAACAATTGAAGCAGAATTGATGGATAGACATGGAACAGAAACCGTCGCGAAAAAACAGTGAAGTTGATTATAATGTATAAAAAAAAGGTTTTTTGAATTAAAAAAGGGGAATGTATTTGAAGAATTCGAAGCATGAGTGAGGCGGATGGATATAGGGAGGCGGAGGAAGAGGAGGAGGAGGAGGAGGAGGAGAGCTGGAGGGGGACGGGGAGGGGGAAGTGAAACACGGACCACGAGGAAAAACATGGTACCCCGAACGAGGGACGGGGAGGCGGATCAAAGGGGAAATGGAGGAGAGGAGGTGGAGGAGAGGTGAAGGTGGAGGAGGTGGCGAAGAAGGGGGAATGGAGGTGGAGGAGGTTGTGAAGGAGGGAGAGGGGAGTTTGGGAGATGGTATAGGGTGAGGGAGAAGTGGTGGGGAAGGGAGAAAGGAGGAGTGTCTTATGGTTGTGGAGAAGGAGGGAGAGGAGGAGAAGAATGGTGGTATATGATAAAACCAAAAAGAAAAAATGTAGAGAGAAAATACTGGTGTATAGTGATGGAGAGACCAATAGTGATGGTGGTGGTGGTGGTGGTGGTGGTGGTGGTGGTGGTGGTGGTGGTGGTGGTGGTGGAAGAGAACTAAAAGGATGGAAGTGAGATAGAGAAAAATACAGTGGTGGAGGAAGCCTGAGGGAGAACAGTAGAGACAACAGAGAAAGCGTGAGCTCACGCCTTGAGGCGCTTAACTGCGGTTAAAGCCGTCATCTTTAAGAAGAATTGCTGGAAAAGACGGACGCAGAGAAAAGAGAAGAGAAAATGGGTGATAATTGTGTGAGAGATAATATCTAATGTAAACGAGATAGAGCAGAGAAAATGGCAGAGGAAGAGGAGAAACGAAGGGAGAACGAAGATTGAGTGAGATATTATCAT
>NC_134812.1:31675934-31680934 GCF_046742065.1 Oratosquilla oratoria
TCAGTAGGGGAAGCATCGTGCTCAGGCAGGTCGAGGTTTGATACGAAGGTTGATGCCTCATTCATAATCTACCTTCTGTGTCCTGAATAAAATCGTCTTACGGCAATCAGACCGGGAGACTCGAGATGGGTGCCGTCTTCAGCTGAATAAAATCGTCTGGCGACAGATAGGTTCTGTTCAAGATCGGGTATACCCTTCAGCTGCCTTACAAAACAACCCTCCTATGCTTCTCATTACAAATGTAGATAAATATGGTTTATGGTGGTTATATGAGATATTAGGAATAATTACAAAATAGGAATGGATATTACTCTGTTGTGTATACTTGTGTGTGTGTGTGTGTGTGTGTGTGTGCATGACTTCTTAAAAATTAAGCACTGCCCTCATTGCTGTAGGCTTCAACAAAAATTGTATCGTAAAAGGTTTCATCACATTATATATATATATATATATATATATATATATATATATATATATATATAAAGTAGATTGAATAGTGTATAAGTATTGGGACTGTAGGAATAGAAGATAATTATAACATACATATATGTTGGACGACAATAACAGTGAAGGTAAGGTAATCTTGATGGAGGATATAATTTATAGAAAAAACGAAAGAAAGAAATAAGGAAATTCAGATTTTTCGTCGTTGACATTTCATCTTTTTGGGATCTTTGGCGAAGAAGAAGAAGAAGAGCAACAAGAGAAATCGCCGTCTCCCTCAGGTGCCCAAAGCCATTGATCTAAACAAATAACAGTCATTCAATATAAATGGTGCAAGTGACCCAAGATGGTGATATTGAAATTCGAGTAAGGGACTAAAAAATGAGGAGGAGGGAGAGAAGGAGAGTGAGGGTGAGGAGGAGGGGAGGGTGAGGAGAAGGGGAAGGGAGAGGAGAGTGAGAGGAGGATGAGGGCTGTGGTGTTCAATGAGGTGGTGTTGGTGCAAGTAGAGATAGTAACGATGTATGTGATGGTAGTGGTGATGATAGTGGATGTGGTGTTGCGGTTGTAATAGTGATGTTGTTGGTGTTAGCAGTGGTGGAAGTGGTGATAGTGTTGATAGTGGTGGTGGTAATGAGAGTGATGATAGTGACAGTTGCGAAGCATAGGAGGAAGAAGAGGGAAGGGGGAAAGTTGTACTTTACGCCTTTCTTCCTAAAAATTTTGATTTATCAGTTAAGAAATTTTGTTCATTTTTTTGAGTAACGCTTTGCGAACCTTTTACGTGTATACGTACGTTTCGTACATTTTTAACAGTTTTGTCGCTCTTTCCCTTAAATTATCACTCAATCTCATTATGATCTTGGTGAAATGAACGAAACAAAGTGGAAAATGAATACGAAATTATGAACGTGTTGTATAATGATATATGGGAATTATAAGGTCGTTATTCATCAACAGAGACTTATGTGACAAGGTCACCCCAGGAGGCGCTTAGCTGCGACTGAAGTTAATCATCGTCACTTTGCCATACGTACTAGGACTTCTAACGAGCGATGACACACACACACACACACACACACACACACACACACACACACACACACACACACACACACACATGTATATATATATTATATATATATACATATATATATACATATATATATATTTATATTTCTTGGGCACAGATTTCTCTCAGACAATTCTGATTAAAACCAACTGAACTGGTTGCTTTGATGATTTTAAGGTAGGAATTCTTGATCTTTTGAAAGATCTTGTTACTTGTAGAGAGGGACTGGATAGAATTATTCATTTCTCTTTTATGAGTAGCATAGCTTACTTTTAGTGCTGTTGTGTAATTTCATCCAGTCCCTCTCTTCAAGTAACAAGATCGTTCAAAAGATCAAGAATTCCTACATTAAAATCATCAAAGCATCCAGTGCAGTTGATTTTAATCAGAATGTATATATATATATATATATATATATATATATATATATATATATATATATATATATATATATATATATATATATATATATATATACTGTATGTATCGCCAAATCAATTTGAAAAGAATTTACATTTTCTTCCAGGTTTTAATAAATGGGCTCTGGGGTAGATCGTGTGCAACCACTCTGAGGTTTTACGGAGGCGAATAAAATAGTCTGACGGCAACAAGACCATAAGGAAAAGTACCCCCCGGTACGAAAGAGATTAAAGATAGCTTAGAAAGGGAGTTAAGATGACTAGAGGAGTCATATGAAGTCAATGAGAGTGTTACAGGGAAGGATGAAGTTTGGTTATAAAAGAGTGTGTGTGATTCACAATGGTCTTGCATCACGTGTTGGATTCGTGATCGACAGCTATTTCTCTCCCGGAAGAGAGCTCAGAGCTCATACATGACCGATCTATGGATAATGCTGTGACCTTACACGCACATACACACCCAACTCCCCTCCCACGAGAGTTGAAGTAACGACTCGAAGCGCAGCGATACTAAAATTATTTCAGCCCTGGGCGGGATTCGAACCCGGACCACCGTAGTGGTAGCCGGGAACTCTGCCAACCGCACCACGAGTTGTGTGTATGTGTTTGTGTGTGTGTGTGTGTGTGTGTGTGTGTGTGTGTGTGTGTGTGTGTGTGTGTGTGTGTGTGTGTGTGTGTGTGTGTGTGTGTGTGTGTGTGAACGATAATGTGTTTGTTAAGCACGGTCACACGAAAGGGTCCCAATAGAATTCCATAACACAGTGGGATGCAGCGAGGGAAGAGGGATTTAGGGATCTGGAAGGAAGGATGGGAGAGGAGGGGGAAGAAGAGGGGTGAGGAGAGGGAAGAAGAGGGAGGAGGAGACAGGAAAGGGAAGAGAGAGAAGTAGATGGAAGAGAAGAGAGGAGAGGTGAGGAAAGAGGGATTTAGTGATCTGGAAGGAAGGGAGAGGAGAGGGAAGAAGAGGGAGGAGGAGAGAGGAAAGGGAAGAGAGATTTAGGGATTTGGAGGGAGGAGAGAGAAGGAGAAGGAATAGAAAAGAGGAGAGGGAGGAGAAGAGAGGAGAGGAAAGAGAGATTTAGGAATCTGGAGGGAGAAGAGAGGAGAGGGAAGAAGAAGAGGGAGGAGGAGAGAGGATAGGGAGGAAGAGGGAGGAGGAGGAGAGAAACAGCTGATATGATGTGTTCTTCATATGTTAAAGATGGACTGTGTCAGTATAGGAACAGTTACTGTTTTGAAATATTGTTATGTCAAGTTCATAGAAAAATACTCAAAATGAGCACAGATGTAACTGCTGTTATGAGATACTCCAAACACGAGCCATGAATGGGCGTTGAACTATGAACACATTATGTTATGAACTGCTGTTGTTATGTCTGTAGACAGTGGGTTGATTGTGTGAAGAACAAACTACTGTTATTAAGAACAGTAGTTGTTATTGTACTTGATGAGGTCGGGTGGTGAATTTTTTTCTTTTTTCATTTTCTCTCTCTCTCTCTCTCTCTCTCTCTCTCTCTCTCTCTCTCTCTCTCTCTCTCTCTCTCTCTCTCTTTTAGATATCTTGGAGTATTATATATGATCCTCGTGAGTTTCAAGACATATCAACTAAATAAAATCGGTTAATGACATTTAACCTAACTTAACCTCGTATGCCACAGTGTTGAAAGAGGTAATGGTGATGATGATGATGATGATAGGGATAATAATAATAATGGTAAGTAATAGTAACGATGACGATAAATACTAGTATTAGGGATGGTAGTGGCAGAGTGAGATGAAAACCAAGATGACTTGTTCCTTTATCTTCCCCAGGCGTCCCTCCCCGTCTTTGCCTTTGGGCAGCGGGCATTTGGGCAGTCGGACAAAAACCCTCTATGGACAAAAAGCCACACAGACAACACACGATGATCTCACGGCGTATTGTTCCGGTTTTTTTTTTTTTTTTTTTTTTTTTTTCTCTCTCAGCGAGATTTATGGTGCTGGTGACAGGGCAGCAAGGAACAGAATTAGAGACGTGGAAAAACGAAGTCATGAGTTGTGTTTAGGCAGACGTAAACTCGTATAATTGTATGTAATATATTATATAATGTCATACATACATACTTGTATATGTGTATATATATATACATACATTACTTACATTTACATGGTCGTACATAAATACACACACACATATATATATATATATATATATATATATATTATAATATATATATATATATATGTGTGTGTGTGTATATATCCATATACATATATAAATTTGCATATATACAAATACATATGCAAAATGAATGTGTATAAATGACCCCTAACTCTTAAACGGCCAAGAATCTCCCTCAGCTGAATAAATTCGCCTGGCTTTAACCAAAAACAGAATATATATGAACGCCCTCCGCCATCTACGGAACGAAGAACCAAATTCTGGAAGAAAAATCAAACAAAAAGAGACTCAAAAGAGGTTTACAAATTACTGCTCTTTAGAGAGCAGTTCCGAAAACGAAAACACATTCAAGACCAAGTACCGGAAGAAGGGGATGAGCCATGTCGGCTCGTTTTCGCGAGAAAGCGAGTTCTGCCTCGAGCGCAGCGCCGCGTACGCAGACGAGGTCGCATAGGTCAGGTTGAAGGGGGATTTGAGTCCCCCATACATACACCTCCCCCCCCACTACCACCCACCCACCCACCCAGCTTCACCCACACCTTCCCCACGTGAGTCTATCGAAGATGAGACAGATTGAGAAAGGAGAAATAAGAGGAGGAGGAGGATTAAAAAGAAGAGGAGAGGGATCAGAAGGAAGAGGAGGAAGAGAAAGTGGAGAAAATGAGAAAAAGAACGAAAAGGAAAATGAAGTCTGTCAATGGTGAGACAGGTCGGGGAAAGGAAGGAGGAATTGGAGGAGGAGGAGGAGGGAGATCAGAAGGAAGAGGATAAGACTTGTTAGGAGGAAGAAGAAATAGGAAAGAGGAGGTGAAAAAGGAAGAGAAGAAAGAGGAAGCGGGAGATCAGAAGGAAGAGGTTTAGAAGTGATAGGAGGAATAAGAAATAGAAAAGAGGAGTCGAAAAA
>NC_134812.1:31688434-31690934 GCF_046742065.1 Oratosquilla oratoria
GAACTGTTGGAGTTTTATCACTGACGGACGTTCCGTCCTCACCAGGACTTCTACAAAGTACCCTATCCCTCATCTAAACTATATATGTCTATTATCGTAAGAATGAAAAGATGAAGCTTACACCCAGAGGCGCTTAACTGCAGTCGAAATAGTCACCTTTGCTCTGTGTGTTCGGGCAGCCAAAGCACCGGTAGCTATTAAGGATCGAACACGATACCACTGAATTGCGAGGTGAGTGCGAAGCTCAGTACTCAAAGACTTTATACAGATTATTTATTTATTGTGAATGTTATTAGTTTTGTTCTTTAAAAGTAACAACCAAAGAAGTGATATGCACCAAGAAATGTGAAAAACAAGAATTTAGAAGTATAAATACAACTGAAGAAAAACGCACACACACACACACACACACACACACACACACACACACACACACACACACACACACACACACACACACACCTGTATATATATATATATATATATATTGTGTGTGTGTGTGTAAATATATATATATATATATATATATATGTGTGTGTGTGTGTGTGTGTGTGTGTGTGTGTGTGTGTGTGTGTGTAGAAACGGATCCCGTTCTGTGCTGTGTCCACCCTTCTAGAGAATGATGGACTATTTATGGGGAACAACTGAACCCATGAAATTGATGAAGGATGGGTTCCGAATTCAAGACCCCATTCGCCATCGGAGTGGCTACTCTCAGTTGAATAAAATCGCCTGGAGGCAGTCACAAGAAAAGGAAGAGTGCCACACGGTACGCAAGGGAGTTAAGGAATATCTGCTGATGTGATGTATTGGCTCGAATTTATGTTGTATAATTTATTCAACATTCAGCGTACGAAATACATCAATCTCTTCGTCACTGAAGGGGAGGGGTTGGGTGTGCCACCGAGATGAATAAAATCGCCTGGCGGCAGATGGAGTAAATGGAAGGGTACCACCCGGTACGGAAGGGGTTGACAGGGATCCATAGAATTATAGCGTGGTAGTTTCTTCCTTACAGTACTGTCTTTTACCCGTGTTTCTCTCTCTCTCACTCTCTCTCTCTCTTACTCTCTCTCTCTCTCTCTCTCTCTCTCTCTCTCTCTCTCTCTCTCTCTCTCTCTCTCTCTCTCTCTCTCTCTCTCCCCTCTTCCCCCCTCTCTCTCTCTCCCCCTCTTCCCCCCCGACTCTCTCTCTCTCTCTCTCTCTCTCTCTCTCTCTCTCTCTCTCTCTCTCTCTCTCGTATGGCGGTGAGCCGAACACCGTCTGATTTCTATTCTGTTTTATACTTATTTATTTGTCTACGTATGATTGCTGTCTGCAAGAGATTTTATTTCCTTGGCCTTTGATACAGGCTTGTAACAGTGTAGAATTAACTCGTATATTACAATGATGACTAATACCAAATTTGCTCAGATTCGCGCATGACGACTTTATTCAACTGAGGGGCGACCTCGGGATAGGACAGTATATTTGTCTCATTAATTAATTAATTAATTTGTTTACTTATTCGTTATTTGTCTCAAATCTTCCCCTAATCCTCCTCTTGCCTCTGCGACTGTGTGTGTGTGTGTGTGATTCACCATGGTCTTGGATCACGTGTTGGGCTCGTGATCGACAGCTACTACCCTCCCGGAAGAGAGCTCAGAGCTCAAATATGACCGATGTATGGGTAATGCTGTGATCTTATACGCATACACACACCGAACTCCCCACCCACGAGAGTTGGAGTAACAACCCGCAGAGCAGTATATTAAAATGATTTCAGCCCTGGGTGGGATTCGAACCCGGAGGGCCGTAGTGACGGTGTGTGTGTGTGTGTGTGTGTGTGTGTGTGTGTGTGTGTGTGTGTGTGTGTGTATGTGTGTCTGTGTGTGTAGATAGATGACTCACTAGTATACGGAACCCGACGAAGGCACCATCTCACGAGCCACTCACGAAAATTAGCGCGAGGTTTACCACTACTCACGGCATGAGCGCGGGCAACCCACATTTCGCTCCTCGCCGCTGTGCTGGCAGTCTCGGTCATCAACCTTTGTCTCTTGTGCCTAATGAGACACTTTACACACATTCCTTTTTAGTCAGACACCAAAGGAGGATTACACAGGTGGGGGTCGGGTCTCCCCCCTTCTCTCTCTCTCTCTCTCTTTCTCTCTTTCCCTGTCTCTCTCTCTCTCCCCCCCTCTCTCTCTCTCTATCTCTACCTCTCTCCCTCTCTTTGTCTCTCTCTCTCTCTGTCTGTCTCTTTCCCTCTCTCCCTCCCACCTCTCTCTCTATCTCTCTTTCTCTCTACTCTCTCTCTCTCTCCCTTTCTCTCTCTCTCTCTACCTCTCTCCATCTCTTTCTTTGTCTCCCTCTCTCTCTCTCTCTCTCTCTCTCTCTCTCTCTCTCTCTCTGTCTGTCTCTTTCCATCTCTCCCTCCCCTCTCTCTCTCTCTCTCTCTCTCTCTCTCTCTCTCTCTCTCTCTCTCTCTCTCTCTCTCTCAGGACACCTACCTTGGACT
>NC_134812.1:31695934-31703434 GCF_046742065.1 Oratosquilla oratoria
CGCTTTCCCCCCAATACCGTACATCTGCAAAATATCCCACAATACCTTTCTGTCTACCCTGTCATAGGTCTTTTCCAAATCCATAAAGACCCAAAAAATACATCCTTACCTTTTCCTAAAGGTTTCTCACATATGTGCCCGACCACAAAAATCTGATCCACTCATCCCCTACCTTTCCTAAACCCACATTGTTCACCAATTCCTCCCTCTGTTCCTCTCCTAATCCTCTCAATTAAAACCCTCCCATATGCCTTCCCAACTACACTCATCAAACTCACCCCCTTGAAAACTACGCTCACATTTGCCCCCCTTTTCCTCGTAAAGCGGTACTATACAGGCACTCATCCAGTCCTCCGGCACTCTACCCTTCCTTAGACACACATTAAACAGACAAAAAATAAAAAGTAAACAGATAAATCATAATAATTTTAATAAATAATAGATAGATGATAAGTAAATAAAACAAAATAGATAAGTGGCAAGCATTACAAAATATTGATTGTGTTTATATAAATGAATCTTAAAACTTCGAACTATACTACATTGCTCTGCCTTAGGCGAATCTTTTGCAGTCGTAGGAGTAGCATTGTTGCGTATTCTGGCTGTCGTCAGACGATTTTATTCCATAGAAAGAAAATATATGTATATATATATGTATATATATATATATATATATATATATATATACACACACAGCATAGAGCGAAACCGGTCAGAAATAAACTTAAAAATTCGGAACTAGACTCGTGACTTATTTTTCCACCTTCATCAACTTGTCACAATGCCCCATCATATATATATATATATATATATATATATATATATATATATATATGTGTGTGTGTGTGTGTGTGTGTGTGTGTGTGTGTGTGTGTGTGTGTGTGTGTGTGTGTGTGTGTGTGTGTGTGTGGTTCACCATGGTCTTGGATCACGTCTTCGACTCGTGATCGTCAGCTACTACCCTCCCGGATAAGAGTTCATGTGTGTGTGTGTGTGTGTGTGTGTGTTTGTGTTCGTGTGTGTGTATGTGTATATATGTGTGTGATTATACATAGCTTGCTTACATGCACATTATGCATGAGCTCACATTTATGTGTTGATAACTTTGTGTGTGTTCATGTACGTGTGTGCATGTGTGTGTGATTCATCGTGGTCTTGGATCACATGCTTAAGAACTGTTCCCCTTCCGGATGTGAGCTCAGAGCCCAAAGTCTCTTATATAAATTGTGCTATGACCTCATATGCATCACACACCCATGCCTTTGCTCAAGGGGGACAGTAACTGTTTTTAGTGTTTGTGGAGCTTTCACGCACCTTGACTATGAGGTACAGTTTTGGTCTCCGTCTTATAGAATGGACGTCAATTCACTAGAATCAGTACAGAGGAGGATAACCAAAATGATATATGGGCTCAGAAATTTACCTTACGAAGAGAGGCTTAGGCACCTTAACTTACACTCTCTGGAAAGACGTAGAGTGGGGGGGTGATCTGATAGAGGTGTTCAAGTGGATCAAAGGCTTAAACAAGGGTGACGCAAACAAGGTCATCATATTAAGACAACAGGGTAGGTCTCGCAGTAATGGTTTTAAACTGAACAAATTTAGATTTAAAAAGGAAATAGGCAAGAATTGGTTTACTAATTGGGTGGTCAACGAATGGAATAGACTTAGTAACCATGTAGTGAGCGCTGAAACTATCGGTTGTCTTAAGAAACTGTTAGACAACTTTATGGATGGGGATAACAGGTGGTAATGGACATGGAACTGCCTAGTGTAGGCCTTATGGTCTCTTGCAGTCTCCTCCGTTCGTATGTTCTTATGTTCTTATCTCGGTCCGGAATCGTGACAAGACCCGACGCTAGTCGTTGTACCAAGAAACGTTGTGTGTGTGTGTGTGTGTGTGTGTGTGTGTGTGTGTGTGTGTCCGCAGTTTGCGTAGTCAGAACAATAATGATTATAATAATTATATTAATAATGATGATGATGATGATAATGATTATAATATTAATAATGATGATAATGATATTGATAATAATGATAATAATAATGATAATAGTGATATAAATAATAATAATGATAACAACAACAACAACGATGATAACGATTTTAATAAATAATAATGATAGTAGTAACAGTAATAATGATAATAATAACTAATAGAAAAACAGATAAAAACAAATTAATAAAAAAAAATAAACAGTTCAAATCTGCACCTCATTCTGAACAATGAAGACATGGACCGAAAGCATCTTCCACCATAGCCTCGATTTGGTCAGTCTGCACCGGGTCTCAGGGTTGGGTACAAAAGGAAAAACTGCGTCACCGGAAACCTGAGAACTTGGCGGATATCACGCAACTGAGGGATATCATGGCGTCGAACGTAACTACTCTCAAAATAATAATTCCATTGTTACAAAACTGCATTTTATGACTGCGGGGTGTGGATGAAGGCTTGTGTATTAGACCATTTAGATTCCAGAAAATGTATTTTGATATGAAGGGGATATACTGTTTTCTAGAAATATCAATGCATAGTTGTTTTTACTGTGATGATTTATATATATGTATATATATGTATATATATATATATATATATATATATATATATATATATATATATATATACATATATATAAATACATACATAGGCGATGGTATCTTGCAGTAGGTCCAAGTAGGAAACGAAAAAGATGAAATTAAAAACAAAACATAAATAAATAGATAAGTGAATAAAAATAAATTAGAATGCAGTAACCCAGCGCTGGGATGGCACGGGTGACGCACTTTATCAATTTCATTCTGGCTGACGGTAGACGGTTCTTTTTAGCTGAGGGGCAGGGAAGACCACAAGGATGAGCAAAAAGGGGGTCTCGACCAGTGGAGGACTCCCTTTGGGCTGAAAAAAAAACGCATTTATTTATTTATTTATTTTTATTTTGTTTTTTAACAACCCTATGCTCACTGAAGCTTTTTCGAATACAGAGACGAAGAATACGAACTCATAGGTACAATGTAAGAGCCTCAGTGAAGGGGTAGAGGTCCCGGAAGATTACATGGCTGGGGCACCTCATGGATGATATTTAAAAAAAAAAAAAATATATATATATATATATATATATATATATATATATATATATATATATATATATATATATATATATATATATATATACGAGAGAAATTCGCTAATAACAGCGACATTAATCCGACAATTTTATGACCGTCGCATGCAGGATTCGAACCCACTGCTATCGGCCACCCGTAAGATCACCTTCACAGAGCCTTAGCCCACTACACCAACAGACACTGTCTGTTGGTGTAGTGGGCTGATCTTACGGGTGGCCGATAGCAGTGGGTTCGAATCCTGCATGCGACTGTCAGAAGATGATCGGATATATATATATATATATATATATATATATATATATCTATATATATATATGTATATATGTATATATATATATTCACAAAAGGAATTAGATTAATTATAATTATGGATACAACGCTGAACGTTTTCTTATTCTCTTCCATAGTGTCTGTTCTTCAAGAACACCAGGCTTTTGGAATCTGTCCACCCGTAGATCGAGTTTAGCTTCGAAGTTAAACGGAAGAATCTAAGGTCTCGAAGACGATTAACGCTTTTTCACCACTGAGGGTCTCCTTTCGTCAGAATAAAATCTGTCAGTAGCAGTTAAGGGTGTGCCGATTAATCGGCATCGGCAAGAATCGGCACTTTTCTTTAGTGAATCGGCATCGGCGAGAATCGGCATCGCCTTCGGCAAAACATTCCCGATGCTGATGCCAATTAAAAGAGAAAAAAAAAAAAAAAATCGCCGATGCTAATGCCGATGAATGGGCACACCCCTAGCAGCAGTGAAAGGATTAGATCTTAGTGGTTTTGGTAATTTGATTTTGGGGAGTTTCGGGTAATTTTGATAAGCTTGTGAGGACCTCGGGGACGTAGTGTGAGAATATGTCAGAAAAAGGTTAATAAATCAATTATGAAATGGAATGTTGTGTACATTTTCTTTCTTTTTCTTTTCTTTCTAAGATATTTAAGAAATAAATAAATACAATTTTAAAAAGAATGATGACACAGACCAAGTCATACCCGAAACGTCAAGTCATTCTTTGTCATGTGTTAAAAAAAAAAAAAAAAAAAAAAAAAAAAAAAAAAAAAAAAGTGATCCGGTCTTACCAGACGCTCCCTCACGAGACCTTGAGACCACGACGACCAAGGGAAGGAAGACAGCCCCAGATCATGCTGCCGGAAATCGGAGCGGAGGATTGGGCGGGGGACTCACGGGTTTTATGACGAGAGCGTGAGATTTCATATGTGTGTCTCACCGCCGGCTGACATTTCCACAAATGTCATCTTGTGTCAACTGCTGGCGACGTCATTTTTTCATTGTGGGAGTCATCTGTGTAGGAAGCGTGTATGCAATCTTGTGTATGTGTGTGTGTAACACTGTTCTGTAACTGTAAATGCAAACTTACACACACACACACACACACACACACACACACACACACACACACACACACATATACATCCTTGCAACATTGCATCTGACCCAGGCAGTGGGCGGGGAATAGGGATGTCCTTCATCCACAATGAACTAAGATAATATATAATTGGAACAAGATATGGGGGTTGGGTGATGGATGTGGGATGTGGTGAGGATGGATGCATGCCTTGGCTGACTACTTTATTAATGGGAAGAGACCTTTTATTATTATTATTATTATTATATATATATATATATATATATATATATATGTGTGTGTGTGTGTGTGTGTATGTGTGTGTGTGTGTGTGTGTGTGTGTGTGTGTGTTGTGTGTCATTGTGATTAGTGGAAATAAGCTCCACCGCAGGGACTCGAACCTTTGCCTTAGCGACTGCTTATTATGAAGCAAAGATGATAGCATTGAGCCAGCCAGACCATATAAAAGGAACGACCTGTATTGGTTTACTTTGGTCGCAGTTTTTCTCTAATGTAAGTAGTGTGTGACGGAAATGTTAGTGTTGGTGTTTATCATGCATACTTAAAAAAAAATAAAAATAAAAAAAAAATAAAAAAAATCCGAAAGTATGGGACATGGAAACCAGCAAAGTCGATTCTAATATTTATCAACGGCACATTTCGTAGCCTTTAATTACATTTTCAACTAAATACCAAAATTATGGTACAGGATGGTAAGCACGTACAACAAAACACTAGGAAAGCTCACTGAAAGAGGAACAGCTCCTATGGGTCAGGACATCTCCACTCTGGATGATAATCGAGGGTGGTAAATCACAAAGAGCTTCTAGTAGGAAAAGACTATTGTAGTTTTGCTTTCTGTTCAACTGACCCAGAAGCATCTTCGAAATGTGTGACTAATGATTATCTCGATGGGAAATTTGTATCACTGAACATCCGAATGACAAAGTTGTTTTTTCCTTCCTCTCATTGAAACTCACGTCTAGCTCGATCCCAGCGTTTCCTGTGTGGCTTGTATGTAGTCTGAAACTATATAGAATTTGGATGTTGTTAATAGATTTTGATGTAATATAGATTTATATCAAGCTACCTATCCTCAACCCCCCGATGTTGATCTATTTGTTTATTATATATGTTTATTTTTCATTGATTGATTTTTTTTTATTTGATTCTATTTTATTTATCTATTTTTATTTATTTTATTTGTCTATTTATTTATTTATTTTTTGGGGTGGGAGAAGTAAATGAAAAAGTGACTAAATGAAGGCAGAGTTAGGTGACTGAAAATCACCCACTTTTCTTCTTCTTCTTCTTCTTCTTCCTCTTCATTTCTTTCTTTTGAAAATTTTGAGCAAAGGTATGTTTTGATTAGGACACCCCCTGAAAATGGGGGGGAAATGTCTTTAGTATGTGAATATACACATATCTGATGCTGCACCTCGCGTATTATATTTTTATTTATTCCAATAAAGGAACCATACAAGTGGTTTATTCTATTGCTAATTCATTTTTCACTTTCTAAAGTAAAAATAAATGAATAAATAAATATAGATAAATAAGAAATAAATATGTAAGTATATGAGTACAAATTGAATACTATGATCCATATGTATAAGTTTTTTTGTTTTGTTTTTTGTGTTTGTGCAATTCATCGTGGATCATGTGCTGGACTCGTGATCGACAGCTCCAACTCTATCGTATGAGAGCTCAGAGCTTGTATATAAATCTGTGGGCAATGTTGTGACGATACATACACCCGCGCGCGCGCGCGCGCACACACACACACACACACACACACACACACACACACACACGCACAGTTTCCTTACTTAAAGGGGACAGTAATGGCTCGCTGTGTTGGTAAAACAGGACTCGATCTCGGATCTGCGTCCTCGCGAGTTCTCGACGCTAACCACCACATCAGCAAAAATGTTTGTGCATGTGTGTGTGTGCGCGTGCGTGCGTGCGTGTGCCTGCATTCCTATAGGTTAGACAAATCAATAGAGCTACCAAAATGGTGATATTTTACTTAAATTCCCATACCGTTACAGAAGAGCGTTGCTGCAATGAAGACTAACATATTTTTATTTGTTTATCTATATAGATATCCATTTAATTATTTATAACTGATAAATGTGTTGTAATATCTTTGGAAAAGACACGGCACTAAAGCGCGACATGACGTCACAGATATTGTCGTGTCTTGCAGTCTTGTCCTTGAGTGAGGGACAGACAGACAGACAGAAAGACACCCAAAAGAGGAGAAGTTTGTAAAGGTGACTCCTTGGATGATCGATACTTGTGTGTCGTCAAAGCTTTATGTATATATTTATATATATATATATATATATATATATATATATATATATATATATATATATATACATTTTTCTAGCATTTTCAATGTTTCTAATAATGGATTTTCCTTCAGGCGGATGAGCATAAACTAAATTTGCATGATATTCCATTTATTTTAACGTTACGCCTTTAATAAGACATCATCAGTATTGTCTGTAACGACATAAGAGAAGTAATTACTAAAGGGTGTGATGGAGACATATAATCTAAGAGAAATGAAAGTACGAGTAATAAATATGGTGATTGGTACTTTTCTTTTCATCACGCCATTTTGTAATTATTTGTCTTGTGCCAATACAGGTAATCCTGAAGATGTCTTATCAAAGACGAAACGTTGAATAAATGGAAGATTATGCAAAATTTGTTTATGCTCATCCGCCTGAAGAAAAATCCACCATTAGAGACGAAACACTAAGAATACTAGAAGAAAAAATTAAGTAACTTCAAAAATGCTGTCGTTTTCAACTCTACATCTCTTACAGAAAAACTGCTCCCTCTTTTGCACACACATACATACACACACACACACACACACACACACACACACACACACACATATATATATATATATATATATATATATGTGTGTGTGTGTGTGTGTGTGTGTGTGTGTGTGTGTGTGTGTGTGTGTGTGTGTGTGTGTGAGTGTGTGCTACA
>NC_134812.1:31713434-31718434 GCF_046742065.1 Oratosquilla oratoria
GTATATAGGAATAAAATAGTGTTGTCTGTATTGGTGCTTTGTGATCGTTGAAATCACTTGTTAGTGTCACATCTGCAACGACAGGACGCGTACGGGTGCAAAGTAGGAATCGCAAGGGTACAACACACAAGTCATAATTATCAAAATTTGTACAGTAATTACATCATTCATCGATTCACGTCTGTGGGCGCGCGCGCGCGTGCACTCGCTCTCAGTAATTAAGCAATCCAGTGCCAAAAAGGACGAGAAGGAACTTAGAAGAAAAAAAAAAAAAATCTAAGAAAAAAGAATTCGTATCCACTGATTTGCAAGAGAAATATTCTCGCAATAGACAGACAGACAGACAGGCAGATAGACAATCTTTCCTCTCCTTTTCCTCAACTGCTCTTAAATCTATCCAGGATGTAACCAAACTCGTTTGAAAATCAAACAAATATTTACTCAATTTGCATGTACATCATATCTACTAATTTCCTACTCTCCATACAATGCACATTCCTCCCTTCCCACACATAATTTGGTTTAATTCTGTGATTGTAAAGTACAGGAGTGAGAAGAATAGAAAGGAAGCTGAGAACGGCACACTATGCTCCTTAGTTCAGTGTCTGAGAACGTTGGCACTATGTCCGAGGTGCCACGTGCCTCTGGGTGCCAGCAATGCACTTTGGCATTGTCTACAGGTGTCTCAGTAAAACACTTTAAATCCTGTATCTTCTCATAATTAGCTTGACACTTCCATGTCAGATATCCGTGGTGGCACTGTGTTGATTGCAGTGCCATACCTATCCTGTGATTGGTACTGTATTTACAGGTGCCAACTGTGGATAGGCTAGAAAAAGAAATGACAGCTCTGTGTATTGTTATTAAATTGTCATTTTCTGGATTTTTTTTTTTTAGCCAATAGGAAGCCTCGCATTCCTAAGATGCAACAGAAAACGGAGCACGTGTACAGAAGCTACATGTTTACTGGTCGCTGCCGTGCTAGGCAAAAGCGAGAAGGCTTTTGCGACTATGTACAAGAATTATATATACACTCACACATACACACACACACACACACACACACACACACACACACACACACACACACACACACACACACACACACACACACACGCACGCACGCACGCACACATACGTCTACCAACATCCACGCCGATAATCTCCCAGTCTATTTCCACCACTCCCAACATCCAAGAAATAATCGGCTACCTTAAGTTAAACATTTCATCTTCGTCCAATAACATTCATTTTTACATTCGAGGACACGACAGTAGGAGAAAAAAAACAGTGTATTCATTTTCGTGAGTGTAGAAAAGGCCACGCCCACATTTTCTCGGATGGACACGTGATTGGCTATTGTGGTTGTGAACGTAAGTGTGACCAACTTTTGTTTGATCTCATAGATCTCGTTTTCCGTGTTAGATAATCATCAACCAGAAAGTGATAAATGCTTGTGATTATATATTCGCTGTATCATAAATAAGTAAAGATTAGGACATTCTTAGAATGCCCTCGTGTCGTTTAAGATGACCTCAGATCACGTTCATGACAGTGAATATATAAAATAAATATAAAGATGTGATAGACATGATATCAATATAAAGAAATCAAACCCTAACTTCCATTAAGGAATGAAATCCAAATATCACATGTTTGGTCAATTTTTTTTTTTTTTTTTTTTTTTTAAGACAACAAGACATAAGCCATGTTTGTGATGTATGTCTCTTAGCCACACAAAAGAATGTAGACTGAGCTTTTCTTCATTCACAGAGATTAAAGTGAATATATTCTTTATCATGTTCACACATAACACAAGCTTATTGAGCTCTGGATTTGGTCTCAGTTCGTCAGAGGGTCATGTAAACTTTCAGAACATTGCAAACGTTGCAAAGGAGAGTAAACGTTTGTGACTAAAAGCACTAAGGAAGTGCGAAAACGTCTGGACCATAATTCCCTTAAAAAAAAAAAAAAGAGAGAGAGAGAGAGATAGAGAGAGTGACAAGACCAAAGAATTTCTCTCTCTCTTTTTCCTCCCCAACCCCCGACAAAAAAAAAAAAAAATTATTGCAATTTTTTTCTTCTTCTTCTGGTTACATGCCTCATGCATATTCATCAAGAGAAAATGTCGTCCATGTCGTCAATCATGCGAAGGAGAAGCGCTGGTTAGGTTTTCTGACAAACCACTTCAACTCAGCCAGATGCTGTGGCTCTAAAACCAATCTCTTCAAGAGTAGTTTGTCTACATATTTATAAACCAATAACCTACATCTCCACCTTCACTACCCCTTCTGTACTATCTCCATGTCCTCCTATTATTCCATCATGGACGACATTGTTATTAACGTTTTAACACACACCAAGGACTTCAATATAAAAGCGATTTAGAATACAACACTGATTTTTTTTCTTTTCGTTTGTTGTCCAATACGCCTCTTTTATATTTTCTTGTTTTTTTCTAGAAGACACGTCTTTGACGTAGATTTTCATCATCATGAAAGAGTCTCATCTCTTAAAGTCACAGAAAACGGAATGCGGTGACGTAGACCAGGATCAAGGTGACCCACACTGACCCGCTCTTACATGTATAAGAAGCACCGTTGCCACCCCCCGCGTCCACAGCCTCAGTGACGTCACTCTCCGAGGACGTACTGAGGGAGTCGCTGAATGGTTTCTCAGGGCCGACCATGGAGGCCAACGGAGGTTCGGGTGTGGTGGTTGTGGTAGTGGTAGTGGTCGTGGTGGTGGTGGTCGTGGTGGTGGTAGATTTGTAGAGGACCTGTGTCTGGGGCGGGATGTTTAGTTGCGTGTTGTTGTGGAGATAGTACGGGGAGAAGTACTCCGCCCTCAGGAGAATGAGCTTCTTCTCGATGTGGAGTCCCTCGATAACCCGCGACCGGCGGGCTCCGTCGGCGTAAGCCGCCGTCAGCATCCCCGTGTACGGCGCCTCTGTCTTCCTGATGATCCCGACGACCTGGACGTTGACGCCGGTCCCCGGAGGGAGCTCGTACTCCAGAATCTCCTGCTCGACGCGGTCGAGCTCGTTCTGGGACCCCCAGTAGATGTCTCGCTCGTCCCTAGACGGCAGCGGGGAGACGACGTGGGCTTGAAGACCTATGTAGGTTCCTCTCACGAGACCCCAGTAGACGAGCTGCCTCACCGTCACGTCAGCGACTTCGACGACGTGCTGCGGGGAAGGCCCCGGGTTGAGGAGTATCGCCTCCTTCAGGACGACGTCCTCCTCGATGACAGACCCTCGAACGGCGTCGAGATTGATCGATCTGAGGTCGTACCTGACAGGCTCGTCCTCCACTACCACCATAGCCTCGTCCACGACTGCCACTTGGGAGCCGTTGGCCAGGTAGGCGCGGCGGACCCCAGGGATCAGGTACCCCGTGAGAGGGAGACCCCCTTCCTCCGCCCACAGCTTAACGGCGAGGAACCTGTTCGTGTCGGCCGAGATGACGTTGTCGGGAGGTGCTTGGTACTTGTCCCACATCTCGGTTCGAACTCGGGCCGACCCGTTGATGGAGACCAGGACCTCGATGTCCTCCTTGAGGTAGAGGACCTTCTTCAGGAAGGGCACCGCGCACACGCCCTTGTGAAGGGCGCCCGAGAGCCAGGTCCCGTGTTGGTTGGCTCGGCACCACAGGACTGAAGGATCTTCTTCCATCACCCGAAGAGGTTGCAAGGAGGACCCGTGGGCTTGATCCGGTGTGACCCACGCTAGGCTGGATGACGTCATCAGGGAGCCTCCATCTCGTCGAAGCTTGGCTTTGGTTATCGCCGACACGCCGGAGGTCGTCGCGAGGACGGCGACAACGGCAACTGCGAAGATCCTCATCCTGCAAGAGACAGACGAAGAATCAGAACGGTCATTCTTTACCAGCTCCCCGCGTCTTCACGAAATTTTGCGAAAAACCTCAACATTGCTACAGAAACCCAGAATTGGGTCATTTGATGGTTCTCACCCACTGCTGCCTTGACACCAGTTTTTACTTTCGCTTGATATTTGTTCATTCTCATGGCTTCCACAGAACCACTTCATCTAAGAAATATATAATACATGTGTATGTATACATGTGTGTATACACACACACATACACACACACACACACACACACACACACACACACACACACACATATATATATATATATATATATATATATATATGTATATGAATTATCTGTAATATTTAATTAAAAAATTGCATATATACCATAAACCTCTGCCTACCAAGAAAATGAATAGAACAGCCTACCATATTGGTAGGAAAAATACCACCAGATACGAAAATGGGTAATGAGGGAATACCAGGGAGATGAATGAAATCGCCTGACGGCAGGATTTACAAAAATATTTTACTGATTTTATTTCATTGTATTTTATTTAACTTTTTTCTGTATTGTTTTTATTTGTTTATTTATTTTCCTATTTTTTATTTGATCAATTCTTCTAGTCAGTGACCTAATATGTAGGTTTTGGTCTAACAGGCGACAGGTGATTTTATTAATCGGGGTCATCTGTGACGTCACGACATATCCATCATCTATATGTTACGACTTATGTATTTACTCTGGATGTCGCCAGGTGATTTTATTCAGTTGAAGGAAAAACATTTCGTATCCTGAGGGACAATGAGCTAATTGTGCTCTCTCTTTCTCTCTCTCTCTCTCTCTCTCTCTCTCTCTACACACACACACACACACACACACACACACACACGCACACACATGTATACATACATAATACATAAATTCTTGCGCACATACATACATACATGTATACATACAGTACGTGCATGCATACATACGTACATACATACATACACAAATATATACATGTACACACGCACACAAAAGCAGATCTTTCACGCCTATCGACTTTGTTTATGAATATCTAGATTTGTGTGTATATACATACATGTATGTATCTATGTATGTACAAACGGGTGTGCGTATGTGTACGTCTGAATGACCATAGTCTTGAATCACGTG
>NC_134812.1:31725934-31740934 GCF_046742065.1 Oratosquilla oratoria
TTCTCATGGAATTTTTCTTATCAATTTTCATCAAGGGTTGATAATGTCCACTGCGTAGAGACATTACACATATCTACCTTAGTTATCCCCATTCATAGCCAAGACACCTTCCGGACGCTCAAAGTTACAGATAGGACCCAAGGGAAGACCCTGTGGGACTCCGTCACAAACTCTATCGCAGGACCTTTTAATCGTAGATGAAGTCAAGACATGAGGTGTTGCGTCCTGGGTACTCAAGGAAGCGTGAGTGGAAGGGTGGGAGAGGGGGGGAGAGGTGTTTGTAAAGGCATAAAGTGGGAGGAGGTGGGAGAGAGGGGGAGGAGGAGGATCAACTTAACAAGCAGAGGACCACGTGAAGTGAGTTGAAGGGAACAGCGTGACGTGGTTCGGGGTGGAGTGGCTATGAAGGGTGACCACTTCACTGATGAACGAACGGGTAAAAGGACCGCTACTCCCACCCGAGGCCCATAGTCGAGTAAAATCGTCTAGTAAAAAAAAAAAAAAAAAAAAAAAAAAAAAGGAATCACGAAGTCCTTCGCCATGTAAAAGTTCACTGACACGCATAGACCTTCAAGGCGTGTCCAGACTTTTTCTCTCATCTGTACAAAGGCCTCGACTCGGAGACCTTGGTTCTCCACCGCCGTTTCGCACAGTGGGGAACCGCGTCCCCGTTGTCCATCGGCCGCGCCGCAGGAATCAACCCGAAACACATCCATCCTCAACCCTCAACCCATTTACTCTTTCTCCCCACACAGACACATGCGGTCCACACTCATCTACTCAGTACATAGGTGCACCCTTCACATGTACATGCATACATATATACACACGTATATATATATGCATACACACATACAAATATATATATATATGTACACACACATATATATGTATGTATACACACATACATATACTCGTATATTTATATATATATATATATATATATATATATATATATATATATATGCACACACACATATATAGACATACACATATACAAATATATATATATATGTACACATACACACACACACACACACACACACACACACACACACACACATATATAATGTTAGAAAAAATAGAGAAATATTTTACCACTTTTGTACTGCCTTATATCAGATTTCATTCAGCTGAGGCGATTGATCAAAAACTGAGATCCGTTAAAACTGGTTCAATTAAGCTAACTATTGTTTAGCAGTCATCTGTGTTCCTCATGCCTTAATCTAGTTCCTTAACCTGAATGAAATCGTTTGGGTTTTTGCTCAGAATACAAATAGAAAATTCACTGTGAATGAGTCAAAGACGATTTCAATTTGCATTTTGAAGACGTGACTCTATATAGTTTATTCTGGCTTGTGAATAGATATTTCGTCTTTTCCTACCGCGGGGCGATCCTCTTCAGCGTTGAATCCAAAGTTCTAGATAGAATTACGTGGAATGGTTTAGGAAATATCGTCCGGCGGCAACCATAATGAAATGTGTAGAGACAGTCGCAAGGGAAAGGGTGAATGGCGAAGAGGGAAGTAATTAGAATAGGTCTGAAGAAATGAAATTCTTGTGTACTCAAGGTGGGGACGATGTTGCTGGCTCTGAGGAGGATTACTATACTCTTTACGAGAAGGAGGAGGAAGAGGGAGTGGAAGAGGAGGAACAGGAGGAGGAAGAGGGAGTGGAGGAGGAGGAGGAGGAGGAGAGGGTTAATATGGTAGAGTTGAAAGAAGAGTTATTGTTGTTGTTGTTGTAGTAGTTGTTGATTATGATTGTGATGATGATGATAGTGGGGTTGTTATTGTTGTTGGTGGTAGAAAGTAAACAGGAAAAAAATCTAAAGAATGTAAAAAAGAAGAGGAGGGGAGGAGGAGGAGGTGGTGGTGGAGGAGAGGAGGAGGAGGTGACGGAGGAGAGGAGGAGGAGGTGGGGGAGTGAAGGAGGTGGAAAGTCATGGTAGCAAACACGGAAGAAAGGTGTCATGGGTTTGTAGGACTTGCTGGAAGTTGTGCAAGCAAATACGATGTGTGTGTGTGTGTGTGTGCTTCAATGCGTAAATGTTTTTTTTTTCAGAGAGAGAGAGAGAGAGAATTTCCCTATGGGACATTAGTTTAGTGACAGAATTTTTTTTTTTTTTTTTTTTTTTTTTTTTTTTGTTTTGGTCTTCGTCCTTTTCTTCTGCTTCCTCTTCTTCGTCTTTTTTATCACTTTTTTCTCCCCTTATTGTTTTCTTGGTTCTTTTTTTTTCTTCAAATTTCTTCTATGTTAATATCTTTTTAATTTCTCTTTCTTCTTTTTTTTTTTACTTTATCTTCTCCTTTTATTTCTAAATCTGGTTTTTCATTTTGCATTTCTCATTATTTTCGCCTCCTTCTTGCTCTTCTTCCTTTGATTCTAATTCAGATTCTGAATCTTCTTCTTCTCCTCCTCTTCCTCCTTTTTTTTCTCCTCCTCTTCTTTCTCTTCCTTCTTTCCCTTGGTTTTCTTCTTCTTTTCTTCGTCTTCACCTTGTTCTTATTCCTTTTCTTCTTATTTTCTTCGTCCTCTCTCTCTTCTTATTCCTTTTCTTTTTCTTCTTCTATTTCGTCTTCTTCTGTTTCTTTTTCTTTATTCCTTCTTCATATTTTTCTTCGTCCATCATTTCTCCTTCTTCTTCTTCTCTCCTTCTTTCTTTTTCATTTATATTTTCTATTTCATAATTTTCTTATTCTTCTTCGGCTTCTTCTTTTTACGTCAACCCAAGATAAAGATAATTTTTTTCGAAACTAGAAGTGCCTTTAATGCGATTCCAGGATCCACAGACTTGCGTCTTTGTTTCCAAGAGTCTTCCAGTTGTCTTTACCTATGTCAATAGAACAATTAGTTTCAAAATTGGTTTAGATTTTGGGACACACATACACATAGGCGCACTCTCACACACACACACACACACACACACACACACACACACACACACACACACACACACACACACACACATATATATATATATATATATATATATATATATATATATTGTGTGTGTGTGTGTACGTATACATAGATACACATATAAAAACTCAAACATACACACAGATACATATATGTAAACACGAACACCGACACACTCACTCACACACACACACACACACACACACACACACACACACACACACACACACACACACACACACACACACACAGTTCTGGTCGGTTGAAAACATATTTTGCCCCTCGTCCGCTCCCTTACCTCCTCAGCTGAATAAAGTCATGTGGCGGGAGAGGGAATATATATATACTGTATATATATATATATATATATATATATATATATATATATATATATATGTGTGTGTGTGTGTGTGTGTGTGTGTGTGTGTGTGTGTGTGTGTGTGTGTGTGTGCGCGTGTGTACAGTACATCACAACCTTTAAAGGTTAAGAGTGTTCCTACCCATGGCTGAATAAAATCGCCAGACAGAAAACAGAAACACACATAGAAACACGCTGCAAATTGAAACACACACATGCCGTTGACAGAAAGATCGTAATACAATCATCTGGTGCCTGTCATAATAAAATAGAAAAAAAATAACCAATGGTGCTGAAGCGTGCTGACTCATTTCTTGTACACAAATGTACACTTGTACACTAATAAGCATCACCGCCTCGGTGACGCTCATTGCATACTTTGCTCTGGCTAATGTATTTTTTTTTTTTTTTTTTTTACTGGTTTCTGTTTTACCTTGCCTCCTCCCCCTCCCTCCCTCTCCCTCCCACCATAGCTCAATAGAATCGTTTTATGTCATCCTGAATGAAGTATATAAAGTATGCCGCGCAACTAAATAAGATACTCGTATATTAAGATCAAACGAAATAAAGAATCAAATAATTTCCTCAATCTGGGTAAAATCGTCTAGCGGCAGGTTAGAATAGATTCTAAATTCGTAATAAAACATAACGAAAAAGTTAATCGAGATAAGTTAGACAGAGTTAGGGCGGTACACCCTTTCACCAGTTTTATAGATAAGCCAATAAGTTAGATAAATCTAACTAGAAAGCCAGGTAAAATTCTAGTTTCTAAAGGTAGAAAGCGTTCGCCAGGGTTTGCCAAAAAATTTCAAAATCATGGCCCTTAATCCGATTTTTTTTTTTTTTTCTTTCTTTTTTTTTTAACTATGTTGGATCAGAAACAGAGAGAAAGGATCGGTCAGTCAGAAAGAAAGGATTTTGTCCTGAGGGCTTACAAACTAATTTACGTTGGTGTTTCCGTGTGGTTACAGTTGTGTAGGAACATTATATAATTGAAAATTTTATGTTGGGAAATATATAGAAAAACTAAACCAAATGTGTGATTGATCAAGCTACTATCCAACAACTGAATAAAATCGTATAACTTTAGGTAGAACAAACTCAAGCTGTAATAAGCTGTATGTAATGATATCATAAGTTGTATCTGATAATGATATAATATATATAAAGATAATCTGTGGTTAAATAAGCTCTAAAACAAATATGGCGAAGGGGTTAATCGAATTTGATGCAGATCCCTCATGTAGTGAGGGGGTGTGGGGGATCGTCATTTTTTTAATAAAATCACCTGCCGACATTGTGGCGTATTACACACAAGAACTCCGACTCACCCTGTATTGTACCGCCGCGGTGCGTTGAGTTTCTGACTAGTCACGTGACTACGTAAACTCGCGATCGACCCCCAACGGCTACTAGTGACTGCCACTTGCCTTGGCTATTCGAGCACATAGGGCAAAGGTAGCGGCTAAGCGCCTCTGTGCGTAAACACCCCCTCTGTGTAATGGTCACTCACTCTCACAGTATATTTAGTGCTCACTAACACACACAGTTCTTCCCAGTCTCAATAGACTGTACTTCCAGTACAAGGAATGGTCCTAGTCTTCTCGTCCTAGTAGTTTCGCCACAAGGAACGACTCAAGTCGTCCTTCTACGAGGCACGTCTCCAGGAATCTCACTACGAGGCACGTCACCAGGAACGCGCCTAGTCGTTTCACTACAAGTAAACTCCCCACAGTCGTCTAGCTACAAAGGAACAGTCCCCAGCAATCTCCACAAGGAACGGTCCCAGGTAGCCTCGCTACGAAGAAGCTCCACCCGGGAATCTCCTCCTCTGGGTATGGCACCAACGGACTAGTTTACGAGGAACGATCCTGCGCGCCAACAGTCACCGGCCACGGTCTGACCAATACTGACCCTGAAGGCGCGACTCGCGCGCGGGTTGGCCCGTGAGGTTCGCTCGCTCGCTCGCTCCCTCGCTCTCTCGGTCTTCCCTAGTTTCTGTTCTACCGACCCGCTGAGCGGATGGTCTGGGTAGAGGCTCCCAGAGTCTCTGCCTGTTTGGGTTCTTTGGGCATTGCTGAGTGTGTTCTGGTGAACGCCTGCTGGTTCTGTTCGGCTTTGGGAAGGTTTGTAGCCAAGTCAGTCGGGGAGACACTTCGATTCGTTTTTTTAAGGTTTTGTTGTGGTCGATTCCAGACGGAATGAGGGAGATTCGGTACAAGCGTTTTTTTTTGTGCGTAGGGGCCTCTGTATAAACCGATGAGACGGCATAGCACGCCCAACCTACCTCTCGATAAACTTCAGTTTTTTTTTACATCATTATTATCATTTATTTATTTATTTATTTATTTGTTTATTTTATTCGTTTATTTATTTATTTGTTTTTATCTTATTTATTTATTTCTATTTATTTATTTATCTATTATTATTATTTGTTTACTTTATTTATTCATTTATTTATTTATTTATTTATTTGTTTTTTTGCGATGTTTGATCTAAAATTTTTGAAGCGCCTTGCTGTAGAAGGCAGTAAATGGCCCGTAGATATATTTACTTTTTCTTTTTCTTTAGGAAAGTGTGGATTGCGTCACTCTATGTCTACTTAGTCACCGTGAATCAGTTCATTGTTCATTCGCTGTTCTCGAGGTCACATGTAGCGTTGGCTGGCCTTTAACTTTTTTCCCCGTCTTTTTTCACGAATTCCCAAACTCCTCCTTCTTCTCCTCCTCCTCCTCCTCCTCCTCCTCCTCCTCCTCCTCCTCCTCCTCCTCCTCCTCCTCCTCCTTAGCCTTCTCCTTTTCCTCCTCCTCCTCCTTAGCCTTCTCCTTTTCCTCCTCCTCCTCTTTCTCCTTTCCTTCTTCATTCCCTCCCATTTTCTTATACTTACGTTTTCCTCCCCTCTCCTTCTCTTCCTCCTGTTACTCCTCCTTCCTCTCTCCCTTCTTCTTATGCATCCCCTCCTCTTCCTCCTCCTCGACCTCCTCCTCCTCTTCCTCTTCCTTCTGCACTGTTCCTTTTCTTTTTCTTCTTACATTAATCTGCAACTTGGTTCTGTTTTTCTCTTTTTCACTTCTTACGTCTGATTTTTATCCTTTCTTATATTTTTTGACTCGTATTCATCATCACCTAAATCTGTTGCTACGCTTCCTGCGCCCTCCTTTTTTCGTATCACTGCTTCGAATAACTGGCAAAACCTCCCACGTTACACCTGACGTAACATAACGTAACCTAGTCACATCACAGACAGACTCTACACCTGTTCTGACTACGTCACTTCCCACATGTGATGTCCAACATCTCGTCATGTTGACAAATAACCTCTGAGGTGTGGTAGGACATAAAATAGTCTAGTTACCTCAGTCTTGCTTCTGAATTGAAAGAATGTACCGGTATCATATGCCCTGAAGAACTTCTATGATAGATGCATCTTAGTATTGCTTGAAAGTGTCATAAAGGATATGTCATAAAGTAAAATAGTTATCGTTTCAGACGGGGCACAGTTGAGGTTTAAAGTACCGTACTTGTATCGTATACCATAAGAAATAGCTTCCATAACTGATAGAACTTGGTAGTGATAGAAAATATTCTTGTGTGATATGCCATAAAAAAGGTCGTCAATTTAGTGGACGGGTCTCAAAGCTCGTCATGTTACTTGTATCCTATGCCATAAAGAGAGATAGTTACCATATGGGGTGATCCTCAATTTTGGGCGAAATGTTTCGTACCTGTACGGTATGTCAGAAAGCCAGCCTTGGCCTCCGAAACAGATGGACATCAACATAATCGAACATGCGGAGCATTCCGTTTCCCAGACTCACTATCTGCGTTATCGTTCAAAATCTCCTTCCTTACATTACCCGACCAATTCCCCCGGAGAGGATTTTCGCCCAGCATTCCCCATTGCGACGGCAGCGGCGACGGGACCATTCCGATGCGGGTTGTCCTCTTGTCGTGCGGTTACCGGCTTTTGTTGACAGTGGAGAGGTTCGTCTCATTGGGTTCCCTGCTCACGTCGCGGGGAATTATCCTGAACACACAGCCTCGAGGCAGAAGCAGGGAATGATTCGGGAAAGGGTGTAAGGGTGAGTTTATATATATATATATATATATATATATATATATATATATATATATATATATATGTGTGTGTGTGTGTGTGTGTGTGTGTGTGTGTGTGTGTGTGTTTTTGTGTGTGTTTGTTTATACTGTGTATATTCATTTATTTCTTTATTCCTATATCAATTTATCATACATATCTCTTCTTGCATTGTAAGTCAACGAAGCAGATAGAACCCAAAGAAATGAACCTTAAAGAGAGAGAGAGAGAGAGAGAAAGAGAAACATAAAAGTGGGGACGGGGGTGACTTGTTGGTCCGTGAAACGCACGTCCCGTCTCGCCAAGCCAACGTCAAGCAGCCGTGACAGCTTAGTCCGAACTTCTTCCTATGCTGAGGCAACGCGACGTGCTCGTCGAAATGAGGTGGTGGTGGTGGTGGTGGTGGTGGTGGTGGGAGTCATAAGTAGTATGATGGTTACAGTGCTCATCAAGCTTTCTCTTAACACCAAGTTCGAATCCCGTATAGTGAGACAGAATACCATAATGCCCAGAGTGTGTGGCAAATGTTTCCTAAGGTTTTATTTTTATATATTTGTTTATGTATTCATTAATTCGTCTATTTATTCATTTCTTTACCAATTCGTTTTCTGTATGTTCTTAGGAACCCTTTTCCGTGTTATTTCTTTACAACTGGATTGCAGTGCACCCCTTACGGGAACGGTTGAAACGCTGATGTCACAAGAAGAAATATTAGTTGAATTAAATACTAACTACGGTGATGGCAAGAAAATTAGTACTGCTAAAACTAATAATAATAATGATACAAGATAGTAATAATGATAGTAATAACGATTCCGAGAATATGGTATTAGCAAAAATCATAACAACAACAACGTAACAAAAACAACAACAACAACGACGACGACGACGATAAGGTAATGGAAACAACAACAACAGTTGTCAACGGACAAATAAACAGATAAATTGATACAAGAGTGCAGGGAGGTGGGGGGGGGAGGATCTCCCGTCCTCTCAAGAAGGAGGTAAAAGGTGTTTAGACAACGCGGAACAGAACTCGGATAAATCACCAGGAGAGTGTCTTAGGCTCTCAGGTTCCGCTGAGGTGTTGTAGGTGTTGTAGGTAGCGTTAGGAAACGCCCACAAACACCCGTGAAAAACACACACACACCTCGTGCCGCAGTGGTTAGAGTTCCCGGTAGCAACTACGGCGGTCCGGGTTCGAACCCCATCCAGGGTTGATACAATTTCAGTATCGCTGCGCTGCGGGGTGTTACTTCAACTCTCGTGGGCGAGGAGTTGGGTGTGTGTGTGTGCGTGTAAGGTCACAGCATTACCCATAGATCAGTCATACAGTATATGAGCTCTGAGCTCTCTTTTGGGAGGGAAATAGCTGTCGATCACGAGTCCAACACGTAATCCAAGACCCTGGTAAATCACACAAATTGAGTTTATCCATTATAATTAGTCTCCTTTGTACCTCTCAGTAGGGTGACCATTTAGCCATTGAAAGGGCAGCTACACCTGACAAAGAGAACCAACAAGAAATGGCGACTTAGACTGACCTTGGAAAAAAATATGGAGACGGGGATATTACAAGTGTGTTTTTATCGTAGAATACTTAAAGCCTGTGGATGACTACCGTAATGTACATGGAGTCTATAAACTCACTTGTTGAAAATTTATTAAAAAACAAGAAAAAAAATCCTTTGCTACTAGATTAAAAATCTTGATAGAATGTCGACATCAACGCAAGAGAGAAAAGATGAGTAAATTGTGAATAAAGTAGTTCTTAAAAGACTGGAGAATTGAAAATTAATTATTCAACAAAATTTGTGAAGAGAAAAAAAATCCGTCAAACTCAAACAGAATGTCTATAGTGTTGTGGAGAGTCTTGAGAAAGAGGAGGAATTATATAAGTAGTAGTAGTAGTAGTAGTAGTAGTAGTAGTAGTAGTAGTAGTAGTGAGAGAGGGGTCAATGAACTGTGTCTGTGGGAGACAGATCCTGACTGCTTCCACCACACAGTTCCACGAGGATGGAGGTCGCTTTATAAGTAGTAGTAGTAGTAGTAGTAGTAGTAGTAGTAGTAGTAGTGGTGGTGGTAGTAGTAGTAGTGGTAGTCTGGTACCCTGCCAACAGGTTTCAGGTTGCTTAAAAACTGACTGAAATTAGGTTTGCCTCGATGTGGGATTTCAGCGTCGGGAGAAATTCTAGCCGCACGCGTATACGTGGATATGAAATAAAAACGTATGTGTAAGTACACAAGCGCGCACACACACACACACACACACACACACACACACACACACACACGACTTGATGGCGCAGGTAGTAGAGTTCTCGGCCGCCACTACGGCGGTCCGGGTTCGAATCTCGCCCACGGCTGAAATAATTTCAGTATTGCTGCGTTGCGTGTTGTTACTCCAACTCTCGTGGGCGGGGAGTTGGGTGTGTGTGTGTGCGTGTAAGGTCACAGCATTACCCATAGATCGGTCATATATGAGCTCTGAGCTCTCTTCCGGGAGGGAAATAGCTGTCGATCACGAGTCCAACACGTGATCCAAGACCATGGGGAATCACACACACACACACACACACACACACACACACACACACACACACACACACACACACACACACACACACACACACACGCACGCACACAACTAAACTAATAGATAGAAATATAAAATAACCTACGATATCGGAGGGGAATTGTCCACAAGGCTAGAAGCGCCGGTAAATGAGTTCACAACACACACACACACACACACACACACACACACACACACACACACACACACACACACACACACACACACACAATGTACCCATTCTGTTATGTGCCAACACACAGACCATTACGATGATCCAAACGCAAAATCGACGCATGTGACGTTACATCCCAGAACGCGCCGAGGAGGACAAACCCTCCGGTGGGGACAAATCCCCCGGGTAGGACAAATCCCCCCGGGAGCATAAACCAGAAGGTTTAGACGCCTACTTACCGGGTGGGTTTAATTTAATCGCATTGAGGCAGGGAACGAGTTTAGAGAACACATGAAGCCACCACGACAAACCCGCTTACCTCGGAACCTGTTTCTCTGAAGTCTGGTTAAAATGTGCATATTCCACACTCCTCGTAAGCGCGTTGGGTACCGTTCTCGACTCTGAGTTTTGTGAGCCTAGTTTTGGACGCCAATGTTTCACACTTGTGCTGGCTGTCTCAGTACATAAGGCAAAGGTGATAGATTCGGTTGTAGTTTATGTAAGCCTCTAATCATCATTGAAATATAGTATCTGTGTGCTTTTGTGAGACTTGTCAGTCTGCACCTATCTTGTGAGAGACGTGTGATCTCATTCGTTGTCGTGAGAAACCCGAGTTTCCCAGCATTTTCGTGAGAGACCTACTTTCGTGAGAGTTTTAAGTTCCTCCATATTCTGAGAGACTTGTAATCCTCTTCACTCTCGTGATCAACTCTCAATCGCATTCACTCTCACGAGATAATCTTAGTCTCCACTCTCATGTGGAACTTGGATATGTTACTCTCTTCAATGACTCTCATTTCCCTTCTCTCTTGACTTACTCTCAATCTTCCTCACTCCCATGAGAGACTCTCAATCTCCACCTTCATATGGGAATTTGGTATATTACTCTCTTCATTGATTCTCATTTCCCTTCTCTCTTCATATAATCTCAGTCTCCCTCACTCTCATGGTAAACTTGTAGTCCCGTTTACTTTCACGAAAGACTCTCACGAGAAACTTTCACAAAATATTACAAAGGAGGAGCATGCCGACAGGAGACCTTTTGGTCCATAACTAGGTCGGATGCGGAAAAAATTATAATAATGATAAATAAATAAAAGAAAAATAAATCAAAATTATAATAATATAGATAATAATAAATAAAATAAAAAACTATATAATTCTTTCCTCTTAACTCTTGATTGAAGGCAACACTCTCAGCATCTCTCTCGTCCGGTGTGTCATACCTCCATCTCTTCCTCAGGCTTTCGCATGTTCCACGAACTGTGTGAGTTCCTCCTCGATGTGCCAGTTCGAGGGTGATATGAGGTCGAGTTCGGGGGGAGGGGGTTGTGACGAGGTCAGCGTTTGTGTCGAATTTGGGGGGTTGTTGTCGAATTGAAGGTTTGCACAGAGATTGAAGAATGTCGAATTTGTTATGGATTTTCTAAGTTTGTGTCGAATTTGAACCTTTTTCGACATGGTCCCTGCCACGAGGTAGGGGTTTGCGTGTGTGTGTGTGTGTGTGTGTAAGAGAGAGAGAGAGAGAGAAAGATTCATCATGGTCTTGGATCACGTGTTAGATTCGTGATCGACACACCATCCCAGGTGAGAGCTCAGTTATTACATGACACGATCTATAGGTAATGCTGTGACCTTACACCTACCCACACATCCAACTCTTTGCCCACTAGAGCTGGAGTGCCGGCTCGCATTGCAGCGTTATTTTTTTAACGGTTGAGAACGGTATCGCTACACCATCGAGCCATGTGCGTGTTTATGTTTGTGTGCGTGTGTGTGTGTGTGTATTCACCTTGGTCTTTGGATCACGTGTTGGACTCGTGATTGACAGCTATTTCCCACCCGGAAGAGAGCTCAGACCTCGTATGACCGATCTATGGGTAATGCTGTGACCTTTCACACACACACACACCCAACTCCCCGCCCACGAGAGTCAGAGTAACGACTCGAAGCACAGCAATACCGAAATAATTTCGGCCCTGGGCAGGATTCGAACTGGGTACTGCGAGCACCACTGTACTTCCCAGTCCAGCGCTCTACCAACCGCGCCACCGAGTCGTGTGTGTGTGTGTGTGTGCGTGTGTGTACGTATATGCACCAAAAGCCCTTTCCCCCTTATAAGGAGGGTGACCAAGTCAAAGCACACACCCACACCATACACAGTTGAAACCCACTTAAAACATTTCAGACTGCAAAGAAGGCAACCCTCAACCAAATGAAAGTGTCTGATGTCATCCGAACTGAAGATTCGAAAATTCTTAAACCATCAAGGTCGAGAGGCCTAGCGTCAGAATAAAATCATTATAACAAGTATGAAAACCTAAGGGCATGTTCGAGGTACTATTTTAATCCAGGGTTGGACATACTTAAAGTGAGTCCCTGTGTTTAGCCAGGATCAAATGATTAAAGTTATTGTCGGAACTTTAAAGTTTTAGCATGGAACTTAGCGTGAGAGTGGCCCTGTATCCACGAGAGGTTCGTCTTTATGATATGTTTTTTGAAAAGGAAAAGGAAAAAATAATAAAAGAGTAAAACATTACATTGCCCATGCACCAGCTTGCAATAAATGGACTTCAATGGCTCGCTCAGCAAGTGAATAAATACACACACGCTCGAGTACACACACACACACACACAAATGCACACACACCCACACACACACACACACACACACACACACACACACACACACACACACACACACGCATATACGCACACACACATGCACATTCAC
The DNA here is from genome assembly GCF_046742065.1 of Oratosquilla oratoria. NCBI lineage: Eukaryota > Metazoa > Arthropoda > Malacostraca > Stomatopoda > Squillidae > Oratosquilla > Oratosquilla oratoria. The sequence continues at coordinate 31,738,795 of NC_134812.1, forward strand.
AGACACACACACACGTAAACACACATGCACGCATATACGCACACACACATGCACATTCCCTGACATACACACACATACGCGTACATACCCACATACAAGTACACACCCATACCCACTCACATACGTACACACAAAAAATGAAATAAGAGAGAGAGAGAGATACTTCGGCTCTTGATTGCATAAAAGAGCCACGACTATTGCCCTGTTGCATCCGCCCGTACATGAAATTCCCCAAACGCACGTATAATCTCGCTGTGGGATAACACGCTTATGCAAATGGGGACGACGTAAATGTCCTCTGGAATGATGGACAATTCACTTGGACTTGTACAAACAAGTCTTCACGAGACCAAATACATTGAAAACAAAACAAAATCTTAGTAGAAATGACGTTTTTTACGATGGGCGGTCTTTTCAAAAAGATTTTTTTTTTACATGTATCTTGCAGATAGTTTAATTTAAGGATTAGCGTCGTTGTACAAGATGGTTTTATGTTTTGTTTTGTGAAGTCCATAGTTGGTGTCCAGTGTTCTAGAGCTGTTCTAAAGTGGAGAAAGGTTGTTTGTATGTTGTCTTTTCTTTAGCTCATATCATGGATTAGTATTACAAAGATAGGGACTGCTAGAGTGTAGCTTTCGGAAATATTTTCAAAGATAAAAAGAAAATATCCATGACTATCCTATCCATTTTCTAGTTAACACCGATTAAGTTTTTTTGAGTGGGCTCAAGCATACTAACATTTAAGGGGGCATGTTTTTTTGGTTTGGATAAAATCACCGTTCAGCAGTTAGAATGAAACCATATAATTTCTCTCTCTCTCTCTCTCTCTCTCTCTCTCTCTCTCTCTCTCTTTCTCTCTCTCTCTCTCTCTCTCTCTCTCTCTCTCTCTCTCTCTCTCTCTCTCTTCAGATGGACATAAACGGACCACCCGTGTCTAACCAGTTTTCAAAGTCCTCCGAACTGAATAAAATTGCTTCGCATAAATGAAAAAAATATTTAAAAAATAATAATAATAACCCAGGTCTCCGTTTTGAAGACATTGAGATAACGCTACACTAGTGTGTTTGAACCACAGTCTTGACCATCTCGTTCAGACTCCTCCAGAAGGTCTCTGATGTGTCCTTCGAGTCTTCCTTGGGGGGTCTTAATGTGTTCCTTCAGCGTATACGGAAGGGTCTCCTGGTGGGAGGGGGAGGGGGGGAAGGGAAGGGGGGAGGGGAAGGGGGGCGCGGTCCAGAGCAGCGACAGGTAGGTCCTTAAGTTGTTGATAAATGGAGGTCTATCAAATGGGACAGCCATATTAAGGTCTTGATATTGTTATTACGTTTGATTTAGTAAGTGCTCTGAATAATGTTTGTTCTCTTATTTTTTCGTATGAATTTATTCTTTTATTTGTAGATCTAGTTTCGTTTGTCTTTGTTTGTTTGTTAAGGTTTTAATGTCGATATTGTTTTCGGTCGTTTGTTTATTTTTGGTTGTCATGGTGATGTGGTGCAGGTGCCTTTCGCGGGAACGGTTGGAGTGATGTTGTTGCAGAGAAGGAATGCCGTAAAAGATAAATATTGTGATTTTTTTTTTTCATTGATCAGCATTTATTGCTTTTTTATTTCATTTTTATTTACTTAATCTATTCTTGTTCCCCCTTCTTATCATTACCAGCATTACTATTATCACTATTTAATTTATTTTTATGTCATTATTATTATTCTTATTGCTCTATTATAGTTGGTATTATTATCTTCTTATTATCATGACCACCCTCATATAAGAAGGGAGGGGGCCATTTAGATATATGAATGTGTATCATTATTGTATTATATTTTTCCATTTGTTTATTTGTCATTTTTCTTTTTATTTTCGACGATTTACGGTATCTAATAATGTATTTGTTTCGTTTATTTATTTACTCTTTTGACATATTTCATTATATATTTATTTTATGCATTTGCATATTAATTTGATTAATATATTTATGTATTTTATTTATACATTCATTCGTCTATTTTCTTTCATTCATTGAAGCCACTGGAGGTCCTGTCTCCTCTTTGTTGGTAGACGCTATCTGTCACTACCAGGGTATCTGAACGCAGGCGAGGGCAAGGATTATGAAGAGAGTCCGCCCCAACAGAAATGGAAATCC
>NC_134812.1:31753434-31790934 GCF_046742065.1 Oratosquilla oratoria
TCAAAACAGTTTTCAAAATCCGTCACCTCTCCCCCTCCTCAATACCATCAGAGGCCCCGATTGAGCATAACAACAATACAATGACGTCATCAAGACGTGACGTCACTGAAAGTATCAACGTTCTTGAAATCAAGGTACTTGGCGCTCTTGAGGCAACGATCTTGAATATGAGATTGTGTCGCATATTATGTCGGATATGACTCCCCTTTTCCTCCCCTTGTCCCCCCTTTCCCCCTTCCCCTTTTCCCCCGTTCCTCCCCCTTTTCCTGCCCCGCCCCGTTTAATATACAAGGCTTCACGGCCTAGGCAAACACACCCAACCAATTTGACTTCACATAGGATTTAGCACGTTCATATTTGAATTTCTCAAGTTCTCTCTCTCTCTCTCTCTCTCTCTCTCTCTCTCTCTCTCTCTCTCTCTCTCTCTCTCTCTCTCTCTCTCTCTCTCTCTCTCTCTCTCTCTCTCTCTCTCTCTCTCTCTCTCTCTCTCTCTCTCTCCCTCTCTCTTTCCCTCTCTCTCTCCCTCTCTCTATCTCCCTTTCTCTTTCCCTCTCTCTCTCTTTCCCTCTTTCTTTTGCGTGTTTCTATATGTTGTATACAATTTCATACATTTGCGTTATCTCATATTACACGTGACAAAACATTCTAGACACTGAGAAAACATACTAGAGGTTGACCTTCTGTGATGGCAGAGTTTGGAAGATGGTGGAAAAAAAAGTCAAATTGTGCTTACATCCAGCTGGAAAACTTTTGGATTAAATTTCTTGTGTTTATCATCGCTGCACACAGGACAAGATTGGCAAGAAGGCCTGGGGACAAAGTCCCACAGGAAGTTGACAGATTATAAGCGGAAAACTTTGTTTAAAAAAAAAAAAAAAAAAAAAAATGACCTACTCAGTTTTCAGTCTGATGATAACTTTATATATTTCATTTCGCCTACTACCGCTTCATTTATTTGTTTTTAATTTGTTTTTGTTTATTGTCTAATATTCCTTTATTATCAATATACTTGATCTTTTTTGTCCTTCGTCTGGCCGTCGATTGAAAAGAAAATCCTCAATTTTGGTCTGACTAAAAAAAAATAATAATGATAAATAAATAAAAAAAAAGGTTCGTCACTCCTTTGTGATTGGGTTCTAATCTCAACTTAAAAACAAAACAAAAAAAAAACGATAATTCCTGACATTTACTCCCCTCTCGTATGTGCTGTCCTCCCTAAATCTCTCCTTTGGAGCGATATTGTCCGCGAGCATAGAATCGCTGGTTGTCGCAGTAGAATGTCATTTGTACAAAGTGTGTGTTGGGGGGGAAGAGTCACCTCACCCGTTAGGACATTAAATTGATCAAATATTGCCTTTTGCCTTTCATTCCAGCACATATACAATGTTTACACATATACACACATGTGTTCATATATACATTTATTTATTTTGTTTCTTATTATTTATATTGTTATATTTTTATTTATTTATTTATCATTATTATAATTTTTTCGCATCCGACCTAGTTATGGACCAAAAGGTCCCCTATCGCCATGCTCCTTTTAATCCTTTGTAATATATGTACGTATATTATTCTTTACCAATGTGTTATTGGTGATAATCATTTGTAAATATATTATTTGTATTGAAAGTATAGTGCATGTATATATATATATATATATATATGTATATATATATATATATATATATATATATATATGTGTGTGTCGGTCGGTCGGTCGGTTACCTCCATTTATCCTATGACTGTGGTCCACCTCTCACCCCCTTCACTTTCCCCACCACCGCTCCCACTCCTTCACTCCTTCTACTCCCTTCAACTTCCTCTCGTCGCACTCCGCATCCCTCCTACCCTCCCCCCCTTTTTTATTTTTCCCTCTGGCGTATGAAGTGACATCTTAATTGCCCCCACCCAAGTAGATTCAGACGTACATGTATACACGTATGTGTGTGTGAGAGAGTATGTATGTCCGTGTGGGTGTATGTGTACAGTATGTGTACAGTTGTGGTGTATGTTTGTAATGTGTGTAATTTTGTACACATATTCATACGTATGTGTGTATTGTATGTATGTGATTGTGCGTGTGTATGAGTATGCCTGTGTGTGTACATATTTTTGTCTGTAGATTTATACAAACAATCACAGTGTGTGAGTATGAATGTTTTGTCCTTGTCTGTGTTTGTGAAATTAAGCTCATATATTCATACATAGATTGCGTCTGTGTACGAGTTTCTCTTTGTTTGTATTTGTCATTGTTCGCGTTCGTATTTATGTTTATGCTTGTTTGTGTCATTATTTATGCTTGCATGCGTTTGTTGTGTTTGTGTGCATCTATGGCATGTGTATATGTATCCCGATTTTTTTATTTGTTTGTGTCTGGTTGTATATACTGTATGTGTTTGTGTATGCATGTAACATGTATATTTGCTCAAATTCGATTATGTGCGTTTGGTGTGTGTGTGTATGTATGTGTGTGTACACTAACTGTAAGACGTGTTTGTGTGAGATTGCCTCCTTGTTTTTGTACTACATACATTCGTTTGTGTACGTACAGTCGCCATCAAAACTAGCGTTATTCCTTCTAGAATTAGCACACACATATATTTCGTTCTAATTGCAGGAACAGGCTTTCGTTAACAGAATCTCTAGGTTACTGTGAGATGAATTACGTAGAGTAAATACATAAATCAGCTGTTCAGCATAGGAAGTCACATTGGCATTGTTTAACTCTTTCGCACTGACAGGATTTTATGTCGTGATTGTACGTAGTTACTGCTCTGTGTGTGTACAAGTTTGTTTGTACATGTGCATAAGCATGTACGTATTTGTGCATTTGCAAATAGCTGTGTACAGGTATTTGTGCTTGCATGTATGTACTTGTACGTGACAATGTATCTCTGTGTACATATTAACCTGCGTCTGTTACCTGTGTGCGTGTGCACTTGTACACATGCTCGTTGATATGTACACATGTGTGCGTGCTTTGGTGTACATGCATGTGTTTGTACACATTTTTATATACAAAAGTTTCATTAATGATCAGAGTGTGAATTATTAAGAACGGATTATACAGTAAGTTGTCAACTCACATGAAAACAAACGTGCTCGTTTTGGATTTAGCTAAATCATATGTGTATGTAAACAAATAATCATATGTTTCCTCATGTACCATATCATGATTTTTACCAAATTTTTTTGATAGCTGTTATGTTATTCAAGTAGCTGCCTGTACATGTATATCTATTGATGATTTTTTTTCATTTCCATTAAATTCGTATACCGTAACTTATTTCGTCACAAAACGGGGAATCATTTCATCGAAATGATTAATACTCGTTTTATAGCGGACTGATTGAGAATAAGCTAATACCGGATGTTAATGATAAAAGCGACATTGTTAATGCTTACATTCTTGTGTGGTGCAATTCCCCAAAATTATATTTATTATAATGAGTACAATTATGTAACTTGTGTACATAATATGTGAGTATTGTGAGTTTATAGTAATAATATTGTATACGGTATGTGTCTATAAACTATGCGCCCGCGCACATGTGTGTGTGTGTGTGTGTGTGTGTGTGTGTGTGTGTGTGTGTGTGTGTGTGTGTATTTGCCTAGTAGTATACAGGATAAGAGTTATGCTTGTAGAATGCCGTCTCAAATTGTCCCATATTGCGTGTGTGTGAATGTGTATGTACGTGTGTTTTTGTGAGCGTATAACATATGTATGTACGTAAGTATGAAAGCAGTATCAAAGGCCATGCGAAGTTTGGGGATGGTGTACCCCAGAGTTTGGTGATGTTTAATAATACGGTCCAAACTCTGCCGTAAGAGAAGAAGAAAGATTTCCAGACATTTTCCGTGCCGCGAGACAGAGTTCCGGACCTTGTCGAGCTCCGCGCAAGTCGGCTGGAAAAGGTTTTGATTTCCAGAATTCACCCCCCACCCTACTCCTGGAATTCCGGAAATTTCTCTCTCGGCCGGAAATTAATGACGATTTATATTTTCCTTCGGGAATTTCCGATCTTGATCGCGTTTTAGGTTATCGGAAAGCTTCCAGTCGGGCGTGATGTGGTATATTACTCACTGAGTAACAAATTCCATTTGCTTGTATTTAGGTTTCTCTGCTAGGGGTGCCGGTTTCGGCCGGAATGAGAAGACTTCTGTAGATTTTATTTATTAATTTTATTTATTTATTTATTTATTATTATTATTATTTTTTTTTTACATTTTCTTGTGTGTGTGAGCGTGTGTCTTTGTGTTTGTGTGTATGTGTGTTTGTGTGTGCGTGTATTCTCTTGCTGCACTTACATTAAATTTTATGTTTATGTGTTTGTGTTTATGAAAGGAAGAGAGATGCAAATACACGTATTCATATGTATACCTGTGTGCACTTACATATGTATCTACTTAATTAGAGTATACAATTTATGAGCAAAGCTCGTGAGGTCCTGTCTCTTTATGCGAAGTAGTTGGTGCTTTCCTACTGTTGAACGTCAGAAGGAAGGCTAGGAGTTGGAGGAGGAGGGGGAGTGGGAGAGTTTGAGTTTGAGGGAAAGGATGGGGGAGGATGGGGGGAGATCTTGGCGCTGGCAAAGGGCGTGAGACAGGAGGAAAGGTGTACGTGTGTGTGTACATGTGTGTGTGTACGTGTGTGTGTGTGTGTGTGTGTGTGTGTTTGCTAGTGGAGTGGCCTTGACTCCATACACACACTCCCGCACTTCGCCCGTACCCACTTTTCGCGTACTCCGTGTGGAGTCCTGCTCCTTGGAGTCCTCTACCTGGGAGTCCCGAGTTTATTTCTCCGTTTGATTATACGTGTTATGAATTACCTGCCCCCGCATGCATTACGACTTCCCTGGCGCCGTGGGTATTGCCCCGTGTATGCCTTCGCATACATTAAACAGTGCTGAACATTGTTTTCTTTTTTCTCTCTCTCTTTTATCCTCTCTCTGCATGTCTATTTCTCTCTCTCTTTCTCTCTCTTTCTCTCATTTTGTTTGTCTCTCTCTCTTTCATACTCTCTCTCTATATGTTTGTTTGTCTCTCTTTCATACTCTCTGTTTGTTTGCCTGTCTCTTTCTCTTTCATACTCTCTCTCTCTGTCTGTCTGTCTTTCATTTTCTGTCTCTCATTCTCTGTCTGTCTGTCTGTCTCCCTCTCTCTCTCTCTCTCTGTCTCTCTCCCTCTCTCTCTCTCTCTCTCTCTCTCTCTCTCTCTCTCTCTCTCTCTCTCTCTCTCTCTCTCTCTCTCTCTCTCTCTCTCTCTCTCTCTCTCTCTCTCTCTCTCTCTCTCTCTCTCTATTACACGTGCCAATGTTACCTGTACGGCCAATTACGTACCATTCATTAAATCATTTCATCAATGTCACTCGAACCCTTTACCACATAACGTCGCTCCCACATCCCAACCCTTCCCAGCCCTTCCTTGCCTGTCCTTCCTTGACCTTCCACTCACTATCCTTACTCATTCGCCCTTCCATCCCTTTCACCTTGGGCCGTATGACGTCACTTGGGGGGGGGGGCTTCCTTAATTCATTCTGAGGACTCCAGACCTGGGGCTCTCGATGGGAAGTACTCCATCTTTGGTGCGGTTACGATCGCCATTGTGAAAGAGGCGAGAGTCCGCGGGGGAGTACTAGGAGTGATAGTTAGATGATTTGATAGTAATATAAATCGTATCACTGGCTAGTACCAGTAGAAAGAGTAATGATAGTGGTACTTAGGAAAACTAGTAGTAGGATCAGTAGTAGTAGTAGTAGTAGTAGTAGTAGTAGTAGTAGAAGTGGTAGTAGTAGTAGTTGTTGTTGTGACAGTGTTGATATTTGCAGTTATAGTAATAGAAGTAAGATGTAATTTTATTAGTACTACCGTAGTACTGGTGTTTGGTATTAATGTAACTGTTTGTATCAGAATGTTAAGGATAACAGTAGTAGTAGTAGTAGTTGTGCATTGGTATTAATAGTAACAGTAACGATACATTACCAATAGCCGTAGTGGTATAGTAGTTGTAATTACACTTACGATAATAGTAATAATAGTAAAAATAGCATCAGTAGCTGGAATACAAGTAGTATAGGTAGCAACAGAAGTAGTGCTTATAAAGATGATAACGACGACAATAATAATAATGATAATAATAATAATAATAAGGACGAGGAGGAGGAGAAGGAGGATAGTAGTAGTAATATTGATAAAGATTATAATAGTAATTGATAATAACCAAATGTGAACTTAGACGAAGCAGCAGCAGCCTTGATGGCAGTGGGGGATAGAGCAAAGTATAATGATATTCGATACATTTATGCGTTTGATGACTTTGCACAAAAACTCCCTTAGACAAACGGTACCACCCAATCCCTGAAGGCGGCCGCTTCCTGGCCTTCGTCAGCCCCTAGGGTGGCCCTCAGGGAGGACCTGAGGATGGCCACACCCGTCGTAATACTTGGCTTGTGTTCAAGTAGGACACTCCTCAACTTCTTCTTCTTCTCCTTCTTCTTCTCCTTCTTTTTCTTCTCTTTCTCGTCCTCGTTTTTTTCGTCTTCTTTATCATCTTTTTCTTCCCTCATTCACAACTGCGATGACAGTCTTATAAGTATTCTTGCAAAGGGCGCATGATATATATATATATATATATATATATATATATATATATATATATATATATATATATATATATATATATATATATATATATATACATACACGTACACGTTGCATTTGGGCTTCTCACTTCAGGAGGAATAATCGTTCTTTGACGAAACGGAAAAAAAAAATTCCATCCATCATTGGAGTGACATTCCACTGTCAGAAACACGAACCTGTGACCTCTAGCACGTTGATCAAGTGCTCGAACCCTTGAACCATCACAGTTCCACCATGACCACCTTATCCAGCCGTGCAGACAGGTCTTCTGTTTCGTTCAGGTAGCTGGGTCCGGTGGTGGGAGGGAGTGTGTGTGGGTGCGAAGACCTCGGCTTTCTTCGGCAGAGTTCGAGGGTAACCTCCACCACAAGCTTCCGGGCGCGGTCTCAGGCCACAGACAGGTTCCTGGGCCCGAGGGACGCTTCCCACGGTACTTCTGCAGCGACAGCAGGAGCCCGGGACGTCGGTAAGGCGCGTGTGGGTCTCCGTGGGCTGCGCCGTCTCCCACGCCAGATGGTCGGGTGAGGTCCCCTTTCTTGGATCTAAGTTTTTCTTTGGTCCTTCTGTAAGGGAGACGCCCTTTGCCATGACGAAGCCGTGCGGCGTTAGACATAATAGAATATGTAAAGTGTGGGCCAATAATTTGAAGGGGATCGTTGTAGTATTTTTTTCAATTTATTTGTTATATTGCGTTTTTATTTGTTTTTGTTTATTTGTATTTGTTCTATTTATTTTATATTTGTTTATTTTTATTTGTTTTTTGTGAATCTATTTTTTTCTATTTTGTTTATTTCTATTGAATATTTTTTTCTATTTTGTTTATCTCTATTAATTTATTTATATTTTTATTTATTTTTGAGGCCATGCTTGTGCTCGGTAAGATCGCGCTGTAACCATCTCAGAATAAATAAATAAATAAATCAATAGATAGATAAATATATAGACAGATAGGATTAGGAGAACTCTTCAGACTCTTGCCAGACGGTTTCATTCACCCAAAGGTCACTCAATTCGTTCAGGTCTGAAACGTATTTCGGGTGACTCGACTTTTCTATTACTTTTTTTTCTGGCTATCAGTAGACGATTTTATCAGCTCCTGAGTCACCCTTTGCCCGCCCATAAGCTGAGCCGAGGAGGAGCGTGGGCTGATCTTACTGATAAGAGATTTTTTTTTTCTTTCTTTAGTTGGAATTGCGACAGCAGTACTAGAAGACTTATTTGTGGGTCGAACGAGGATCTGCATCTGTGTGTAGAAGTGTGTGTGTGTGTGTGTGTGTGTGTTCGTGTGTACGCTTTTTCATGACTGGAATAATAAAAATGAGAGAACGAGAGAGGAAAAGAGTGACTGAGGGATAGAGCGTTATTTGTTTCGTTTCTCGTGTTTGTGTGTGTGTGTGTGTGTGTGTGTGTTCATACGTGCACCCATGTATGTGTCTCCATATTAACACCCCCACGTGTGTGTGTACGTGTGTGTGTGTGTGTGTGTGTGTGTGTGTGTGTGTATATGAGTGAGTGAGTGTGTGTGTGTGTACATACGTGTACCCGTGCATGTATCGCCATATTAACACCCCCACGTGTGTGTGTGTGCGTGTGTGCGTGTGTATACATAGTGTACCCATGTATTTATCTCTATATTAACATTTAATTGTGTGCGTGTGCGTGCATACGTGTACCGGGCGTGTATGTGTTTGTATGTGTGCGCGCGCGCGTGTGTGTATGTGCATATGTTGACCCGTGTATGTATCTCCATATAAACACTCCCTAGTTTAGTGTGTAGGTGTGTGTGTGTGTGTGTGTGCGCGCGCGTGTGTGTATGTGCATATGTTTACCCGTGTATGTATTTCCATATAAACACTCCCTAGTTTAGTGTGTAGGTATGTGTGTGTGCGTGTGCGTGTATGTTGATACGCGCACCCGTGTATATCTCACCATATGAGCACTCTTTCATGTGTGCGCGTGTGTTCGTGCGTACACACACACATCTGTACACGCGTGTACACATTTCATATCCCAACACTCGTTCCCCACCCCCCCTTTGGGGCAAGGCGGCCAAATAAGGGGGGAAGGGGGCAAACGCTTATACGAAGATCATCATTTCTGTGTTGACACGTAACTCTGCCTTTTTCCCTTATTAGACGAAACGAATCGTTCAATATTCGATCCTCGTTTGCGCCGCCACTCGCCAATCCTCCTCCCCAGTCCTGGGGAATGAGCTAGTCGGGGTCCAAACCTAGGAACATATGAAGGAGACTGCAAGAGACCATAAGGCCTACACTAGGCAGTTGCATGTCCATTACCACCTGTCATCCCCATCCATAAAGTTGGCTAACCGTTTCTTAAAAACAGCTGATAGTTTCAGCGCTCACTACATGGTTACTAAGTCTATTCCATTCGTTGACCACCCTATTAGTAAACCAATTGTTGCCTATTTCCTTCTTAAATCTAAATTTGTCCAGTTTAAATCCATTACTGCGAGTCCTGTCCTGTTGTCTTAATATGATGACCTTGTCTGCGTCACCCTTGTTAAAGCCTGAAGGCAGTTGTATTCAAAGGAAAAGAGTCAACAGGTAGGGAAGGGTGTAAGGGAGAAAGTTGGGGTAGAGGGAGGTGTGGGTTGCTATGGTGACGAATGAAATCGTCTGGCGGTAGCGAAAGTAAAAGGAAAAGTGCCAATTGGTATGGAAGGGTTTAATATATGGGATTCTACTTCAGAAATTTTGTCAGCTCTAAAATGTGTGCGGTTTTAGGGAACTTTTGGTGGTATTCTTAAAAAATATATATTTCCTTATATAAATCTTATATAAATCCTTGAAAGGGAAATATTTATATAAGGAAAGAATTTTTTAAGAATACCACCGTAAGATTCTTACGGTGGTATTCTTAAAAAAATTCTTTCCTTATATAAATATTTCCCTTCCAAGGATTTATATAAGATTTATATAAGGAAAGATTTTTTTAAGAATACCACAGTTAGTGCCATCCCCTAGAGAGCAGAGTAACGTTTTTTTTTTTTTTTTTCATACTAACTATCGATAGTTTCAACAATGTTAGAATTGCTTCCGGCAGAATAGATTGTCCAGAATCAACCATGCCACTTCTTTATTTCCTTTTCTTTATTCATTTATTTATTTTATTTTATTTTATTTATGTGAATATATATATATATATATATATATATATATATATATATATATATACACATATGTAGAAAGCAAGTTTTCCAATTGAGAAGATTCCATTGTTCTGTGTTATATCCTGCACTGATACTGTGTACGTGTGTGTGTGTGCGTGTGTACGTGTGTGTGTGATTGTGTACGTGTGTATGCGTATTGCAAAGAGAAGAAAGGAGCCCACAGATCGCAATGTCTACAGCAATCCAACCACTCGAAATACCTTTTTCCCCTCGCAATCAACTCCCCTTCTAATCACCCACAACCCCCTCCCCCTCCTCCCCTCCCCCTGCAATCAACTTCGGCATGCAGGCAACCCTCACCCCCTCACCCCTCACCCTCCCCTCAGACCTCTCCCCTCACCCCTCACCCTCCCCTCATCCCTCTCCCCTCACCCTCTCTCACTCTCCCCTCACCATCCCAGTCCTTCCCCTCTCAGCTCCCCATTTCCCCTCTCCTCTCCCTTCATTCTTCTTTTTCCCTCCCCGCTCCTCCCCCCTGCTCCTTTCTTTCCTTCCTCAATTTCCCCCTTCCCCGGTTCCTCCATTTCCCACCTCCCCTCTCCGCTCCCCATTTCCCTTCCCTCCCCGCTCTCCCCCCGCCCCCCAATCACTTTCTCCTCACCCCATCATTGCAAATCGACTGGCGAACCTTAAGACGCTCGAGCAATTATAGATTTCTTGGGCCTCCAGTACTCGAAGTCGCTCCCGCTGCACCGAACTCGGCGAAGATCATCCCGAACTGGGCCCTAATGGAATCTCCGATGGACCCCGCGCCCAAACGGGTCTCCAGGGGCCTGAGCTGCGACAGGATTCGAGATAATGCCCCCTCAGGAGGAGGAGGAGGGAGGAAGAAGAGGAGGAGGGAGGAAGAAGAGGAGGAAAAGGAGGAAGACGGGAAGGAAGAAGAAGTGGAAGAGAAGGAGGAGGGACAGGAAGAAGACGGGAAGAAAGAAGAGGAGGAAGAGAAGGAGAAGGAAGAGGAAGACGAGAAGAAAGAAGAGGAGGAAGAGAAGGAGAAGGAAGAGGAATAGGAGAAGAAAGAAGAGGAGGAAGAGGATAATGAGGAGGATAAGAATGAGAGAAAGAAGAATAGGTGAAGTATTGATAAGAGGAAAAGAGTGGATAAAGAAGAAAGAGGCAGAAGAGGAGGAGTAGGAGGGGGAGGAGGAGGAGGAGAAAGAGAGGATTGAAGAGGAAGAGGAGAATGTAGACGGAAGATAAGGAAAATGAGGAAGATGTGTAACAGGAGAAAGAAGACGAGGAAAAAGGGGGGCTAGGAGGAAGAGGAGGAGGAGGAGAAATGGGGCTAGGTGAAGGAGGAGGGGAGGAAGAGGAGGAGGGGGAGGGGGGAATATGACGATGTCTTGGCTTGTGTTGTTGGGGTGGAGAATGAGGAAGGGGGGGAAGGAGGGGGCTATGGCGTTGGGGGGGAGAGTAAGGAGTCCAGTTGTTGACAACAAGATGGTGGAGGCGTCTTGGGCGTAAACAGGCATATCTTGATGAAGCAGGAGGAGGAGGAGAAGGGAGAGGAGAAGGAGGAGGAAGAGGAGGAGGTGGAAGAGAAGGAAGAGGAGGAGAAGGAAGAGGAGGACGAGGAAGAGGAGGAAAAGGAAGAGGAGGAGGAGGAAGAGGAGGAGAAGGAAAAGGAGGACGAAGAAGAGGAGGAGAAGAAAGAGGAGGAACAGGAGGAGGAGAAGGAAGAGGAGAAGAAAGAAGAGAAGGGTACCGTAAAAGGAATACAAAGAAACAGGGTCGTGTGTGTGGAGGAGGGAAAGGAGAGGGAGGAGGATATAGAAGACGTAATGGAAGAGGAGGAGCAGGAAGAGGAGGAGCAGGAGGAAAAGGAGAGAAAGAGAAGAAGAAGAAAAAGGATTTATTGTAAAAGAAAGATATGGTGATTTAGGAGGGAAAGGATAAGGAAAAGGAGGAGGAGGAGGAGGAGGAAGTGGTAGAAAAGAAGGTGGAGGAGGAGGAGGTAAAAAGAAGGAGGAGGAGAAGGAGATAGAAAAGAAGGTGGAGGAGGAGGAGGAGGAGGAGGAGGTAGAAAAGAAGGTGGAGGAAGAGGAGGAGGTAGAAAAGAAGGAGGAGGAGGGGGAATCATGCCCTGATTGGTGGTGTAGGGTGAACAACAGGGTGATATTTCACCATCCGGTAGGGCCCGTATTATTAAACACCACTAAAATATGGGGTGACCATACCCCCAAATTTGACGCACCCTGTGTTTTCGTATAACCAAGTTGATCCCTTCCTTGCCGGGTGGTACGTTTCCGGTTTTATTTTGGCTGCCGTCTGGCGATTTTATTTGTTTTCTTGACAGCTCCTTCGTGTATTTTTTTTTCGTAACTTTAATCCAACCTTTTTCTTTTAGTCGTTTTAGGCAGGTAATTTTTTATTATTATTATTAATTTCCGTGGTACCCCCTTGGGGATTAAATGGCTTAGTACATATATATATATATATATAATATATATATATATATATATATATATATATATAATTTTATTCATTTATTTATTCATCTTTTAAGTATTTATTTATTCTTTTATTGTTTTTTCAAGCGACGATATTCTTCCAAAAGATAAATGAAGAATATATATATATTTATTTATTTCTGTCTAGTGTATCACAATTTCAATTTTATTTCATGTTAACGAATACATTATACGTTATCCACGTAGTTAAAAGGAATAACAAATTAACAAGACGAAAAATAATTTTATTCTAATTATCTCTTCTGGTACCCCGAAATTAGATCTAAGAATACGACCCAGATTTGGGAGTTGCCATTGGGAGTTGCCGGGATTATTTCTGGGAATTGCAAGTGGGCAAGAGGGAGTATGGTTACCCTCCTTTCCACCCCAACCTATAATCTTATAATCAACACCCTCAATACGGTTACCCCATTGTATAGGGTTTCCTTTGTGGTGGATGTTTTTGTCCCGTTCAGGAATGATCTCGGGATAGGTGCGGGTGGGTTTGGTCCACAGAGGTCCCCATTGCTCCCCTGGGATAGTTCCCGAAGTGATTAAAATCCCATATTCGTAGAATTAAAATTATTCTATAATTTGTGTTACCGTATTGAAGGTCCTCCTCTCCGTCTTTTTTTAAACAAATTATGCATTGTGATGCGGCCATTTATCGGGAATATATCTGAGTAGTTGACGTACAAATCTGGTCGTTCGATAAGGAAATAAGGACAATAAGCTGCAAGAGAACGGTGATTCCATAGCCAGGGGAAGTTTAATAGACCTTAATTGCTTCTGGGAGTTATCAAGGGCGTTCAGGGACGTTTTATTACGGAGCCACGGTCGTGGATTCTTTGAAATCGGAGAGGAATACCCAAACCATATCCGTTATACCGATATATATACGTGTGTATGTATGTATATGGGTGTGTGTATATATATAATATATATATATATATGTATGTATGTATGTATGTATGTATGTATTTGTACAAAAAGCTCTCTTGATAGCGCAATGAGTTAGTCAATGGTCATTTGTTACGTGTGAGCGGGGTTTCGAGTCCTTCGCTTGACCAAGTATCAATTTCTGCATGTGTGCCACCGCCGAGTTCCTCGACGTTGATGGCCTAGAAGTAAAGTGAATTGTGGTTGATAAATGTGTGTGTGTGTGTATATATATATATATATATATATATATATATATATATATATATATATATATATATACAGCAGAAGCTTCTTCCTCCTTATAAAGAAGGTAGTCAAAGCCAAAGGTACGCACCAACTCCTACTCACTCCACTCCCCTCCACCACCCTTTCCTCCTTCTCATCTTAGCTCCACGTGGATGAAGGATCATCCCTGTCTCCCGCACACACACACACACACACACACACACACACACACACACACACACACACACACACACACACACACACACACACACACACACACACACACACACACACACACACACACACACACTCACACATAAATATTATGCAGCATATCTAGAAACACTTGGTAATCAGAGAGGGAGGAGTAGGGAGAGCGGAAGAGGTGGAGGACTATCGCAAGACATGGAGGGGGTGGGGAGTGGGGTGGGCGGTTTGACTTGAATAGGGCGACTAATTGCTTATAGACCCGGTTCCGTGTGATTTATGACGCCGTTATTGATGCCGGTATTGATGCTGCTAACATTAACCCCCCCATTTTCCCCCCTTTTCCACCTCTCCCCCCCTCTCTCCCCAGACTCTGATTATTATATGATATAGCGTTTAGATTCCCCCCCGGAGATTGGTGAGCCTGGTATCCTCGTTGCTTCGGTTGGTACCCATGCAAGCTGTCAGAGAATAGGTACGAGGTGCAGTTAAGTGAAGGGTGAACCTCTGGATGAGTGACTTTATTTTTATTATTATTATTATTATTATTATTATTATTATTATTATTATTATTATTATTAATAATATCAATTAATTAATTATTATCATTATTATGGTGTCTCGATCGTTGGTGGACAGTTTCGTCATTCCCACTCTGACCCCTCAGCTGAATGAAATGGTCTGGTTTTAGATAGGATGGAATCAGTGACAAGCATCACAGTGACGAAGGATATACATATACATACATATATATATATATATATATATATATATATATATATATATATATATATATATATATGGGCAATACCACATTTCTATTTCAGCATGCTGGCCTTTGATGGCTTAGAATTAAAGTGCATTGTACTGTAGTTGTTAAAATGTATCTCTAATCACTGGGACCCATTCAGTGTTGTACATATATATATATATATATACATATATATATATATATATATATATATATATATATATATATATATATATATATGTATGTATATGTATATGTATATATGTGCATATATATATATGTATATATATATATGTATATATATATATATATGTGTGTGTGTGTGTGTGTGTGTGTGTGTGTGTGTGTGTGTGTGTGTGTGTGTGACATTCGTCCGTAGAAAAAATATATTTAACTATCATTAACAAAAATCTAACCTTCTTGCAACTTTAATAACTGTTGGTGTGCCGCAATTATCAATTTATTAATCTATTTATTGATTTATTTATGTATCTATTGTGTAACATTTTGGAGACCTCAATTCTACACTTCTGTTCTCGAAGTCATACTCTAACCCTCCTTCCCCACCCGCAAAGGACACCCTCCTTCTCCTGTTCCTCTTCCTCCTCCTCCTCCTCCTCCTCCTTGTCCTCCCCCTCTTCATCCTCCTCCTCCATTTCCTCCTCCCCTTCCTCCTACTTCTCCTCTATGCCCTCCTCCCCTTCCTCCTAATTCTCCTCCTCCTCCCCGTCCTCGTCCTCCTCATTGTCCTCCTCCTCTTCACCTTCCCATCCTCCTCCTCCTCCTCCTTCAGGTAAATAAAATCACGGGGGACTTAAGGGTCTTTCGATGTTCGAAGGAGGAGGAGGAGGAGGAGGAGGGCGCGCGATGCTCCAGATAGCCTCCGCTCTGAAAGATGAGAAAGGTCCTCGATGGCTTGGCTTGCCCGCTCGCCCTCGAGGGCCTGAAGCGAAGGGCGTGACTCCTTTAGCTCGAGTGGCTCCGAGGACGAGGTACGAGGGGGAGGAAGAGGGGGAGGGGAGGGAGGGAGAGGGGGAGACGTATACCTGACCACTTGACTTCATAAGCTATCTCGCTCTTGATCTTGGGGTCTCTCTCTCTCTCCCTCTCTCTCTCTTTTCTTCTTCTTTCTCTTCTTCTTCTTCTCTCCATCACTCTCTCTCTATCTCTTTCTCTCTCATTCCCCCTATCTCCCTCTCTGTCTCCCTCTCTGTCTGTTTCTCTCTCTCTCTCTCTTTCTTTCTCTCTCTCTTTCTCTCTTTCTCTCTCTCTGTCTCCCTCCCCCCTCTCTTTCTGTCACCCTCCCTCTCCCTCTCTGCCCCCCCTCTCTCTCTCTCTCTTTGTCTGTCTCCCTCTCTCCCATTCTCTCTCTCTCTCTCTGGCGCGCGCGGGCAATCAGCGTCATTTTCAGCGACGCCAGTGATTGTGTCACAAATAGTGACGTCACTGGCAATCACCACCAACAGCAGCAACAGCAACAACAACGAAAATGACATCGTTGAAACATTCTCGCTTTGTTTTTGTCCGTCCACCCACTCAGCTGATCCTTTCAGATTTGATCCTATCATCCTATCCTGACCCTGCTCCTCCTCTTCTTCTTCTTCCTCTTCTTCTTCTTCTTCTTCTTCTTCTTCTTCCTTCACTTCTTCCTCCTCTTCCTCGTTATCCTGATCGTCATGCTAATCCACCTTTCTTCCCCCTTCTCCTCCTCCTCCCCCTCCTCCCACTTCTCCTCCTACTCCTCCTCCTCCCCCTTCTCCCCTTCCCCCCTTCTCCTCCTCCTCCCATCTCCTCTTCTACCTCCACCTCATTTGACTTCTTGCTGCATAATTTCTTTGAAAACATTTGAATATTCTTCCTAGTTCTTATGTATTTGAGCCGCTCGCGTCTTTGAAACCCTTCTCTTCTCTCTTGTGCTCCCTGCAGTTGCTTTTCTATCTTTTACCTACGATATTATTTCATTCATCTCTCTCTCTCTCTCTCTCTCTCTCTCTCTCTCTCTCTCTCTCTCTCTCTCTCTCTCTCTCTCTCTCTCACACACACTCACTCTCTCTCTCTCTCTCTCTCTCTCTCTCTCTCTCTCTCTCACACACACACTCTCTCTCTCTCTCTCTCTCTCTCTCTCTCTCTCTCTCTCTCTCACACACACTCTCTCTCTCACACACACTCTCTCTCTCTCTCTCTCTCTCTCTCTCTCTCTCTCTCTCTCTCTCTCTCTCTCTCTCTCTCTCTCTCTCTCTCTCTCTCTCTCTCTGATATTTATTTATTCATACATTTATTAAGTTTTAGTTTTGTCCTGGTACACTATGAGGTCTACTAACAACCGGAGACTGCTCCCTCCTCCTTATTATAGCGGGTGACATAGAAACAGACTTATTAGTACAACGTCAACAACAGTCTAACGTTTCATCCCAGGGAGATGTAGGGGACCGTTGCCAGGCCTCATGGGGCTGCGGGTTTTCAGTCTTTGAAATTTGAGGCAATGTTATGATGATATATTTTTTTGATTGTCCGTACATACAGGGTTTTCAGATTTTTCGTTGTAGTATTATAATTATTAGTATTATTTATTTATTCATTCAATCATTTATCATTTGTGATTATTATTATTATTGTCGTTATTATTATTTTTAATATTATTAATGTTATTATTTTATTTTAATATTATTAATATCATTATTGTTATCATTAATATTATTATTATTATAATTATTATTATTTTTATTATCATTATCATTATTATTATTGTCTTATCTAAAGCTTACTCTTTGCGTGTGTGTGTGTATTCACCTCGGATCTGCTGCAGTCTCTGTCGAGACAGCCAGACACCACCCTACGGCAGTGAGCTCAGAGCTCCTTATTATCCGATCTCTGGGTAGGTCTGAGACCACTCACACACCACACACCGGGACAGCAAGGTCACAACTCCTTGACTAACGTCCCGTACCTACTCGCTGCTAGGTGAACAGGGGCTACACGTGAAAGGAGACAAACCCAACTTATCTCCGCCCGACCGGGGAATCGAACCCCGGTTCTCTGGCTTGTGAGGCCAGTGCTTTACCAATCCGCCACCGAGCCGTGTGTGTGTGTGTGTGTGTGTGTGTGTGTGTGTGTGTGTGTGTGTGTGTGTGTGTGTGCACTTAGAATACACTTTAAAAGATAACTGACATCAAACATTGATAACAGCCTGGCAAGCGCACCTTTCGCAAGAAGGATTGTGACGTAGCCGTCGCAATGGGAGTCTTCTGAAGAGACGCTCTCAGTCATTCGATAGTATGATTGGATCCAGAGGGATTTATTTGATGTATTTGTTTACTCACTCTCTTGTTTAATTGGTGATTTATTTGTTTGCTCTTGCGATACGTGCGCTGGACATGGTATTGTGTGTAGTTTCACCATGGTCTTGGATCACGTGTCGGACTCGTGATCGACAGCTATTTTCCTCCCGGAAGAGAGCTCATATATATGACCGATCTATGGGTAATGCCGTGACCTTACAAGTACACACACACACACACACACACACACACACACACACACACACACACACACACACACACACACACACACACAACTCCCCGTCCACGAGAGTTGGAGTAACGACTCGCAACGCAGCGATACTAAATTTATTTCAACCCTGAGCGGGATTCAAACCCGGACATCCGTGGTGGCCGCCGGGAATTCTACCACTGTGTGTGTTTGTGTTTGCGTATGTGTGCCTGCATGCTTGTGTATATGTGTATGCATCTGCTTGTGTGTGTGTATGAGGCTTTGTGTATGTTCCCGTGTTAGTGTGTGTGTATGAAATTTTATTTTGCCCGTATTTGTGTATGTGGGCGTGTGCTTGTATGCGTGTGCATATGTTTGTGTGTGTTTGTGCGTGTATATGAGATTGTCTATGTATGTATATATGTATATATCCTACGCCACTGAAGAAGAGTGATAGAGACTTGAAATCGTGATATTTACACACACACACACACACACACACACACACACACACACATACATATATATATATATATATATATATATATATATATATATATATATATATATATATATATATATATATATATATATTGTTGAGACATTCTGACAGGTTGACGTAAGCGGAATAGGAAACACAAGACTAAGACTCCTGTGTTTCCTACTCCGCTTACGTCATATATATATACTGTACATGTGTATTACCAGTATACATGAACAAAATCGCATCCTGCCGTAACAATTAGTATATAGTATATGGGCGTTATGATTGGCAACAGCAAAAAATAAAATAAATAAAGAAAAGTGTTTGAGGATAACTGGGTTGTTTCAGTACAGAATTGACGCAACGGAGTGGCATACCTTTACTGCGGCCGGGAAGTGTCAGGTGAAGTACCAGAGCACTTCGCAGTGTCTGAGGTCGCTTAAATTCGTCTACAATCAGATACCGCGTTCCCAGGTTCGATTCCCCTCAGGGAGGGAAAGTCATTTATCCTGAGAAGGAGTCGCGGCTTCAATGGGACAAAATGGAACAGTGGAACGCTTCAGCGCTTCCCGCTTTCTCGCGGCGCGACTGCTTGACTTCTTCAGATCAAGTCATCCCTAATGATGTAATACGTCACCGCATTATTCGTCGCCATAGGGGGGCGGGACGGGACGGGGGAACGGGACAAGGAAACGGGAAGGGGGAATAATACGGGACGGGACGGGGACGGGACGACGAGAGACAGGGGGACAGGACTTCTGGGACGACCGTTGAAGATTTAAAAAAAAAAAAAATTATTTTTATTATTTTTTTTTTATATACCCGGTTTTTCCATCACGATGGTCGTGTCTTAGCATTTCTGTACTTAGTACACTTTTACGACTCAAACAGACACGGAGAAGGATTCTAGGGATAGTGCTGGACGTGTGTGTGTGTGTGTGTGTACAGGTACAGGCTGCACTGCATGTAACCTGAGCTGTGCGACGGGGAACAGGGACCACCCTTCTTCAGCGAAGCGCCCAAGAAGGGAGAGACAAGTAATGCCTTTTAGATGGGTGGGTGGGTCTATGCATTGACCTGGGTACACCCCTCGTAAGAGGGAAAGGGCCTTTTGGTATGTGTATATAATATATATATATATATATATATATATATATATATATATATATATATATATATATTCGCAGAAATCACAAGGAAATTAGAAAACGGAATACTGAACGTTTTCGTCTATCAAGACATCTTCAGAGTACGAAGATGTCTTAATAGACGAAAACGTTCAGTATTTGTCCTTTGATTTCTTTGTGGTTTCTGCAAATATCCTTACGCATTATTGTAATTATTGTTGCATATATAATGTATATATATATATATATATATGTATGTATATATATTAAATATTAGGTGTGCGTGTGGGTGTTTGATGTAATGTATATATACATGTATGTATTGATATATATATATATTGTATATGGTCCTAACGTCAAATGCCTATATTCACCAACAGGTGTATCTTCACATAACGAAAGACTCAAGAATAAAATATAACTGAATAAATAAATAGACTAATAAGTGGCCGTGACGTCTGGAGACCCTCATTACTATAGATGGAGATAAACATTCTGATTCCTTTCCTTAAGTGGGCGGTCATGTATAAACAACAGGAAATATTCGCCCAGGAGGGATGGAGAGAGAAGGGCGATTCAAACACAGAACGACTGTTCAGGGGTGACCCTGCGAACCTGGCAAAGAGGTACGAATCCTGAGTTACAAGTTTGGATCCTGTATAAGAGGTTCGAATCCTGAGTTACAAGTTTGGATCCTGTATAAGAGGTTCGAATCCTGAGTTACAAGTTTGGATCCTGTATAAGAGGCTCGAAGCCTGAGTTACAAGATTGGATCCTGTATAAGAGGTTCGAATCCTGAATGAGATGTTCGGATCCTTTACAAGAGGTTCGAATATTCAATAAGAGGGTTGAATCCTGTTCAGGAGGTTCTGATCCTGTATAGAAGGTTCGGATCCTCAATAAGATGTTCGAACCCTGAATGAAATGTTTGGATCCTTTATAAGAGGTATATTCAATAAGATATTCGAATCGTGTGCAGGAGGTTCGAATCCTGTATAAAAGGTTCAAATCCTGCATAAGATGTTCAGATTCTATATAAGATGATTGGATCCTTAATAAGATGTTCGAATCCTGTACATAAGATTCGAATCCTAAAGAAGAAGAAGATTGGATCCTGTACAAGAGATTCGAATCCTCAATATGAGGTTCGAATCCTGTATAAGAGGTTCGAATCCTGTATAAGAGGTTCGAAGGGTTCGAACGGTGACAGCAGTGGTACTTGAGATTTTGCTGTCTCAGATGAACTCTTGCACTCGAACGTGACCCTCGGACGGCTTGAGTCTTCGTAGCTGCACGCACCGAGGAGGAGGAGGAGGAGGACAAGAGGGGTGGAGGGTGCTTGATGTTGTTGTTGTTGTTGTTTTAGGTCAGCGTTGGAAGTCGGTGTATTTGGAAAACCACGTGGTAGGACTCTCTCTCTCTCTCTCTCTCTCTCTCTCTCTCCTTTTCCTTCTCTCTTTGTCTTTCTTTCGTTTTAACATCATTCTCTTTATTTCACTCTTTCTTTCATCATTCTCTTTATTACTCTTATACTTGGGGCCTCTCTCTTTCTTTTCCTTTCTCTTTCCTTCTCTCTCTCTCATGATATATATATACATAATATATATATATATATATATATATATATATATATATATATAATATATATATATATATAAAATATACTTTCTCCCCCATTCTCTTAACATCATTCTCTTTCTCTTTTCCTAGAAGCCTTTCTCTCTCTCTCTCTCTCTCTCTCTCTCTCTCTCTCTTTCCTTTTCTCACACTATTCTCTTTATCTCTCTCTCTCTCTCTCTCTAAATGTATATATATATATATATATATATATATATATATATATATATGTATATATATATATATATATATATATATATAATATGCTTTCTCTCCCATTTTCTTAATATCCTCTTTCTCTTTTCCTAGTCTCTCTATCTCTCTCTCTCTCTCTCTCTCTCTCTCTCTCAACATCATTCTCCTTATTTTTCTTTTCCTTGAGACCTCTCCTCTTCTAAGGCAAAGGCGTTTAATTCTTCGAGAGGACATGGCCGATGTCACAATTGCACAGGTCGAGAGGTTTCAAGAGCCTTGCCTGAGTCGACCCACAACCAAGTCCTCGTCTTGGAGGACTTGGGTTCTTCTTCTTTTTCTTCTTCTTTTTCTTTTTTCCCGCGCAAACTCTGTTGCCGTTGTCGCCGTTGGCGCCATTACTTAGAGTGACGTCATTTCCGCTCAATCGATGTCCGGGCATTGATACATTACTTTCTTCGATTTTTTTTTCTTAGTCTTTTCTTTCTGGAATAAATTGTTTATCATTATAATTACCTTTCTCTTTCGTCCTTAAAGGTTTAAATCACCTGAGTTACGAAAACCTCGTTATTATTATTAGTTGTGCGTTTCTTTTTTTCGTATCAAGATAATTCTTTTGATTACTGTTTTACGAACCACTCAAGAGTCTCAATGGGAAAACTGGTGGAGGACAACGAGCCCTTGTGTGACTACAAAGTAGACAAACTTTCTGACATAAACAAACGCACGCCTCCCATTTTTTCCCGTAGACATGTACAGTCCGTCCTGCACTAAACTAAATTAGGTTCTCCAACTTTTAAAACTCTTGGAATACGTTGTGTATCCTTGATTTATGATATGTATATATATATGTATATATATATATGGGGTTCGAGTCCTTAGCTTGACCACGTATCAATTTCTGCATATAGGCCTCTATCGAGTTCCTCGACGTTGATGCCTTAGAATTAAAGTGAATTGTGGTTGATAAATGTATATATATATATATATATATATATATATATGTATATGTGTGTGTGTGTGTGTGTGTGTGTGTGTGTGTGTGTGTGTATGCGTAAATCTTGCGGCTCTTATAATTTCTTTGAAATTTGACTTAATGTCGTAGCCAGCGGCTGACACATGTCTATGGAAAAAAATGTCCCCGCCTCAGGTCACCAGATGCCGCAACTTAGGTCATTATCTGCAAAGGATGGCCGGAAAGTGACCTTAAACCTTTGTAGGGGAGACTACAAAGGTTAGAGTGAGGGGAGGAAATGAGGGCATAAATGGAAGAGAGTTGGGGGGGGAGGGAGGAATGTATGGGGAGAAGTTTATTCAAACGTGTTTATACATTATACATTAAACATGTGTTTATACATCATACATTATCTCTAGCCTAGTGGCAAGCAAACAGATTGAAGGAAAAAATAAAAGAAAATATTTATCTTTTTCGCTCTCTCTCTCTCTCTCTCTCTCTCTCTCTCTCTCTCTCTCTCTCTCTCTCTCTCTCTCTCTCTCTCTCTCTCTCTCTCTCTCCATCTCTCTCTCTTTTCTCCCTTTCTCTGGCATGGACCCCGGCCTGAACAGGATCCTGGGTGATGGAGACCCTTCTCGGACCCAAACATCCTTACGTCGAAAGCCCAAAAAGGCGAAAATAGCTTAACGCCTTCCGTACCGTGCCGCACTGTATAGCTTTGTATGTGACCAACTTCAAATGAATAAAATCGCCTGACGACAAACAGACTAAAAGCACAAGTGTCTCCTTTAGTCGTCCATCGGGTGGTCCAGACTTGGAGAGAAGAATGAGACAATCGTTATGCGTTTGAAAGAGAAAATTGAAGACAAATTGTCCCAGAGGTCGGAAGTCTCTTGTCATTCTCGTGATTAAGGTCCCAAAGAAGAGAAATTTTGAGAAAATGGAGATGAGAGAAACGAGAAGAAAGTAAACATAGAAATTGGGCTTTCACCTCTTCTTTCTCGTTATTTTGATTAACTATTTCCTTATTTATTTTATTTTGTTTTGTTTCGTAGATATTTAACATTGTTCGATGCGTGTGTGTGTAATTTTCACCATGGTCTTGGATCACGTGTTGGACTCGTGATAGACAGCTATTTCCCTCCCGGAAGAGAGCTCAAAGCTCATATATAACCGATCTATGGGTAATGCTGTGACCTTACACGCACACACACACCCAACTCCCCGCCCACGAAAGTTTAAGTAACGACTCGCAGCGCAGCGATACTGAAATTATTTCAGCCCTGGACGGGATTCGAACCCGGACCGCCGTAGTGGCAGGCGGGAATTCTACCAACTGCACCATCGAGTCGTGTGTGTGTGTGTGTGTGTGTGTGTGTGTGTGTGTGTGTGTGTGTGTGTGTGTGTTTAACAGTGCAGGAGTAACCATTAGGGAAATTGAACTAACGAACCAAAGTGCTTTTGTACTACAATTACATCGCCACTTCATGGTACAACTCGCAAGTTGTACAGACCTGAAGATGTAATTATACGAAAGCGCTCAGCTTCGTTAGTTTAACTTTCTTAGTGGTTACTCGTGCACACACAAACACACACACACACACACACACACACACACACACACACACACACACACACACACACACACACACACACACACACACACACGGGTGGAGAGAGGAAGATAGAAAGACAAAACAGTAGACGAAATGTAGGGCGAAGCAATTAGAGGAGGAGGAGGAGGAGAAGGAAGAGGAGGAGAAGGAAGACATCCGGAAGTAAAACGGGAATATTCGAATCAAAAAGGTCAAAGATTAAGTAGCAGTTAAGAAGGAAGAAGAGTTCGAATGTCGAAGGAGGGTTGGTAACTCTCAAGCTTAGTTGAGGGTTGGTGTCTTTCATTTTTTTTCCTTTGTTGCATTCACCAAATAAAAACTCTATCACCATTCGCAGATGAGACCTTTTGCAAGGGAAAGAAAATAAGAGAGAAAGTAGAAGAATGCTTAAAGAGAAAGTATGAGAAAATAGCGACAGAAGCACCTTCTGCACCCTAAGCAGATTATACATATATCTATGCTGACAGATCCGTTTTGGCTGTAATTAATCTCAGCTTGGGAACACAACAATTCATGTGTAAGTTTAACTTCTTCCGTTAACTTCACTGACTCGAGTCAACTTAATCTTGTTGTAGTGAGAAGACTTTTGTAGAGACAGGCGTGGTCATAAAGAAATTCGTAGGAACTAAAAGATTTGTTTATGTCGTTATGTAAACTTCCTTATCCCCTTCACACACACACACACACACACACACACACACACACACACACACACACACAGTGGTAGCGTTCGCAACTGCTGCTACAGCGGTCCGAGTTCGAATCCCGCCCAGGGCTGAAATAATTTCAGTATCGCTGCGTTGCGAGTCGTTACTCCAACTGTCGTTGGCGTGGAGTTGGGTGTGTGTGTGCGTGTAAGGTCACAGCATTTCCCATAGATCGGTCATATATGAGCTCTGAGCTCTCTTCCGGAAGGGTAAAAACTGACGATCACGAGTCCAACACGTGATCCAAGACCATGGCGAATCACACACACGCACATAATTATATGTATATATATATACTGTGCGGACGTATGAATACAACAAATCAGTTACGAGAGTGGAACCCTATTGTGGTTTTGTAGCTCTATGTCAAGTGAAGGACAAGTTAGCTTTCGAATAAGCCCAGTCCCGCGCTTGGTCTGAATTGCAAGTGTAGAGGTTAACGTCTCTATCTACAAAGCCTGGGGGACCGCGTCCGGCGTGCTCTTTGTGTTCCCTGACGTCTGTGTTTAGGCGCAACAAGACATGTACGAAGCCTTGGAGGGTTCATTTCGTCTCCGTTCGAAGTTTCGTTTCTTTTTCCGTGTTCCTTGGTTCGGATGCAATTAGTACGTAATCATACGCTTTGTTGTGATCTACAAACGGAGTGGAATGCGCCTAAGGGGTGACTTTAGATTTCCAGAGAATTTGCAGTGAGAGACACTAGTTGTGTTTTTGAAAGATCCCGTTTCTTAACTGAATAAAATCTTCTTTCGTTAACCAAAACAAAACCTTCTAAGTATTCCCCAAGGCTGGCGAAGAGATGAAGTGATAAAGTCTTAACCCTAATATGTCGAGTGACTGGGTTTAGTTAACTAGAATTGTACGAGGTTAGGAGAGACCCGGTTAAGCGTGTTACCGGGTGAGAGAGATGAACTCTGCAAACTTGCCCGGATGACGAGATTTGCACTTCAGGGATCAGGTCATGACCTCAGGATTTCTCCCCCCAGAATTGCAAGCCAGCCAGGTACTCATTATACGCACATGCACTCACACGCGCCTTCACTCACTGTCACATACACACACACACACACACACACACACACACACACACACACACACACACACACACACACACACGGACACACGCAACTCGTGGCGCAGATGGTAGAGTTCCCGGCCGCCACTACGGGCTGAAAATTTCAGTATCGCTGCACTACGAGTCGTTACTCCAACTCTCGTGGGCGGGGGGTTGGGGGTCTGGGTGCGTAACAGGTCACAGCATTACCCATAGATCGGTCATATATGAGCTATGGGCTCTCTTTCGGTAGAGACATAGCTGTCGATCACGAGTCCAATACATTATCCAAGACCATGGTGAATCACACACACACACACACACACAATCATACATATGTGTGTGTGTGTGTGCGTGTCTTGGATTAATTTATTCATTTTACTACATACTGAATGGAACATCTGTGGTAAATACTACAGATGCGGCAAAATATTTTGAAATCCCTCTTCTCTACATACATACACACACACACACACAGCATTTGGTAGTTATTTATTCATTTATATAGTTTTCCCTTGTTACATTAATTAATACTGAAGGGTGAGAACAAATAATTCTCCAGGAGGATTATGATTAAGAAAAACGGTGATAATAAGAAAAACGATTCAATTAAATAGCCACCAGAATGCTGTCAATTCTAGTATTACTTGTATCAGAGAAAATCTCCTTTTCTCTCTCTCTATATATATATATATATATATATATATATATATATATATATATATATATATATAATTTATTTATTTATTTTACCACAAACCACTTTTAATTCCATGCTATCGCAGTCGAGACTGAAGAATCGCTCGATGGATGCATCCGTTGGAAATTGAAACGTGGACGAGCCGGGGTTTCGAACCAAGCTAACCCGTAACAAAGTTACAGCGACTTAAACCAATACGCTATCAAGAGAGATCCAGTCAGTGTACATATATGTTATATCTCCACAACTGAAATAACGAACACACAAATCTGCACTGAACACACAAACGAGAGTAACCATAACCATTAGTGCGTAATTCATTAATTACCCGGAACACGACAACACCAGGACAACCCGCGAGGCAGAGGGAGACACCGGGCTCCCGGTTACCCAGTACCCCCCCCACCTCCCCGGTACCCCCCTCTCCCCTTCCCCCCCTTCCCGGTATCGTCCTCCCTATGTTTCGTGATAGCATAACTTTAGACTATAGCAAAGTTACGACGCGACCGGGGCTAATTAGAGCCTTGTACCAGGGCTTGGGGATAGGAGCCCGCGGGTCCGTCTACGACGCCTGATGCAGTATCGACCTAACTAGTGCAATGTTGTGTGTATAGGGAAGGCAGGTTTCTTCTTAGTCTTATCCTTGCCTTTGAAGTTAGTTTTACCTTTATTCGCATCCCCCAACCTCACCCTTACCCCATATTTTCCTCCTCTCCTCCTCCTCCTTCTCTTCCTACCCCTCCTACTCATCTTCCTATTCCTCTCCCTCCTCCTCTTCCTCCTCCTTCACCGTCTACCTATTCCCATTCTTCCCTGTCTTCATTATCGTTCATTCACCCCACCTCTCTCTCTCTCTCTCTCTTTCTCTCTCTCTCTCTCCCTCTTTCTCTCTCTCTCTCTCTCTCTCTCTCTCTCTCTCTCTCTCTCTTTCTCTCTCTCTCTCTCCCTTTATTTGTTTTTGTTTTTTTCGCCAGCGCTTTCCCCTAATTCTGGTCTAAGAACTTTGCAATTGAATTATTTTGTCAAACTTGTCATCTAACTTGGGTTCCGGATTTGTCGTCATTTTTCTAAAACCATCTCACCCCTCACGCAGCGCTAAATTCTCAACTTTAATCAGAGATTTGTTCCTTCAGGCTGTCGCCAGCTGATTTTATTCATCTGAGGGTGTTGATGGCCTGTGGACTGTAGACAGAACGCCTTCATAAGAGCATAAGAATAGAAGAGATTGCAAGAGACCATATGACCTACACTAGGTAGTTCCGTGTCCCCAGCTGTCATCACTATCCATAAAATTGTCCAATCTTAAGAATAGAGGAGATTGCAAGGGACCATATGGCCTACACTAGGTAGTTCCATATCCCTTACTACCTGTCACCCCTATCCATAAAATTGTCTAATCTTTTCTTGAAAGAAACATTTGTTTTAACGCTCACTACATCATGGTTACTAAGTCTATTCCATTCGTTAATCACTCTATTAGTGAACCAGTTCTTGCCTATTTCCTTCTTAAACCAAAATTTGTCCAATTTAAATCTATTACTACGAGTTCTGTCCTGTTGTCTGAATATGATTACCTTGTCTGCATCACGGCCACCGTTCGAACAGCCACTGCGATCATCAAAACGGTTAACCGTCTCTTTATACCGAAGAAGTCCCATGGTGTTAAATATAATCGCTGGGCGACAGCCAGAACAAAGAACTAAGGTAGTTTGCACACCGACGCAACCAGTTGCGTGAAACCGGTCGCACACACATACACACGCACACACAAACACCTCCCCGCCCCCCCACATACATGGACATACACACACACACACACACACACACACACACACACACACTGTTATGTCCCGCAACCAGTTGCATGCAACTGGTTGCGTCAGTGAGCGAGTTGCTTAAGTAACTCCACCTGATATCGAAGTAAATTAATCGAGACAAACTTAACCCCTTAGAAGCACCCAAGAGCTCAGGTTTACAGAATGGGGATTAACTTAATTTAGATAAAAGTAATCCCCTTTCTTACCAACGGGATTAACCTCATAACTGAGTTGAATAGCCTGGCTGTAGTCATTAGACATTGAATACTCGAACTCTCATGTTTTACGAGGAATGTCCCTGCCCATGTCTTACGAAGAACGGCCCTCACGCTGAGAAAATAAATGGAGACTTAATTGAGCTGTTCCTGTGAGCGGGGTCTCCCCTTTTTTTTTCCACGTAGGTGAGTTGTTGTTGTTGTTATTTGTGATGTTTATTCGCTTAATTTATCTATTTATTTGTCTCTGATTACTTATGTATTATCTTTTTTTTATTCTGTTTAATTTTATTCTTATTTTTCTTGTATCTTAGTTCTTATCTTTTATTTGTCTTTTCTTTTGTCATTCATCTTGCCTCGTTATGGACCAAACGGTCTCTTTTTGTCATGTTTCATCTCAGGTGTGACACCCTGAATGAAATCGTCAGTGAGCAGAAGACAATGTAAACACGTTAAGTGAATTATTAGTGATAGCGTATCTCCTATGATGCCCGTGGTTGTCAACGGCTGTCGGCGGCTGATGGAGGCTGTGGGTGGCTGTCAAGGAATGTCGGTGATTATCTGGGTCTCTCGGGGGCTCTTGGTGGCTGTCAACGACTGTCGGAGGCTGATGGGGGCTGTCGGTGGCTGTCAACGGTTGTCAGCGGCTGTCGGGGGCTGTCAAGAAATATCGGTGATTATCTGGGTCTGTCGGAGGCTGATGGAGGGTGTCGGCTCCTGTCGGAGGCTGATGGGGGCTGTCGGCGGCTGTTGGGGGCTGTCGGCGGCTGTTGGGGTCTAATGGCGGCTGTCAGATCTTCTGTTCAGAAAAAACGCATGAATGTTCTTACCATTGAACCTTGTTCATCAGCCGTTGTGAACGATATATATATTTTGTTATGGTGGCATAGGCCGCTGTTGTATCATAGAGAGAATTTATTATACAACAGAGGTGGCGGACCCTGACTTGAACGTATTTACAATGGAGCGAGACCCCGTTTGGCGACTCTATTTAGCTGAGGGGCAAGGGAGCTGTTACTTCATCGATGAGCGAGGTCAACCTTAATAGTCCTTTGCAGATCCTCTCTATCCCTTAAATCAACGATACAGTCTTTCTATCTTATCGCGTATCTGTGGCACAGGTATTATTTACAGACCTTTGTTGATTAAAGGCCTTTTTTATATGAATGAAATTATAGTAACATTGTGTGTGTGTGTGTGTGTGTGTGTGTGTGTGCACGTTTCTATTTGTGTGCACTTGTGTCACTATATTTGTGTGTGTGTGTGTGTGCACGTTTCTATGTGTGTGCGTTTATGTCGTTATACATTGGTATGTGTGTGTATCAGATGATATACTTGATTGTGTAATCGTTTGTGTCTAGTTATATTTTCATCTTGATCGCGCGAGCGAGATTGCACAGGAGAAAAGATCTGGTCATCCGACTGACCAAACACCAGAAGCAGAACATTGTCATCACCACCAGACAGTGAAAGGATATATGTTGGGATTTGGCTCATATGTACGTGTGTTTGATTGTCCAATACTTATGCGTACGTATGTTTACATGCAATTGATTATACATGTACACGCATTTTCATATGGATGTATACATGTACAGTTGTACACTATACAACCATAAGCGTCTTATTTGTGTACCGCTCACAATTCGTGTAAACAGGTGAATGCATACACACGCGAATGATTCATACGCACACGTATTTGTACGTAGGTATACATACGTAAGTCATACACACACATGCATACACACGTGTGCATATTTACTTAGGAAGCTAAAGACGCACACAAGTTATCAAAGCGAACGCTAAAGAGCCTGTACCAACACTTGTTTAATATTGTAGTGCTTTGGTAAAAGGGGCACAAGCCGCACTCACCCTTCACCCCTTGGTCTTTGGAAGATCCACATGAAAAGCCAAACGTTTGTCAACAACCTGCAAGAGATCGTATGCAAATGGTTCTTGGTTCGTGGTTCGTAGTTCGAAGCGCAGCATGAAGCTTCATTCGATATGGAGGAAGAGGAGGAGGAGGAGGAGGTGGAAGAGTAGGGGGAAGTGCAGAAGGTGGAGGAGGTGGTGGAAGGGCAGGGGGAAGAGGAGAAGGTGGAAGAGAGGGAACAAGAGTAAGAGGGAGGGTAGGAGAGGGAGGAGGAGGAAGAAGAAAAGGAATTGGAGGAAGAGGAGGTAAAAGGGGAAGAGACGAAATCGGAGAAGAAAGAGGACTAAGAGGAAGGCTAGAATGAAGATGAAGAAGTAGGAAAGGAAGGAGGAGGAAGAGGAAGGGAAGAATGTGGAGGAGGAAAAGAAGGAATTGGAGGAAGAGTTGGAGGAAAAGGGGAATGTGATGTGTCTGGTATAAACAGAGACCTCTCCATTGTGTGTGTGTGTGTGTGTGTGTGTGTGTGTGTGTGTGTGTACGTGTGCGTGTCCGTTTGGTTCTTTATGCGTGTACATGCATGTGTGTGTCTGTGCAGGCCAGTAAATGTAAACAATCTCTGAATCATCACTGAATCATCACTGAATCATCATGGCCTTATAAACTTAGCAGAACCTGACCCTAACAGTTTCCTCTTGTTCAAATAACGTACAAGACCTGACCTCAATGTGACCTGCACACAGGTCACCGTGAGGTCACAGGATCATTTGACCTTTAGAAAGAGTCGGTTTTGACCTGTGAGTCACCTGGCAATAGGTCAGTTTAACCTCACAGGATCTCGTGACCTGCAGGAAGGGCATGGTTTGACCTGTAGAGTGACCTGTACACACACCACCATGGTCTCACAAGATCCTTTGACCTGTAGAGACAAAGAGGGTCTGACCTGTGGGTGACCCATACATAGGTCACTGTGGGGTCTCAAGGTCTCTTGTTGGGATGAGAAAAAGAGACGAAGAAGAGGAACCAGAGAGTCTTGGTGTCTTGAAGGTTCTAACAACTCTTCTCTTGCAACCTCCTCCTCTTCCTCTTCCTCCTCCTCCTCCTTCTCCTCTTCCTCCTTCACCTCCTCCTCATCCTTATCCTGCACCAATGCCCCGATCTTCTCTTCACGTTTTCCTTCAGGAGATAAACGTCCTTTATTTCAAACTATAAATCTCCACAGTGAACTAAGACTTATTTGGACTTGGTCCTCGTCATCTTCTTCATCGTCTTCCTCTTCCTCCACTTCTTCTTCTGCTTCTTTCTCCCCCTCTTCTTTCTCTCCTTTCATCCTTCTCTTGTTTTCTTCTTGTTTCTTCTTTTGTTGTGAGAAATGCTGGACGGTAAGGATTCTGTTGCTTACCTGAGGGTGGGAGGCTGAGGGAACCTGTCTCGAAAGAAGACTTGGCCGATTGAGACCTTTTTGGAAACGGACCAAAAACAAATCTGAACTGTGTGCATTCTTTGTTTATTCGTTAATTCGATCAATTCATTTGTTTTCATTTTATTAATTTAATTGTTTGCTTTTTATTATATATATTTATTTATTTATTTTATTTTTATTTATTTTATTTATTCATTTTATTTATTTATTTTTTATTATGATTATTTTTGTTTTTACTCATAGCGAAGAATACACTTGTCACGCGAGGTTTCAGCCTTGGCTTCGTCATTGTGGTGAAAGGGATTTGTGGTGCGGAAATTCGCGCCCTTGAGTTCTAAAATGAGTTTTGCGGGACAATGGAGTCTGCACCCCTGACCCCTGATACCCCCTCCCGCAAAAAAAAAAAAAAAAAAAAAAAAAAAAAAAAAAAAAAAAAAAAAATAAAATCCTCTTTAATACACACCCGTGTCCCCGTTAGACTACCTGGTTACTGTGGTGTTATGTTGAAAAGGGTTGACGGTAAAACCGTGTCTTTCAGTGGTTTTGTTCATGTGCATTAATTACCAAAAAAAAAAACAAAAAAAAACGATGGCTTATTTTTTCGCATTTTATTACGAAGCGTAAAACAAAAAATCTTACAACGCGCCCTGACGGTCGTTCTAGGATTGACGTCATCAACCGCGATTTACATGGCGCGAAATTTGAAATGCGTTTCACGGGGTGTTGACTTTTATTGTGGGATTGTGTAACAAGGGCAGGATTAAAAAGAAAGTAGCCATTGAATATATTTATCTGTTATTATTATTAAATGTTTCCGGCCCAGTTTATGAAAAAAAATACCCTGCCGGTTCCTCTTTAAAGTTTATGCAAGAAGGAAACTATCAATATTCAATAGGAATTACGAAAATAGGCGATCCCCAGACTTCCTTCTTCGTCACATGTAATTAAGCTATCCGATACATAGGAACACAGTGACGATGTTCTTGTTCCCCCCGCCACAGGGGGACAGAAGAAGAGGAATCGTAGAGGTGATAAAGGAGATATTAAAGGAGAAAGACAGAAGCCAAAAGCGAATCACCATTTCTCTCAAGTGGATATTTGTCTCCATCTGCGTTACTGTGGTCAGTAAGGGTACCACTAAAGTCCCCCTAAAGTATTGACTGCATAAAGATTGTGGAGTGAGTATATCCCCTAAGGAGAGGATAAGAATAATAGTAATAAATGTAAATAATGATAGTATTGATAATGATGGTAGGTTAATGATAATGAAAATTATGATAATTTATGATAATAATGATACAAATATAGAAGTCATTATAATAACGACAATAGGATGGTGATAATGATTATAGTATTATTGATAATGATATTATTAATTATAATGATCACGACAACAGCAACAATAATAATAATAGTAACATATAACCATGATTGAAAAAGTACATGCGATATTTGCATCATGAATATATTGCATATATATATATGATAACACATGCATAATATATAAGGTATGCAAATGTATATTATTTTAAGACGAGTAGGGTTGGGCGTGGAAAGATTAGAGTAATTTATGTCAGCGGGGGTTGATTTTCGAAGCGGAGACTTCAACTGTGGGGAGGTGCATGGCGATGTTATGAAAAGAGCAATGGGGGGCAGGTAGTGCATGGGGGGGAGAGCGAGGTACCAGCGGGGAGGGTATTGTGAACATGGGAAGGGGGAGAATTTAGACATTTGAGTTTTGGGGGAGATAGGGTGACACTTGGGGGATGGGAGGGGGGAAGGGGGGATACGAATTCAGGGGTGGGGGAGGAGAAGGGGATTTAAGGGGACGATTACTTGCCCCCAGGGACTCGGCATCTCCTATGCAAATGTCCACACGGGGGGATTTAGGTGCGGGACCCCTGCTGTTCCCCGTCTACCTGCTCCTGACTGCTCATCATCAAATACGGCGTCCTTGTCTTCTTCCTCCTCCTCCTCCTCCTCCTCCTCCTCCTCCTCCTCTTCCTTCTCCTGCTCCTCCTCCTCCTTCTACTTCACCTCCTTCTCTTCCTTTTCCTCATCCTCCTTTTTCTGCTCCTTTCTCCTCCTCCTCCTTTTTTTCCTCCACCTCCTTTTCCTTCTCCTCTTTCTCATCTTCCTTTTTCTCCTCTCCTCCTCCTTTTCCTTCTCCTCCTCCTCCTCCTTTGCCTCCTATTCTCACACCTCATCTTTTCGTCTTCATCTTTCGTTTTCACCTTTCTCTTCTTCATCTTTCTGATCTTCTTCCTTCTCCTTCTCTCCCTCCTTTTCCTCCCCTTCCTCCCCCTCGTCCTCTTGTCATACCACTTTTTTATCTTTATTTCAATAGTTTTCGTCTTTTTCCTCCACCTCTGTCTCATCTTCATCCCTCCTCCTTCTCCTCCTCCTCCTATGCCTCCTCCCCTCCTCCTCTTCCTCCTCCCCTCCTCCTCTTCCTCCTCCCCTCCTCCTCTTCCTCCTCCTCCTCTTCCTCCTCCCCTCCTCCTCTTCTCATACCACATCTCGTTATTTTCATCTTCACTGCAATCGTTGTCGCACTTTTCCACCTCTCACTCATCTTCCTCTCCTCCTCCTCCTCCTCCTCCTCCTCCAACTCCATTCTCGTACATTCTTATCATGAGGTCATCCTCCACCAAGGCTGACCCTTGTTGAACCCCTTCAACCTCTCAACCTCTCATCCTCGACCCCGCCCCCACCCCCCCTGATGCCACCTGGAGATAAAACCCGTCCTTGCAACCTCCTACCACCAACCAACACCTCAGTGCAACCTCAGCCCGGGCCATAGGTCGCAACCTCATCATATTGGCCCATCATCCCACAGCCTTTATGAATTTTATGTAGACAATATTTTATGGACTAGTGACACCCCTATGGCCCAGAGTCACGCAACGTTCGTTTATGATGGGAAACTAACCTTTGCTCAGAGATGAATAGTTATTACTTTTATCTTGTACTATCCCGCCTATCTTCTAACCTTCTTGAATATCTAGTTTACTATTTCTTTGAGTCCGCATGATTGGTGCTATATTGTCCACATAGATAGAAGCGCTAGTGATTGGCAACGCATCAGTCAGTCAGTCCGTTGCCCCTGATCTCTCTCTTGCAGGAGGACCGCGGCCCCCAGGTACCCGGCAATGATCTCCGGGCGGTCCGTAAATCACTCAGGGCTGATATGTAGTTTTGTTGTCAAGGGATTGATAGTGCGGGGCACTAGTAAGGAGATGTTCTTTGTCGTCTTTGTGGTAACATAAGAACATAAGAATGAGGGAAACTGATCATTTTTCCTTCATTCTTGTGTTCTTGTGTTCTTATGTTATCACACAGACGACACAGAGCATCTTCGTACTAGTGCCCCGCAATAACAATCCCTAGAGTTAGGGACCCGCCCGGATGGTAGATGCATCCAGGACAGTTTGAATCTGTGGTCAGGTCTATTTTGTGTTGGTTCTGTTTCAGTGCTGAGTGGTGACCTGAACGCAAGAGTGCTTGTGTGGTTCTTACTTGATGTGGGAATTTTTTTTTATATTTATTTATTTATTTATTGTGGGGGAGGGGATTTGTGTCTGGGAGTGTTTGTGGCGTATTGAGTTTGGTGGTCTGTCTTAGAGAACTTGTTTCGTGATGCGTGTGTGAAGGCGTTCTTGTGTGGATGATTACTGTAAATGAGTAATGTGCTGCTGCTTTTCTTCTCGTACACGTTCTGCAAGCGCTTTTCGAGAGATGTAGTGTCATGGATATGTGATGTTAAGAGTTCTGTCATAGATCTGTGACCTTGTCAATTTCATCCAATGTTCTCTTGGAAAGATTTTAATTTTTTTTTTTTTTTTTTTTTTTTTTTTTTTCAAATCTAATGTTCTCTTGAAAGGACTTTTGCTTCTGAGTACGGACGTCCCATTACTGTGGTTTTGGTGCATCGTGTTGTCATTCTCAGGATTCCATTCAATAATATTTGTAAATTGTTTGTGTTCGTCTGATTGCTGGAAACCAAGCTATGGAAGCTTAGTCGAGGGTCGTTCTTATGACCTGTTTGAAAATGGGTTTTTAGTTTCTTTATATAGGAAGCGTGGAAGAGGGAGACCAGACAGAAGGTGGAGAGACGAGATTAGAAGTTTGCAGGAGTGACGTGGCAGAGGTTGGCGCGGTCGTGTGAATCATGGAATGCTATGAAATGGCCTTTGTTCAGCAGTGGACTCAGGATGGCTGATTTGATTGATTGATTGATATTTTCCAAAGAACATGCTAACGATGAGTTTTAGTAGTTTTATTTTCTTGTTGATTTTCAGTCGTAATTTTCATAATGTGGGTTGAAATACAAAAGTATAATGACACGTGATACTGATTTGAGTATCATATGGCGTATCGGGAAATGCCCAGTCTCAGCCTAACAACCTTGTCCCTTGTAGTGCCTTGCAACTTTTTTTTTTTTTGACTCGTACAACCTGAACAGTTTTGTGGTAACAACCCCCTCTTGTATGAATAAAATCATCTGGTGACAAATGGAATAAAATTTTAAAGTTTGTCACTTAAACCCCTTCATTCTGGTGACCCGCCATCTCCCCCTAATTACAAAAATAGATAAATAAATTCATAAATAAATGCAACAAAATTAAATTGAAAAATAGAAATAAGATAATCTACCGCTAGTGGGAATATAATCATTATCGTACGTCACCAGTGCTTAAAAAATATTTGTTGGTTGCCATTTGTCATCGCTTTTCCCACTCCCCCCCCCCGCCAATTCCCCCCACTCCAATGCCACCCCCACCCCCACCCCCATCCCAGCCACTCGACAGGGCACCGCGGTACGTCCCATTCAATAATGTATGGCTCGAACGGGAAATAAATATATCGCTAAGCTGCTTATCAACGTACGTGGCCAGTCCCTCTCTTTTTTTTTTCTTTCTTTTTTTAACTGTCACCTTCTTCAATGTGATGTCATGTTTGGTCAAATCTAATGCCGGATTCTGTCTCTTCGTTTCTCTCTCTGTCTCTCTCTCTCTCTCTCTCTCTCTCTCTCTCTCTAAATTGTAAAATCAGAAATGAAACGATAACAGAAGTGAAAAAGGAGTACTAATAGTGGAAACATTATGACCAGAAATGCATGATATGAAGATTACGAGAATCAAAACACAAGAATGGCATCTCACTACTTCGACGAAGAAATTATTAAAAAAAAAAAAAAAAAACGAAAACTGAAAAAAAACTGATCCGCCCCAGATTGGCTAATGCTGCAGTAGTATGGTCTGCGCAAATATAAATAAATGAATAAATAAATAATAAATAAAATAAATAAAAAATAAGAGAGAGAGAGTTCAAAAAGCGACAGCTAAAATGATTACCATCCTAGCCGAGAGAAAACACAATGACTAGACAAGCCCGAGTTGACAACATTTAATTAGTGTTCAAAACTATGAAAGAAACGGATACAGTGAACAAAGAAGACTTCCTAGAAGGAAAAACAAAATACACAAAAAGAAACTAAAAAAGAAGAGGTATTTTAAGGACATTAAGATTTTTTTTTTTTTTTCGTGCAGATCCTTTGAATTGTGGAACATGGAAAAAAATAGAACGGTCAGAAAATTTTAGCAAATATATAGCCAAGTTTAACCTGTATATTAGAGCTAAGCAAATCCTTATTCACACACATACACACACACACACACACACACACACACACACACACACACACACACACACACACACACACACACACACACACACACACACACACACACACACACACACACACACACACACACACACACACACACACACACACACACACACACACACACACACAGAGA
>NC_134812.1:31803434-31813434 GCF_046742065.1 Oratosquilla oratoria
AACGGTATTTTTCGCCCTGACTGTACCCTCAATATCTCATCCTCAGCCCTCCTCCCTTTTTTTTTTTTTTTTGTTTTTTTTCTTCTTTCTTTTTCTTTTTCTTTTTCAAGTCTCTATTAGTGCCTCCACCTCCTTCTCGTACACCTCTCTCTTTCCTACTCTTCCCGCTTTTCTGCCACCTTTTTTTTTTCTTTTTTCTTTCTGTTTCATCTTCGCCCTCTCTCCCTCTCCCTTTTCCGTTTAATTTTCTTTCTGTCTCTCTCCTACATATCCTGTCTCTTCTCCTTTTCATTCTCCTTCTCCTTTTTTCTCTTCTCTTCCTCCTATTCTTCCCATTCCTTCTTCTCCTCTTTATCGTCATCATCATCATCACCATCATCATTCTTCTTTTACTTTCCATACCTCTCACATTCTTCGTTGTACTCTTCCTACTCCTAACTAATGTTCCTGCTTCTCCTCTTCCTCCTCCTCCTTCTCCTCCTCCTCCTCCCCCTCCTCCTCATGTCCCCTCTCATCTTTCTCCTCCTCCTCCTCCTCTTCCTCCTCCTCGCTCCTTTTTTTCACCCGAAGACTATGGGCGTGGCGCAATTCCCTTGGGGTTCGTCAGCGACTTTTCGCGCTGGAGATCGCGTCTTCTGGTCCGTCGCCTTTCGTAGGTAACCTTCAGGATCTAAAGGGAACTTGATGATCTAGTAGTCTGAGATGTCGGCTCGTGTCCTCAGGTTTCTGGGTTCGAGTCCTTTAATGCAGTTGTTATTGTACAGGTACCAATGGAGTTGGGATAATTTATTGATGAATTATATGAGTTTGGAAAATCGGGAATAGAAATATAAAATCAAGCGAAGAAATAGAATGTATGGAAGGTTAGAAGAGCAAAAATCTCCGCCAAAGTAGTTAATTGATTTAGATATTTATTTATATATTTATTTTGATTCCTCGGATTGTGATACGGATCATCACCATAATTTAATGAAGTACTAAGGTCATCCTCCAAAACTCAAAAATAAATAAATGAAAAAGATAAAAATGAATATTTTTTGCGTACATTTGCTAGTTAATTGATTTATATATTTATTTATATATTTATTTTGATTCCTCGGATTGTGATACAGATCATCACCATAATTTAATGAAGTACTAAGGTCATCGTCAACAACTCAAAAATGAATAAATAAATAAATGAATAAAATAAAAATTAAATTTTTTTGCGTACATTTGCTAACAAATTATTTAGCAAACACGACCAAAAACATAACCTCCTTGTTAGAGTTAATCACCGCATAACAAGTGCACCTTTCACATGAACGGTTGCAACGATACATACGGTACATACACACTAAAAGTGTTGCTGATTTTATTCTGGCTAGGCTCCAGACTATTTTATTCAGCTGAGGAGACTTCACTGTTTGAACTCGTAAAATAGATAACGAACAGAAGAGCATAAGAATGGAGGAGACTTCAAGAGACCATATGGCCTACACTAGGCAGTTCCATGTCCCTTACCACATTTCATCCCTATACTTGAAGTTATTTAATCGCCTCTTAAAACAACCAATTGTTTCAGTGTTCACTAAATGGTTACTAAGTCCATTCCATTCGTTAACCATTTTGTAGGTGAACCAGTTTTTGCCTATTTCCTTCTTAAATTCCTGATGAAAATATTCCACAAACTGTTCGATAGGTACAAGGGGGGGGTTAATTCTCCCCTCCCCCAATGCGAACGTATTCCCCCACCCCCATACCCCCATCTCCCCATTAGAAAACTATAATTGCTATAGTTCCGGCCTATGCACTATACTACCTTGACCATAGGATAAGGGACAAAGATTAATGTATTCCTCTACGAGGTCACTCTTTTTTCTTTCGTACCCATCCATAAGAACCCCTCCTTTTATTTTTCGTAGCCCAAACCTCGAATTATATTTTGTACCCAACCACAAGCACACCCACATTTTTCCCGTAGCCATGCCAGTACAATCATTTTTTATATATTTTTTCTCACAGCCACTCCAGTGAAAATTAAATTATTTTTCATAACCAAATTCCAACAGAATCTCTCTTGTTTTCGTAGGCAACCCCAAGTGATTTGCATGTATTTCTTATTGCCAACCGCTTAATTCAAATATTTTTCGTAACCTACTCCCAGCTGCTTGTTCTGCGTCATTTGGGCTGACGTGTCATTTGGGCTGACGTAGACTCTTGCTGGTTTCCAAAGAAAGCTTCCATTTTGAGGTCAGAGACTGACAGCCAGATTACAAAGTTTCTCTGCGCCAACAAAGGACACGACGCTCGGTGACCGATGGACTTGCTTACCAAGGCCAGGATTAAAGTCCTTTTTTATTTTTATTTTATTTATTTATTTAGATATTTATTTATTTATTTTGGTGGCTCAATGAAAACATTGCCCAAAATAGATAATAAACACGAAGAAAATGAAAATAACGAAAAAATGTGATTCACTGAAAAATATAGAATTACAAACCGACTATTTGGCAACATTGAAGAAGGAATCCTCCGCCAGATTAAAAAAAATGGCAGATAGATGAGGCAGAATGGGCCAAGTCTGAGAGAAGAAATGAAGTAGAGAGAGACGCGGCAGAGTAGGCCAAGTTAGTTAGTGGATTAAATCTTATATTGCACGGTAGGGATTGGTAGCAGTTAAAGTTAAAATAGATACTAAGGATTAGATTTGTCTAGTAATATAAAGGATTACGGAACGTAATAACAGAACACGGAACAGGCTGGAACAGTGAACAGTAAGAAGATCTACGGGTAAGAGGATAGAGTGAATGAGGGAGGGAGGGAGTGAGAGATGGAAGGGGTGAGGGAGGGTGGGAGTGAGGGAGGAAGATAGATACGATCTAGTAAAGGGAGAGAGAGAGAGAGAGAGAGAGAGAGAAGGGAAATGGGAATGAGGTAGGTCAGCAGAGTTTCAGGGTTGGAATGTCAGTGAAGGAAAGGTCACGGATTTCTTTATTAAAGTGATAGGTAGGAGTCACAATTTTTTTTCATTTGTTTTACTTTATTTATTTATATATATATTTATTTATTTGTTTGGATTATTTTATCTAGTGTGTTTTCTTTTTATTCTTTTTTTATTATATCTTGTTTTATTTTTGTTTTTTCATTTGCATCTTATTTATATATTTCTATTATTTATTTATTGGTATTCATTATTTTTATTTATTATTATTATTTTATTTATCTATTTATTCATTTATTTATCAATTTATTTTTTGCCGAGGATAGTATGAATTAGCAGATTTAGCAGGTAACACATTTAGCATTCAGCAGAAAAGAATCATTAAAGTATACCGCCACGAAATGAAAGACAGCAACAGGACGAAATTGAAGACGAAGACAAAGTTAACTCTTTCAGTTAAAATTTGATTTAATCACCAGGCGCTAGCAATAACGAAACGAAGTTAACTTAACTCGCTTCCTTAACTTTTTCACTGCTACTGACAATATATATATATATATATATATATATATATATACATATATATATATATATATATATATATATATATATATATATATATATATATTCTGGCTGTCGTCAGACTATTTTTTTCTTCTGAGGTTAACCATGGTCTTGGATCATGTGTTGGAATCATGATCGACAGTTATTACCCTCACGGAAGAGAGCTCAGAGCTCATATATGACCGATCTATAAGTAATGCTGTAACCTTACACGCACACACACCCAACTCCCCGCCCACAAGAGTTGGAGTAACGACTCGCAGCGCAGCGATACTGAAACTATTTCAGCGCTGGGCGGGATTCGAACCCTGGCCGGTGTAGCAGCATTTGCGAACGCTACCAGTGCGCCGTCGAGTCGTGTATCTGTGTGTGTGTGTGTGTGTGTGTGTGTGTGTGTGTGTGTGTGTGTGTGTGATATCCCGCGCCTGTGTGTATACGGAAGTGCGATGCTAATTGCTGTGAGAAAGCAAAGGTAGTTAGTGAGGGTAATTTGGAAGGAGGGAGGAGGGGAAGGAGGGGTGGAAGAGGAGGAGGGGTGGAAGAGGAGGAGGAGGAGGAGGAGGAGGTGGAGTAGAGGAAACATTAAGTACTGATGGAGAAAGAGAAGGTTGAGAAGGTGGTGGTGAAGGAGATTTTGGTGATGGAGGAGGAGGAGGAGGAAGAGAAAGAATGGACACACATAGAGGAAGAGGAGACAGAGGAGATAGTGATGATGAAGGAGGGAGATGAAGAGGAGGAGGTGGGGGAGGAGTTAGTCGAAGAGGAAGAGGTAAGAGTGAAGATTTGTCACAGAGAGAGGAGATGAAGAGGAGGAGGAAGATGAAGAAGAGGCAGAGTAGGAGGAGGAGGAGGGGTTAAGTGTTGACAAAGAAGGAGGAGATGGAGAAGAAGAAGAGGAGGAGGAAGAGGCAGAGTATGAGGAGGGGGTAAGGGGTTAAGTGTTGACAAAGAAGGAGGAGATGGAGAAGAAGAAGAGGAGGAGGAGGTGAAGAAGAGGAGGAGGAGGAGGAGGAGGAGCAGGGGGTAAGGGGTTAAGTGTTGACAAAGAAGGAGGAGATGGAGAAGAAGAGGAGGAGGAGGAGGAAGAGGAGGAGTAGGTTCTCGAGGCCTAAAGAGAAAAGAGTGAGGTCTCCAAGGACGACCTCGACTGATGAGAGGTCGGAGGGGGGAGGTGGGGGGAAGGAGGAGGGGGGATGAGAGGAACATAACGAGATGGGATCAGTGGGGGGGGAGGGGGGAGTAAAGTGACGCTGGGGGGGGGGGAGATAACGGCTGTGACATCATCAACCTTCGTTTGGTCCACAAAGGTTTCCGTAACCTGAATGAAATCGTCAGGCGTCTGCGCAAATTTTTTCGTCCTTGTTTATCTGTTTATGTACTCATTTGTGTATCGTTTCGTGTGTTTTTCTATCTATATTTTTTCTCTCTATTCATTTATCATTTTGCAGCGCCTCATTTGATGGTGGTAATTGCTTTCCTGTTTCACTCTCTCTCTCTCTCTCTCTCTCTATCTATCTGTCGTTCTTTCTCTCTTTTTTCTCTATTTCTCTTTCTATCTCTCTCTTTAAATCTCTTTCATTTTCTTTCACTCTCTCTCTGTCTCTCTTTCTCTCTCTCTCTCTCTCTGTCTCTCTCTCTCTCTCTATCTCTCTTTCTCTCCTCATTGCGACTATATAGGCCATAACTATTGATGTGTCGTGACGTGTACATTACCGTATATGCACTCAATTTCATTTATTCTATTTGTTTAATTATTGTTGTATTTTTTATATTTTATTAGGTACTTTTTTCTCCCATGGGCCTTGCGTAGCTGTTATTAGGAAAAACAGT
The DNA here is from genome assembly GCF_046742065.1 of Oratosquilla oratoria. NCBI lineage: Eukaryota > Metazoa > Arthropoda > Malacostraca > Stomatopoda > Squillidae > Oratosquilla > Oratosquilla oratoria. The sequence continues at coordinate 31,808,752 of NC_134812.1, forward strand.
CTATTATTTACTTTTAATCCAAAATACATATGCCAAAAATTTTGTCGAGCAAATGTTTACATATCGCAAGTCACTTGTATCAAGTAACTTACACGCTTGACTTGCCTCTCAACTTGCCCCGTGTAAATGAGGCTTTAGAGGAATTCTCCTTTCGGAGGAGAACGGAGGGGATGGAGGAAGAAGAAGAATGTTGGAGATAAATTTTAAGGACAGATGTTGGTAGTACGGACCTTCACGAAGTTCATGACAAATGGGCAAGAAAAATTTAAGGACAGATATTGGTAGTACGGACCTTCACGAAGGTCATGACAAATGGGCAAGTCAGGATAGGAGAGAGAGACGGGGGAGGGGGGGGGAAGAGGAGGAAGGGGGAAGAGGAGGGGGAGGGGGAAGAGACGAGGGAGTGGGGAGAGGAGGAGAGGGAGGATGAGACGGGAGAGGAGAGGGAAGGGGGAACAGGAGAGGGAAGGCGGGTGAAGAGGAGGAGAGGGAGGAAGGAGGGGGAGGGGGAAGAGGAGGGGGGAGGGGGAGAGGAAGGGGAAGGGGAAGAGACGAGGGAGGGGGAGAGGAGGGGGAGGAGGGAAGAGACGGGAGAGGAGGGGGAGGGAGGAAGAGGAGGGGGGAAGAGGGTTAATCGTGATGTTTGAGACCGCGAGTAACAGGTCGGATTTGATTCGGGAAGAAAGAAGGAGGGAAGTGGAGGAGGGATATGGAGTGGGAAGTGGGATTTGGTAGTGGTGGAGAAGGAGGTAGGACATGAGGAAGGGATTACTGGTGGCGGAGGAGGAGGAGGAAGAAGAGGAAGAGGAATGGAAGAAGAATGTGATGTGATATAAATCCTTTCCAATGGCCGTCGCCGACGTCAGGCTATTTTATTCATCTCCTTGACGCCCCTCTGGTTAAGGGGAGGCTGATGGAGATGAGGGAGTATGGGGGAGAAAGAAGACGAGGATGGGGAGCTGTTGGAGGAAATAGGGGAGAGAATGGGGACGGAAGCGAAGGTGTTGATAAAGGAGAATTAGAGGTGAGAGGAAGATCTGTGTTTGGCCATTTATATATATATATATATATATATATATATATATATATATATGTATATATATATATTTATATATATATATATATATATATATATATATATATATATATATATATATATATATATATACACACACATAATTACATTTATGATTATACTGTATATATTTTATGCATACCTTCATACATTATACATATAACTCAACACAGTAATATACATTTAAGAAAAAAATTACTTATACATTCACAAACACAAGTATGCACACACACACACACACACACACACACACACACACACACACACACACACACACACACACACACACACACACACACATAATTGCACTTATAATTATACTGCATATGTTTTATATATACCTTCGTACAATATACATGTAATTCAATATATATTTTTTCCACATTTATATACATTTAAGAAAAATTACATTCACAAACACAAGCACACACACACACACATACACACACACACACACACACACACACACACACACACACACACATATATGTATATATATATATATATATATATATATATATATATATATATATATATATATATCAACCACAATTCACTTTAATTCTAAGCCATCAACATCGAGAAACTCGAGGAGGCATACATACAGAAATTGATACGTGGTACAGCTAAGGACTATATACACATAGATGTATATATATATATATGTATATGTATACACACACATATGTGAGGGAGAGGATGAAGGAAAAATTAATGTGGGAGTGTTAGAGAGGTGAGAGAGGGAGGGAGGGACTGGGGGGTAGGAGGGCAGCGAAGCGAGACAATGGGTACACGTCCAACGGGGTGATCTTGGGTCGTGATAGCTCTGGGTTTGTATGTGCGTGCCCCCCCTTCTCCCCCACCTTCCCCCTTTCCCCCTCCTCTCCCCCTCTCTCTCTCTCTCTCTGTCTTTCCTCCTTCCGTTCTCCTGTTTCTCTTCTCTTCCTTAAGTTCTCTTCTTCATCCTTGATTTCCTTTCCTCTTCCCTTCTCCGTTGCTATCTTTTATATTTTCCCTCCTCTCTTCTCTCTTCTCCTTCCTTTCTCTCTTCACACTTTCCATCTTCCTTTTCCCTTTCCCTTCCTTTCCCCCTTCCCTCCCCACTCCCCTTCCTCCCCACTCCCCTTCCTCCCCACTCCCCTTCCTCCCCACTCCCCATAACTCCCCACTTCCCATATACTCCCATTCCCTCCCCACTCTCATTCATTCCCCACTCCCCTTCCTCCCCACTCTACTTAACTCCTCACTCCCCTTCCCTCCCCACCCCCTTCCTCCCCACTCTTCTTACCCCCCACTCCCCTTACTCCCCACTCCCCTTCCCTCACCTCTGTCCCTCCACTGTCCCTCCCCTCCCTCCCTATCCCTCCTCCTCCCCTCCCTTCCCTCTGTCCCTCCGCTCCGCCCTCTCCCCCCTGCCCCCCTTTGCCCCCCTTCCTCCTCCTCACTGGAGCCATCGCATTGTCCTGTTGCCTGTGCTCACACCCAGGTAAGCTAGGGACGGTCGGGGGGAGGGGGAGAGGGGGAGAGAAGAGCGGCTACAGGGGAGCCAAAGGCCATTGGAGGGAAGGTGTAGGGGTTGAGGACTCCTCCCCCCTCCCCCTCCCCCCCCCACCGCTCCTCGAACTCGTAGACATTCAAGAAGTGGGCCGAGCCCATAATACCGTGGACCATCACGATCCTCACAACATTTTCCATCCAATAATATTTTGCTTTATTTATTTTCCTTTTTTTCTTTTCTTTTTTCTTTTTCTAATAAACCAGTTGGCTGTCACGACTTCTACGATATTTTCCATCCAAAGATTTTTTTTTTGTCAAACATTTTTTTTTTCACCGTTATTAAAAAAAGAAAAAAAAATATATGGTTGTGCACTTGTTCATGCCAGTCATCGTTTGTTGACCTAATGGTTCTACGCCGTTCCACCCACGCCCACACGCCCACGCACATCATCTCTACACCCACATCTCTACACCCACAACCGCTGGAAGGAACTCGAAGAAGATACGAATTCCGGTAATGTTCTTGCAGAAATTTTTGTATTTGAAACGCCGTGTCACCAGATGCTACCCGAAGAGATGAATAAAATCGCCTGGCGAAAGGAGATCGTAGAAGTGCGATCTTAAGATTAAACGCAAACTGAGACGCAGTCGACACAGGCGACGCAGCACAGAGCAAAAAGGCAGACTTCCTGTTGCTGAATTGAAGCACATTTTGTACTTCTTTCTCACTTGAAATACGGAGGTAGTACGCCTAGAAGCATTTCAAGTGAGAGGGAAGTACAAAATATACTTCACTTCAGGAACAGAAAGTCTGTGTCCCCTGTGTCGCCAACGTCTCAGTTTGCGCTCAGGCTAAGCCTTGAGGAACCTTCTTCGGTTGATCGAAGTTGTTTAGACCTAAGAGGAACAATGCACATCGAGGTCATCTTCTTTGTACATATCTACCGAAGTGGGTCTCAGACTTGAAGGATGATGACTTGGGGGGGGGGAAGGAGGAGGAGAGGAGGAGGGAGGGGAGATGGGCATTATCCGCTAGATGAAAATCTCCTAGTAACAACAAAAGAAAAGAAAAATACACTAAGGGTTGATAATCAATGCTACTAAATTGGCGAGGCCTATGAAGTCATTACAAACTTTTTTTTTGGGGTGGGGGTGGGGGGGGAAGGGTGAGTCCAGACTTCAAATTGACCCTAGAGCAAACAAGTCCTCCTTAACGAGTGACCCATCCGGGAGCCCCTTGACGGCTTCTGCCGCAGGCAAGAACCAACAGAAGATTCCCCTTGGGAGGAACCCCTGACGAAGTGGATTCGACTCGTAAACAAAGGGATTCTGATTCAGTCTAGCCTACTTCGGGAAGGGATGGGGTGTCCCAGTGGATAGCGTTCTCGACCCATGGTGATGCTGACGTCTCAACTGAATAAAATCGTTTGGTAATACCCAGAATAGATACACAAAAGGACATTATTGTTATTATTATTATTATTATTATTATTATTATTATTATTTTTAAGTTTGATGAAAAATGCTTCGGCGGCAGATTGAGTAATTACATTTAGTGACGTTGCTCTGGCCAAAGATATGGTTTCAAACTCGTACTGAAAAAAGAACATAGATCTAATATAAACATATGCAGGGTATAACATGATCGCTGCACCCTTCACAAGAACGTTCAAAGGATCAGTTTGACCGTGGGCTAGCAGGAAGGTAAGCCCATTTGCATACTAGGGCTACTTTCACGACCTCCAAAACACCCCATTACCTAATGGAAAGACCTATCATCCCTCGGGTAGGATTTATGACGTAGGTAATGGGGTCGATGACGTCAGATTGAGGATTTATGACGTAAGTATGGGGATTTATGACGTAATAGTAGGTTCTCACTGTCCAGCTATGGTTAACCTCTTTCATCGCAGTGAAAGACTAGAATGATGAATTATTATGAGTACACCTAGGATGAGGTGGATGGATGGGGTGAAGGGGGCTTTGGGGAAGAGGGGAATGTCTGTTGAGGAAGGAAGGGAGAGGACGGAAGACAGAGGTGAGTGGAGAATGGTTGTATATGGATGATGTTGTGACTGCATGAGGAGGAATAGGCGGGGGGGGGGGCCGGG
>NC_134812.1:31818434-31833434 GCF_046742065.1 Oratosquilla oratoria
TAAAAACAGACCACGCCTCCTTTCGTTCTTGACCAATCAGGATTCATTTTCAGTGACGCGTATTGGAGGAGGGGGCGTCTGCGTCGGTCACAAAGAGGTTTGCTATTGGTTGGGAAGAAAAGTGGGCGTGTCTTGTTTCGCCTGAGATTGGTGAGTGTACCACCAAATACAGCACCATCACATCCTCTTCTTCCTCCTCTTCCCCCTCTTCCTCCTCTTCATCCTCTTCCTCCTCCGCGTCTTCCTTCCCCTTTTCTTCCTTCCCCTCCTTCCTGCCCCCTTCCATTCTCAGCTCCTGCATAAGCTTGTATCAGACAAGGCAGATTTCCAGGAAATGTTTGGAGGGATTTGTTTGACTGTAAAAGATCTTGTTTATGGTTAGTTTAACTTGTATTACAATATCCTAAAGAATGAATGTGTTTGAAACAATGATTACTCTTTGTTTTATATTTGGTTACATAACGAATATTTTATTTATTCTTTGAATGATCATATAAGAAATATAGTTTAAAATTTCACTATTCCAACGAATTCCCAACAGTTGTTGAAAACATCCTCAGAATCGACTTGACGTCACGTACCTTTTAGACATTCAATGATTGGTCGGACCAAACAGAGCGACATGACGTCACGCCCAAGCCCCGCCCCCGTGCCGTTGAACAGACATGGCGTACCTCACAAGCCTTGTGCAATATCGTTCGTACACCTCTTAGCTTGAGCGTTTATATGGACGCCGTCTTGTACAAACACAATCGGGACTTTTTAGAGCAGATGTACTTTGATTAGCATACAGAAACTCCGCCTCACTTTCGATCTTGGATGGAGAGTTTTTCTCTCGACTTAATTAATCCAGCCACTTTTCGTGGGCTCCTCCTATAATCCCTTAAATACGGTTACATCCTTAATAGTTTCCTCTCCTTTCAAATGCACCCAGACGATTTTATTCATCTGAAGGAAGCAGATTCGGGATTGACTGAGGTCTATCCCACGTTTTGTTTTAAGTCCGACACTTTAATGAATAAAATCATCTGGTATGTGTGAAGAAATATATTGAAGACGCCATGTTGAAGGCAGTTGGGAGTGGGAATGTGCAATAGACAGACTCAGTGATGGTTTCTCGATAGTCGTGGGTTCGAATCCTTCCCATTACGCCATCTTGTTGAAAGAGGCTTCCCTCTAGTTATTATCTAGGTTCTCCTTGGGTATTATGGCCCGTATTTGCCCCAGAATTTTAGCTAGGATTCTATAATTTCTTGAACACTTACATGAGGAAATCTCTGAACAGTTGACAATCTACCCGTGGGAGTTCGGTGCACACCACCAATTGACTGACGTCGTACGTCCAGAATTGAGAATGGGAAGTTGTTCTGGTTGCCAGTAACGTGAATTGTTGATGATTAAATTGTAACTATTAAATATATGTTACTGTGGGATGTTTCTTCATATAGATTTGTTAAACTTTTTTACATTTTTCTCAACCAGTTCCGTCTCCTGTTAATGTACAGATTAATTATATTATACGAATAAAATTTGTAACTGATTGAAGAGTTCCCTGTACATAATCTTATCTCGCAGGAAATTTATCCTTTATGATAGATATCGCATATCTTGAGATAATAGTCGTTATGTATATATATGATGTATGCATATATGAATATATATATATATATATATATATATATATATATATATATATATATATATACATATATATATATATATATATATATATATATATATATATATATATATACAGGGTGGGGAAAAATCGCCATACATAGGAAAAAATATTGTTTTTGATAAGAAACAATTTTTAAGAATGCATTTATTTAACAGGCTCAATATGGTTACCATTGTTTTGAATACACAGTGTCTGAAGATAAAAACGTGTGTGTGTGTGTGTGTGTATATATAATATATATATATATATATATTTATATATATATATATATATATATATATATATATATATATATATATACACACAGTATATTATATGTCTGGATAAACTACGCCAGTATTACTGTCACTGATCTTTAGCCTTGACGCGCTCGATTTAGACGTGATTTCAACTCGCGGCGTCATCGGCGGCGTCTGTCTGAGTCACCACCCCCGAACTCAGCTCGAAAAGAAAAGTCCAAGAGCATCTCTTCCGTTTTCCTCTTGAAGGCCCCCAGAGGCCCCTTCCGACCTGAATAAAGTCGTCTAGTGTTTATTCTCTCGCTGTGTGAATAGAATCGTCTGGTTTCAGCCAGAATAAAATTAAAAGTTCGTCAGTAGCACTGAAAGAGTTGGTCGAAATGGGGATTTGGGAAATGGAAACGGGAAATTGAATTTCAATAAAAAATTTACTCATCTCAGTCCATGTACGAAGTATTTATTTATTTATTTATTCATTATTTGTTTTTATCTTATTTATTTCATTTATGTATTTCTGTTTTTGTCTCTTATTTTCTATTTTATTTATTCGTTTGTTTATTTGTATATTTAATTACTTTAGGTGGAAAGAGTAGTCAGACGGGGAACGAAGGCTCTCTACTAAGGAGTGTGAACCTAAGGTTATCTACAAAGGTCGCGAGTGTTGCGATAAAGGTGCCAGGAAGCTCTGCCTTATCTCCAAATAAAATCCTCCAAGTCTAACCAGAATAAAGCTTTTCATTCTCTGTATTCCCCGTTGAGGTTATCGTCACGTTTAAGAATATAATTCTGATTGCATAAAATTTCATTTGGGGCGGAAAATTAATCCTCACGGGGTTAGAGACTGTGTTGGTTAATCCCCTAAGGAAGTACTATTGGATTTATTTGTTATATTCAGGTTGACGTCAGACGATTTTATTCAGCTGTGGGTGGGACCCCCCCCCCCCACGCCAGAGGAACTTTTAATTTGTTACTTTGGTTCTCTTATGTGTTACTGATCATTACACGTCGAAAATAACCTCTCAATACTAAATCGAATCAATAAATATCCACTAACTCCCTCTAAATTTCGGTTTTTGGCCCTACTTGGGCCACTCTGCGGCCCACTAGGGTGCACTAAGTGTCATTGAGCCAATAGTTGAGGACCAGCTGAGTTATGACGTCAACTGAGAGGAAAAGAAAGGGACGATTCACAAAGAGGATTCTGTCGCGCAACAGACTTCGCGAGAGACACAGAAGACAGAAGCCGCCTCCCAGCCCTCGTGTTACGAAGTTCCGCCTTCAGCTGATTAAAAATCACCTGGCGACATCCAGAAAAGTACTGTAAAGTGTATCATCGTCGTGAAAAGATGGACCCGTTCATTGGCACGTTCGGCCTGAGGGAATTATTCTGTCTGCTGCTAGACGATTTTATTTCGCTGAGGCAAACCTCTGGCACTCAGAGGGTTGAAGTAGGAGGTAGGAGGGTGTTGGTGAGAGGAGGTAAACCTCAAGGGTCATGGAGGGACAGGAGGTAAGACTTGAAGTGCCTCAGACGTACGTCAAGTGATACGAGGTAGGAGGGAGAGTGCCTCACTATAAGAAAGGGAGGAGTATCTCAGGGTAGGAGGTAATGTTCGAAGACATTAGAGGCACAGGAGGCACGGCTCGAGAGCCAAGGAGGTACAGGAGCTGATGTGGGGAAGCTGGGATGGTACCTCCTGAAAGAGAAGAGGGACTTGGAGTGATAAGAGCTTAGACTCTGTAGGCTTGGAAGGATAGGAGGTAAAACTTGAGGACCATATGGAGATAGAGCTAAGGAACTAATAGGAGGCGCGACGGAGGAGGACCGGTCCCTCCAGGAGTCAAGGAGGGTCTTGGAGGGAAAGGAGGTGAAGGTGGAGGTTTCTTAGACGGACAGAAAATAACACTCGAGACATATAAAGGAGAGAGGTAAATAAGTTCGAGAGGTGCTCGAGGCAACGTAACGAAGGAGGGATTGTCCATCCTGCGGGAAGGTATTGTCCCTCCTGGGGAGAGAGATTGTCCCTCGTTGGGGATGAATTGTCCTTCCTTGGGGAGGGATCGTCCTTCCATGGAGAGGAATTCTCTTTACTTTTGGAGAGATTGTCCCTTGTTGGGGAAGAATTGTCTCTCCTTGGGGAGGGATTGTCCTTCCATGGAGAGGAATTCTGTGTACTTGGGGAGGGATTGTCCCTCCTTGAGGAAGAATTGTTCCTCTTTGGGGAGATATTGCCCACCCGTGGAAGAGGAATTGTCCCTCCTTTAGGAGGGATTGTCCCTCCAGGAGGTAGAATTGGCCCTCGTTGGGGAGGAAAAATTTTTCCCTCTTTGGGGAAGAATTGTCCCTCCTTGAGGAAGGATTGTCCCTCCTTGGGGAGCTATTGCCCCCCTCCATGGGGGAGGATTTGTCCCTCCTTTGGGAGGGATTGTCCCTCCTGGAGGTAGAATTGTCCCCCGTTGGGGAGGAATCGCCCCTCCTTGAGGAAAAAATTGTCCCTCTTTGGGTAAGAATCGTCCCTCCTTGGGGGAAGAATTGTCCCTCGTTGGGGAAGGACTGTCCCTCCTTGAAGGGGAAACTGTCCCTCCCGAAGGAGAAGGCCTTGAATCGTCCGCCCCTATTGCACAGGAATTAGATCTGGCGCTCGTATCCCGCGGCTATAGGGAAAGGGACCGGGAGGGGAGTGGAAGGGAAAGGGGGAGAAGTGGGGAGGGAGAGGGGGAGAACGCAGGAGGGAGGAAAGTTTTTGGCGAGAGTTAGGAACAGAATTGGGGAGAAGTTACTCTACCGAAAAGGATAAGAAGAAAGAAAGAAAGAAAGGCAAAGGGAAAGAGAGATAAGAAAGGGTATACTCGTATGTGAACATGCGCAAGTCTGTGTGCGTCTGTGAGCGTGTGCACATGTACGTGAATTTATGTGTACTTGCGGAAAGGGGAGGGGCTTGAATGAGAGAGAGAGGGAGAGAGAGAGAGTCCATTAAATATTTTATTTATGGTCATATATTGGAATATAAATAATGGTACTTTTAACCTCCTTTATGGCTATGACGCTCTTTACAGATTTTCGTCTGATGTGGTTAGTGATAGACGATTTTCTCCAGCGTAGGTCTGGTCCACCGCCCGAACGGGCCTTTGACCAATGGGAGCCCTGGTGTCAGGTGATTAAAATCGCCTGGCGCCGCTAAAATAGAATTGGGAAAAAAGCGAAACTAAGTTGAAGGTCTTTCTGTTGATGCAAAAGGTGTAGACTCGCGAATGGGATCTTGTATTTCGTCTTGGCACTGGAGAGAGAGAGAGAGAGAGAGAGAGAGAGAGAAGACCTAAAGTAAACTATAAGCGATTATTATTTTTATTTGATTATTTGATTGATTGATTGATTTATTTATTTATTTTTCGTTTCGCTTGGGCGCTTTTTCTATGACTCGAATGCACGTTTGGTGTGGATACAGAATCTGATGCTCTTGGACAGGGTTTCCAAATCCACAGATTCACTGGTTACGAGAGTTAGAGATGAATAGATAAATGAATAAGTGAATGAATAAATAATTGAATAAATAGATATGTGTCCATGTGAAGGAAGCATATACAATGCGGTTATTATTATTATTATTATTTTTGTTTTTATTGTTATTAATATTATTATTATTATCATTATTATTATTACTATTATTACTATTATTATTATTATTGTTGTTGTTGTTGTTGTTGACATTATCATCTGTACGTTATCACTGTCCTGACCTTGGCGAGATGCAGGGATGACCCGTCATCCAGGAGGAGCCAAGATAAGGAAGGAAAAGGTGGGGGAAGGGAGTGGAGTATGTGGGGTTGGAATGGGTGGGAGTGGTTTTCTTACATTTTGTTTTTTGGCTACCTCCCTTGTAAGAGGGAAAAAGCCTATGGTATATTTATGAATGTATTATCATTAATATTATTATTGTTATTATTATTATTATTATTATTATTATTATTGTTGTTGTTGTTGTTGATGTTTTTATTATCATAATAATAATAATAATAATAACCATTTCTCGCAAATAGGATTTCTTCCTATGCCCTGCCCATATTTTTTTCTTCAATTATCTTAATCAGCTGTTTTATGAAAACAAACGCGAGGAAATCTTCTGGGGGAAGTCCTACGGATGAATCATCATCTCACAGACACGAAATTTCACTCCTGTAAAGACTCGAACACACAGACCTTAACATACGAGTCAAGAACTTCAGCTACCGGAAGAACACGGTGCCTAGAGTGGAAGGAGGGTTGGGGGGGGGATGGAGGGGGAGATAGTAGGAGGGGAACAGAAGATAACAAAGAATGGTTAATGAAAGTGATAGAATGAAGAGGAGGGAGTGGGAGGGAGGGGAAGGGTTGGCGGGGAAAAGAAAGATGTATTGAAGAAGAAAGACGAAAGAAGGGGGTAAAAATGGAGCTTGAAAGGGGAGATGAGGGAAAGAGAAAGGAGAGAAAAAGAGGAAAGTAAACAGAGAAAAAGAAAAAGAAAAAAAAAAGGAATCGAGAAGCTTCCACGCACATGGAGGAAGCAATACAAAAAATAAAATAAGATAAAAAAATGAAGAAGAGGAAAAAGTAAAGATGATTACTCGACGGTGGAGGGAACGTGGGGGAGGGGGAGAGTAAAGTGGAGGAGGAAAGGGGGATGTGGGAGAGGTTGAGATGTTTGCTTTGAGGGAGAGGAGAGTGTGGGGGAGAAAGGGAAGGAGGGGAAGATGGGGGAAGGGGTAAAAGACAGTGGGGAGGAGGGAGGGAAGGATGATGTAAGATAGGGAGAGACGGAAATAAGGGGAGATAAAGGGAGGATATTGAGAGAATTAGAAATTATTATTTGACAGTGGGGAGGTGGGGGGAGGAGGGGGAGAGTTGATGGAGGAAGGGGGGAAACGTAAAATGAAAAAAATTATTAGTTGTCGATGGAGGGGGAGGGGAGGGGGGTTGCGCAGGTAAGGGGAAGGGCTTATGGAGGGGGTGGGGGGAAGAGGAAAGGGGGAGGGGGGAAGAGGAAAGGGGGAGGGGGGTTGGAAGACGTAGATATTGGTTAGAAGAGGATTAGAGCCACTCAGAGAAGAAAGGAGGTGGAGAGGAGGAGGGGAGCATGAAGAGGGGGAGGAGGGGGAAGAAGGAAGAGGGGAAGGGAAGTAAGAATGGGGGAAGGAAAGGAGGAAGGTAATTTGAATAAGGAGATGGAGACATCCTGCAGCGAAAGACTAAGCGACGTTGCAAGCTTGTATGTCAACCGGGCCGTGGGATCGTTGATTGTACCCGGTCCATCAGGGAGCAAGGACGGAAGAACACGGTTACGATTGTACATACGGGTAGTAACGATGTAGGTAGGGTGAGATCAGAGGAGCTTGTTCGGAATTACAAGGTCCTCCTTCAGGAGATGAAGGAACGTGGGAGCCGTCACGTAGTCTGTGGGATCCTCCCGAGGATCTACGCAGGTTCGTGTTGGAACAGTAGAGCCATAGGGATCAATGATAGGATATCGCAGTTGTGCACACAATTGGGATACCACTTTCTTGATCCTTGGTATCTCTTTTCTAGGCGCCATGACCTTTACGCTTCTGATGGGATCCACCTTACCCGCAGAGGCAAAGATGTTCTTACAAACCTCATTGTGGGAGTTTGTAATGAACCAGCTCCTTTTTTAGGGTAGAAGGCCAAAGGGAAGGGGAAATAGAATGTACTTGGGAAAACAGTGTAGAGTATAGCATTAATGTAGAACAATGTACCAGTATAGGACAAAATATAATTTTAGGATATAATGTCGCTAGAGGACGAAATGTCACATTAGGATATAATGTCATAGGACAAAATGTCGCAATGGGATATAATGACAGTGGAGGACAAAAGATCACGATGGGAAGTAATGATAAAGGAGAACAAAATATCACGATAGGATGTAATGATAATGGAGGAGAAAATATCACGGTAGGATATAATGTCATTGAAGGCCAAAATGTAATTTTAGGAAGGGATACCGGACAGAATGTCAATGAAGGCCAAAATATCATGATAGGATGTAATATCGCTAGAGGACGAAATGACACATTAGGATGTAATGTCTTAGGACAAAATGTCACAATGGGATGTAATGACAGTGGAGGACAAAAGATCACGATGGGAAATAATGATAGTGGAGAACAAAATATCACGATAGGATGTAATGATAATGGAGGAGAAAATATCACGGTAGGATATAATGTCAGTGAAGAACAAAATATAATTTTAGGAAGAGATACCGGACAGAATGTCAATGAAGGCCAAAATATCAAGATAGGATGTAATGACAGTGGAAGACAAAAGATCACGATGGGATGTAATTATAGTGGAGGAAAAAATGTCACGGTAGGATATAATGTCACTGGAGGACAAAATATAATTTTAGAAAGGGATGCCGGACATAATGTCACTGAACGACGGGAGGCCGGCGTGAATCACGGTGACGTAGGGGGACAAAATGTACAAAATAGATCGGATGACCGTAATCGACCAGATGTCCGTGATGGGGGAAATGTTAATTTTGATAGGAGAAATGTTAATGAGGCATTGAATGTCAATGAAGGACCAAATAATAATAATATAGAGCAAGGCATAAATAAAAAACAAAATGATAATATAAGACATGATATTGAAACTCAAAATGTGTCAAAAAGAAATAATCAGGAGTTTCTTAAAACTATGTACTTTAATGCTCGTAGTATTAGGAACAAATTTCAAGAAATACAGGCGTATGTCAAAAGCGAAAATCTCGATATGATAGGAATAACTGAGACATGGTTAAATGGTACAGAGTTCGAAGCTGAATTTAATATTGCGGGATTTAAACACTTTCATCAGGATAGAAACCACAAGAAAGGTGGGGGTGTTCTATTGTACGTTAAAAACAATGTTCATGCTTGTGTTTTAGAGAAAGTGAAACAGGATGCATATGACAGTTTGTGGGTTGAGTTAACCCAAACAAATGGACAAAAAATGAATATAGGTGTAATATATAGGCCAAAGACATTATCATTAGCAGACGACAAACTGTTATTTCAAGAACTGTCTAGTTTCTGCAACCGGGATTTATTGATAATGGGTGATTTCAATTTTACTGACATTGATTGGATGACCCTTGAACATGGCCATATAGGTAGTCGCTTGATTGATTTTCTTGGTGACAATTACTTAATTCAGCATGTAAAAGAGCCCACAAGATATGGAAACTTACTCGATTTATTGATCACTAGCCGCGAAAGCATGGCAACTGATGTAGAAGTCGGTGAATCTGTTGCAAATAGCGATCACAACTTAGTCAGATTCAAACTCCTAAACAATTTTAGAATAGATACTTGTGCTTCTAAAATACCCGATTTCAGTAAAGCTCAGTTCATAGAACTACGTCAGGAGCTTCAGCTTACAGATTGGGAGGAAAAATTAAACGAAAGGCCTGTAGATCAGATGTGGGAAATATTTCAAAATACGCTCACTAAGATGATTCAAACTTACATTCCTTTTAAGGACAGACGTCCCCCAAATCAGGCTCGCCCAAAGTGGCTCGACAAAGAAACTGAAAAAAGTATTGCTAAAAAGAGACAGGCTTATAAGAAATATAAGTGCTCGGGTGCATCTAATGACTATGAAAGTTATGTATCAATACAGAGAGATTTAAAAAAGACAATAAGAAAAAGAAAACGACAATACGAAATGAACATCGCTGAGAAATCCAAAGAGAATCCCAAAGAATTCTATAGTTACATTAGAGATAAAAAGGTTGTTAGGAATCACATTGGTCCACTATTATCTGCTGACGGTCAACTTGAATATTCAAATGAAGGAATGTGTAATCTCTTAAACAATTATTTTAGCTCGGTATTCGTAAACGAAACACCTCAAAGTGAATTCCAAACTGAAACCTGTGAAAAGTCTGGGGTAAACTTACTCACTACGGTAAATATAACAAAAGAAACAATTAAAAGGTGTATAGACAAACTCAAAGTTAATAAAACACCAGGGCCTGACGGTTGGCATCCAAGAATCTTAAAGGAAATGAAAAATGAGATTGTTGTTCCATTAGAAATTATTTTCAAGAAATCCATCATATCCGGAGATGTCCCAAGAGAATGGAAGCTAGCTAACGTTACTCCCATATTCAAAAAAGGTGACAAAAAGAAACCAAATAACTATAGGCCTATTAGTTTGACTTCGATCGTAGGAAAAATAATGGAAACTATCATCAGAGATGCTATCGAATATCATTTAGAAAGTAACCGTTTGATAAATGATAGCCAACATGGTTTCAGACGGAAACGTTCTTGCGTGACTAACTTACTCGAATTCTACAACACAGTTGTCTCGAATTATGACAAAAGAAACAATATAGATTTAATATATCTAGACTTTGCAAAAGCTTTTGATACCGTCCCACACGAAAGACTACTTACTAAATTAGCTTTGCATGGAATAAGTGGTAGCCTATTAGGTTGGACTAGTAATTGGTTGAAAGGTCGAAAACAGAGAGTTGTTTTAAATGGAAAAACTTCTGGATGGAAAAGTGTTGCAAGTGGAGTTCCTCAGGGTTCCGTTCTTGGGCCACTTCTATTCATAGTATATATAAATGATATAGACCATGGACTAAAATCTACTGTTTCCAAATTTGCTGATGATACAAAACTGTGCGGAGTGGCAAATGATCACTCAAACCAATTAGATATTCAAGAAGATTTAGATCAATTACAGCAATGGTCTGAAAAGTGGCTAATGAAATTTAACACAAGTAAATGCAAGGTAATGCACATAGGTAAAAATAACAGCAAGTACGATTACAAGTTATTTGGAAATTCGTTAACAAAAGTGGATAGTGAAAAAGATCTCGGCGTAATTATCAGTAACGACCTCAAATCATCCAAGCAGTGTATTTCAGCCTCTGAGAAAGCAAATAAGATTCTGGGATTGATTGCGCGATCTTTTGATTTCAAAAGTCCATCACTCATTAACAAGCTATATAAATCGTTAGTTCGTCCACATTTGGAATATGCTGTTTCCGTATGGTCACCGAATCTCATTAAAGACATTGACAGACTGGAAAAAGTACAACGGCGAGCCACAAAACTGATTCCAAATATCAAAAATAAATCATACGAAAATCGACTTAAGCACATGAATCTGTTTTCCCTAAAAAAGCGTAGACTCAGAGGTGACTTGATACAGGTCTTTAAGATTTTAAAGGGAATTGACAACATCAAAAGTGACCAAATTTTCACATTGAATGAGAATCAGACAAGAAACAATGGTCTCAAACTGTCCGGAAATAGATTCAATTTGGAAGTAGGTAGAAACAACTTTGCCAACCGTGTAGTTAATGAATGGAATAAACTTCCTGCACAGGTAGTGCAATGTAGTTCAGTTCGAAGCTTTAAGAATCATTTAGATAAATACCTAAGTAAGATGCTGTAATGATTATAATTTATGTTATATTATTTGTTTTTGTTTTGTTATAATTTGTCTGTCTGATTTTCATTTATTATTAGTTATATGTCAATTTATTATCATTTACTATTTACCTTTTTGTTTGTTATTCAACTATACCAATGCATTTATTTATGTATTTTAATTGTTATTTATATTGTTATAGTTTTAATTTATTATTAATATGATTTTTTTTTTTTTTTTTTTTTTTTTTTTTTTTTTTTTTTTTTTTTTTTTTTTTTTTTTTTTTTTTTTTTTTTTTTTTTTTTTTTTTTGCATCCGACCTAGATATGGATCAAAAGGTCTCCTGTCGGCATGCTTTGCCTTTGTAATCCTTTGTAATCCTTTGAGGAGGAGAGGTAGAGAGGAGGAAAGGGGGAAGAAGAGGGGAGAGGAGGAAGAGAGGAGAGGAGGAAGAGGGGAAGGGATACAAAAATGATGGGAGGAAAAGGGAAAACTTGAGAGAAGGGGAAGAAGGAGAGGAAGGAGAAATAGGAAATATAGAAAGAGGGGAGAAGGAAGGGAAGAAAAGAAAAAGGGGAGGAGAAGAAAGGTAGAAGATAAAAAGAAAGGAGGGAAGAGGAGGAGGAGGAGGAGGAGGAAGGAGCAGGATGGGTATAGGAGGAAGGTAGAAGAAAAGGAAGAAGGGGAAGAATAAGTGGGAAGAAGCAAATGACAAGGAGAATAAAAAGGAGAGAGAAAGCTGTGTAGGAGGTAAAGAAAGAGAGAGAGAGAGAGAAAGAGAGAATGGAGGAGGAGAAGGAGGAATAACAAGGAAGAAGAGAAAGAAGTGAGGAGTAAAACGAGGACATAAGGAGAAGAGAAAGACATAATGAAGAACAGAAATGCATAAATTGGGGGAGAAAGTATAAAATAAATTAACTTATTCCGTTGAGTCAAGTAAGAACACCCCTCGCCTCTTCAGTACAAGGATGACACACTTGAGGATAACAATAGATTTTGTTCCTGCGAGCGATTGACGATTTCAGTCAGTCGAGGGGCGTCGCTGAATTGAAGGAATTGAAGAACAAAGAGGATGTGGGAGGCTTCAAGAGCCAGCGGATCTCAAGAGGGAGGGCAAGAGGCGAAGAAAGCTCTTTGTACGTAGTAGTGGTAGTAATAGTAATAGCTGTAGTAGTATTAGTAGTAGTGGGAGTATTAAGAGGAGTAGTAATAGTAGCAGTAGTTTCAAAGGTTGAAGTAGTAGTAGTAGTAGTAGTAGTAGTAGTAAGGGCAGTAGTGATAGTATGGAGGGAGGGGGAGGGAGGAGGAGATGGTCATGGGTCATTCATCCTTGCTGTTACAGTTTATAGTGGTCTTTAATGTATGTCGTTTCGGCCGTAACACAAGGTTACGTCTGTAACGGAACGTCCCGGCTGTAACGCAAGACTCCCTCTTTAAAGGGGGATAACCCCTTCGTAACGCGGAATCAGTCCGTAACGTTAGTAAGACTCCCCTCCGTTACATGGGAGTGAGACTGTGTTACGCGGACTTACGTACGTTACAGGATAATCCGTCCGTTACGTGAGGCTGTTTAGGTAACGGAGGGGCTGTTGGTAACGTAGAACTTTGTCCGTAGCGTGGACGATATAATTTGGTAACAATACCGTTACATACCGTTACTTTGATATATTTCATTTCTTTACTGGGCACAACTCCCTCCCTTCCTCCCTCAACCTCACCCTCAGAGGAGGAGGAGGGAGTGGTGGAGGAATAAAGTGGAGGGAGAGGAAGAGACAATGTGGAGGGGAAAGTGGAGAGGTGACATTTTCTTTATATATTCTTTTTTATCAATTTTCTACGACGCGAAGATAAATTAAAGGACATATTGGAATCAACCGCCCATATGCATATAACTATGCTTGCCTCCCTCTCTCCCACCCTCCATTCCCTTTCCTTCCCTCTCTCCCACCCTTCCTCCCCCCCCCGCCTTCCTTCCCTAATTTCCCTCTCCCTCACCTTCTCCCTCACTCCTTCGTCCCTTCCCCTCTCCCCCTCCCTCCTTCCCTACTTTCCCTCACCCTCACTTTTTCCCCCCACTCTCTCCTTCCCTCCTTCCCTTTCTCCCTCCTTCCTTTCCCCCCTTTCCTCTTCTCCCCTTCCATTCCGCCCTCCTTCCCCCCTTTCCTCCCCCTCCCTCCTTCCCTCCTTCCCTTTCTCCTTCCCGCCCTCATTCCTTTCCCCCCTTTTCTCCCTCTCCCCCTTCCATCCCGTTCTCCTTCCCCCCCTTTCCTCCCCTCCTTCCCCCTTCCCTCTTTCCCTTTCTCCCCACGCCCTCCTTCCTTCTCCCCCCTTTCCTCCCTCTCCCCCCTCCATCCCATCCTCCTTCCCCCCTTTCCTCCCCCTCCCTCCTTCCCTCCCTCCTTCTCCTCCCTTCCTTTCCTCTTTCGCAACCTGACTCCCTCATTCCCTCTACGTAAATATCATTCTCTCGGTTTGGTCTGTCTCTTTTTCTCAGTTTTCTCCTCTCCCTTTTCTTTCCTTCTCTCTCTCTCTCTCTCTCTCTCTCTCTCTCTCTCTCTCTCTCTCTCTCTCTCTCATCCCCTCTTCCTTCAGACTCACATTTGCTTTTCTTCAACATCGTTCCAGCTTTGCATATGGATCTCCCTATTTGCATTCCTCCCTCCTCCTCCTCTTCCGCCTCCTCCTCCTCCTCCTCTTCCTCCTCCTCCATCTCGTCTCACCCTCTCACCAACCTCTAAAAATCCCTCCATTCTTTTTATCATTCCCTCTTATAACAACTCTAGCCATGGAAGCCGTTCATGTGAAAGGTGCAGACCACTTCCAGACCACATTTCTTCTCCCTTCCAGTTCATCGTTCCAGCAGTCTAGTCCAGTCCAGACCTTCTTCTCGGTCGTTGTTGCGTCTGCGCATATGTGTGTGTGTTTGTGTGTGTGTGTGTGCGTGTGTGTGTGTGTGTGTGTGTGTGTGTGTGTGTGGTCAGGTGTTGGTCTCCCAGAAGGAGGAGGAGACTATTATTGTCTGATGTCCGGTGATGCGTCTTTGCCGGACATTGTATATTTAATGGTTTCCGGCTCGGAAGTTCTGGAGTCTGATACAAGACCCTCCGGATATATATATGTGTGTGTGTGTATATATATATATATATATATATATATATATATATATATATATATATATACATAGATACATTCATATGAGAGAAATTCGCTTGTGACAGCAACATTACTCTGATAATTTTTATGACAGTCGAATGTAGGATTCGAACCCACTGCTTTCGGCCACCCGTAAGATTACCTTTATAGAAGCTCTGTGAAGGTAATCATACGGGTGGCCGAAAGCAGAGGGTTCGAATCCTATATGCGACTGTCATAAAAATTATCGGATATATATATATATATATATATATATATATATATATATACATATATATATATATATATATATATATATATTACGCATTTCCAATTTAGGGAACAATCAGTTTTTACCTAGTAGAATAATATGTCACTCTGTATACTATATACATCCATTTGTCTATTTATCAGTCTATATGGCACGGGGAGACTATCCATGTGATGGCCAGAGTAGTGAACATGAAAAACAAAGAAAATGGATATTTATACAGTAGGTTTTTGTTCATGATCAAATC
>NC_134812.1:31838434-31853434 GCF_046742065.1 Oratosquilla oratoria
GAATAAAGTCTACGGACGTTAGATTGAATAAAGACACAAAACTCTCCCCGGCACAGAAAGAAGTGAACCGAAGGAATGCCAAGATGAGTGAAATCGTCTGGCGTAAACAGGAATGAAACAACGAAGAAACTTTGATAAGTTAACTAGTTAAAGCAAAGTCAATAAGAAACACCCTTGTCTATGTCAACGCAATATACATTTTCTTCTAGCTAACGGCAAACGTTTAGGTGTTCGGCCAAAAGGACGTTGCTTGGGGTTAAAGACTTGAACGGAATGGCATTGAACAAGTTTGGAAGTTGAAGTTCAACTCGTCCCCCCGGGGGAGAGGGGAGAGGGGGAGGGGGGGAAGCTGGTCGGGGCACCTCAAGTGGTTCTCCTTGACATCGATCGGCCACGTGGCCGCAGATGCTGTTGCCCACTTCGACTGTGTTTACGCGCGGGAAAAAAAAACAAAACAAAGCAAAAGACGACGACGGTTCGCGCCCCCACCCCGCGGAGAGAAACTAAAGATTGGCGATCTGTGTCGCTTTGTTGCTCTGGGTGGTTGTTATTTTTAAGGTTGTTGTTATTTTGCTCATGTTGTTCTTGTTGGTGGTGGTGTGCTGTTGTTATTTTGTGTTGTTGTTTGTTGTTTTTTGTGATAGTGTTGTTATTGTTATGGTGTGTCGTTATTTTTAAGGTTATTTTTCATGTTCTTGTTATTGGTGGTGTGTTGTTGTTTGGTGTTATTGTTTGTTGTTTTTTATTATATTGATGTTATTGTTATTGTGTGTCGTTATTTTCAAGGTTATTTTTTCATGTTCTTGTTGGTGGTGGTCTGTTGTTGTTATTATTTTGTGTTATTGTTGTTTTTTGTGATATTAGTGTTGTTATTTTTAATTTTATTTTTGTTGTTTTTTGGTATGTCTTCATTGGTGTTATGTTATTGTGCTAGTGTATAGATGGGTAGAGAGAGAGAGAGAGAGAGAGAAAGAGAGAGAGAGAGAGAGAGAGAGAGAGAGAGAGAGAAAGAGAGAGAGAGAGAGGAATCGCTCCTGGAGAATCTTTTCCTCGGTCACAGAAGACTCTGCATGTAAACACCTTCAACACGGTGACGCTTGGTTAGACTTCATTCTGGCTAAGAAACAGGCGACTTTCTGCAACTGACGGAGTCGTCACCGACCTGAAAGTGGGTCTCGATCGTTCGAGGGGACGTTCGGACCAGAATCCGTCCCTTTACGTGTATAAAATCGCCTGTCCTTGGCCAGAATAAACTCCTTAAGGTACGTCCCCGTGTTGAAGGGCTTGAGACCAGCCATTGCCTCAGGGGACTTCGGTAGCCTGAGGGGGGGTTTGTGGTGGCCCAGGGGATAGCGAGCGAGCTCGGTGTCTTTTTAAAGACCCTCAGATTGAATCTCAAGACAGCGGAAACAGAAAATAAATATTTGTGTAAGAATATGATTAAATAGATGAACGAATAAGAAAGGAAACGATTACATTAGTGAACGAGATAATGAATTGATAATAAAGGGAGAAGATTTTTATTATGTGTGTGTGTATGTGTGTATGTATATATATATATATATATATACATATATATATATAGATATATATATAGATATATATATATAGATATATAATATACATATACATACATACACACACACACACACGACCACTTCGCCTGTAGTCATTGAAGCTGCGTTGTCATTATCACTTCTGGTGATCCTCTCAGTCGATCTTTCCCTCCCCTGCGGTGTCGTCATCAGACCCGTTCCCGTGAAGGGTGTACTTACAGTGCGGTTACTAATGTCATTGTTATAATTACTATTATTACTATTAATAATAATATTATTGTTATTGTTATTATTATTATTATTATTATTATTATTATTATCATTATAATCCATATTATTATCGTTGATATGGGAGACCTTTTAGTCCGTAGAATGCCCAGTAAGGAAGGATATTTTATCTTTGATTTTTTATTAACCAATGTGGTCTATCTCACTGAAGATATGAACTCATAGAGATGGTATACAAAGAGAAACTTAAAGAGGAGGACAGTAGCAGAACGTGGGAAATAGTAAAAAAAAAGAAAAAAAAATCCCCTTTTTAAATGGGGATTAGTTCTCCTTATAAATCTACGTGACTCAGGCCCGTAGGGATGTCACCAGAGTTCCGAAACCATGAGAAGAATCACTCTCAGTTCTTGGACGTCGCTGGTCAGAAGCTTTCCCTCCGCCTCAGCCACCTGGACTCCCTCGACGACGGAATAACCCTGCTGGAGCAGAGACTGTGGTCAGGCTCAGAGGAGCCCGTAATAGCCCACTTCCTGCTACTGCTCAATCCTCCTCATACTCTTGCTCTTTCTCCTCCTCCTCCTCCTCCTTCTCCTCCTCCTCCTCCTCCTTCTCCTCCTCCTCCTCCTCCTTCTGCTCTTTCACCTCCTGCTCCTCCTCCTCTTCCTCCTGCTCTTTCTCCTGCTCCTCCTCCTGTTCTTTCTCCTCTTCCTCCTTCTCCTCCTCCTCCTTCTCTTTCTCCTACTGCTCTTTCTCCTCCTGCTCCTCCTCCCCCTCCTCCTCCTCCTCTTGCTCTTTCTCCTTCTCCTCCTCCTCCTTCTCTTTCTCCTACTGCTCTTTCTCCTCCTGCTCCTCCTCCCCCTCCTCCTCCTCCTCTTGCTCTTTCTCCTCCTCCTCCTCCTCTTCCTCCTGCTCTTTCTCCTGCTCCTGTTCTTTCTCCTCTTTCTGCTCCTCCATCTCCTCCTGCTCCTCCTCCTCCTCCTCTTGCTCTTTCTCCTCCTCCTCCTCCTCTTCCTCCTGCTCTTTCTCCTGCTCCTGTTCTTTCTCCTCTTTCTGCTCCTCCATCTCCTCCTGCTCCTCCTCCTCTTCTTTCTCCCTCCTCCACCTTCTTTTTTCTCTTGTCTTCTTTCTTCCTCCTCTTTCTCTTCCTCCTACTTCTCCCTCTTTATTGTCCTTCTCGTTCCCCTTACTTTCTCTTCCCTGCTCTGCTGTGGTGCAAATATGGTCTCTGGTCGTCTTCTTCTATTTCCTTTACATACGCATTCATGTATTGATTCATTTATTTCATTTATTTATTGTTTTGCTCATTGAAGTGTTTGTATTGCAATTATTCTCTTATATAATGAAATCAATTAACTGTTCCCTCGAGTTTCGCTAAGTGGAAAATCCGCAGCCCCACAGTGTTTGGCAACAATCCGCAGAACCTCCTACAAATCTCTTTTGGAAGAAACTTTGGACTGTTGTCTGTGTTGTGTGAGATCAGTCGCCGGTTGCCAGCCCTTCACGTGTGAAAAGATGCGAGAAATGCAGTTGAAGTTGTTAAAGTGAGATCTTGGGCCCAGTCCGGAGACCGACTACCAGCCCCTCAAGGCTGCACTTTCTGTTGAAGGTGAAGGGGATGACGGGTTTTGTAAATGGGTAGCCTTGTTGTCCATCTTCTAGGACACAAACAAGTACCCGTCATTGGTCTGGTCCCTTATATGAAATGCATTACGTTTCCTATGGATCATAATTATATATTGCTAACACAAACGCACACATACACACACATACACACGTGCACACACACACACACACACACACGTGCATACACACACACGTGTGTGTGTATAAATATATATATATATATATATATATATATATATATATATATGTATGTAGTGTATACACACCTCGTGGTGGAAAAACAGTATAAGAGGCTGGTCGAGGTGGTTTCATGTGAGGCGGCTCCCGACTAGTGGACAACCACATCCCACGGCGCTCCAGTCATTACTCTTCTTCCTTTGACCAGTGGAATGTCTTTGACCCCGCTCCTCCTCCTCCTCCTGCTCCCGCTGAGAACAAAGTAACTTCATGGAAGACCAGTACGCTGTGTGTGTGTGTGTGTATGCATCTCCATTGAATATGTATTGTATAAGGAACAACTCCTTTCGAAGTAGACCAACAAAGTTACATCCAGCACTGTAAAAAAAATAAAGTTAAATAGAATTGAATTACATAAAAACGAGAACTATAAGGGAATAGGTCTCTGGAAAGGCGTCCGTCTTATCCGCAGAGGTGCATAAAGACCCGAGTTCCATAGAGACTTAAGAGCTCGGAAATGGACCTTCGTGAGTACTTGGTCTCAGACACTAAATCCCATTCGCATGAGCGATTGTCCCTTTCAAGGACCACCTCCTTTGACGTCATTAATCGTGACGTCACATTTCTCCCTCGTGGTTCCTCCTTAACACTGAACACACCTTAGGTCTACCTTCTAATCTGTGACGTCACACTTCACCTTTAGTGTATTTTCTGTGACGTCATACTTCTTGGTCCACATAGAGGACTGCCTTCCTTCTGTGACGTCATTTTTCATCTTGATGATGTCACCAGTATTTTATATTAGATTATCTTAGTCGCTGTTACCTTAACGGATGTTTCTAACTCTCGCCTACACACACACACACACACACACACACACACACACACACACACACACACACACACACACACACACACACACAAACACTCACACACACAATGAAAGCGTGGGGAGCCATTACACGATCTATTGTTTTAGCTCTGAGACGCTGATGATCTGATGGCGTGGGAGGTGGAAGGCTGGTAGAACGGGGAGAGGGAGTGAGGGGGTGGGAGAGAGTGGCTCCCAAAGCAGCTGGGGCGACATTACGAGTGTCCGCACTGAAGAGGGATTTGAACTCGGGATAAACAATTGATGTTGTGCTGCGTAAGGCTTCCAAACAATACGGATCAATCAAGTCATCAATCTCAACTCTTTTGCTGCCGATAGAGAGTCGGGGTGGGGTGGGGTGGGGTGCGGTGCTACGGAGATGAGTAAAATTGCCTGACGACAGAAAAAAATCGTCTGGCGACAAAAAATCGCCTGGCGCCAGGCGACTAGTCGTGGAGAAAAGCTCACACGGTATGGAAGGGGTTGATTGAAATAGGTCATTATTTCATTGCTCCCGAGGGGTTGAGGGTCCCACGGAAATGAATAAAATCGTCTGGCGACAAAATGGATCACAAACGAGAGATGCCATCTGGTCACTAAGGTTTGATTGAGATTGAGTATTTACCCTTTGGTGACAAAGAGGTGTTATAAAGAGCAGAAGAATCTGGCCGCTTGTTCCAGTAGACACTTAACGAGATAAACGATTGATTGAGGTTTAGTGTAACCATAGTTAATGATTTGTTTAACATTTTTCTCAGAGTCCACTTAAACTTAACTATCGTTTTTTTTTTTATCAAGTTTGGTCAACAGCGTAACCCCGTCAACGAATACTTATGGAGGTAGCTGCTCAAAGTAGACAATTTTATTCAGCTAAAATGTGGACCCAACGGTTGTTTATGAAGACCCTTTAAGGTACGTTTTGCGATCATCGCTCAACGATAATCGTTCATGGCTCAACGATGATCGTCAAACGATTATTTAGAGCACCGATTTTTTGTTTTTACCGACTCTAGCGGCAGTCGCTGGAAGCCAAACAGCCCCATTCAAAAACAAAAAATCAAAATCAGTGCTCTAGATAATCGTTTGACGATCATCGTTGAGTCGTGAACGATCATCGTTGAGCGATAATCGTACCGAGCAAAACATACGTTTAGTCAGGTCGTGTACTGGATAATATCGCCTTACGTTCGCCAGAATAAAATACAAAAGTAGACCACTGCGATGAAGAAACGCGGCCCCTTTTCCCCTATGCCCAGCTGTTGCCCCCATACAAAGGGTCCCACAAGGTCCCCGGCCTGCCTACCCTATTGACCAATAGGTAAAGTGGTCCGCAATTGGACCGGAATGTCAAATTGGACCACGTGGTCGTCGAGATGGTTGGGTTGAGACCGTTTTGTTGACCAACTTGGTGCGTATTTGTTATAACCCGTCCATGATACCAAGGTAATCTTTCGTCCGTTATACTGAGGTAATTGGTTCCCCGTCCGTAATATCGGCGGGAAATGTTCGTTAAATCGGGATGATATTCCGTCCGTTATATCGAGGTAATCCGTTCCCGTCCGTAATATCGGGGGAGAAATGTCCATTAAATCGGGGTAATGTTCCGTCCATTATATCGAGATAACCTGTTCCCGTCCGTAATATCTGGGGGAAATGTCCGTTAAATCGGGGTGATCTTCCGTCCGTCATATCGAGGTAATCTGTCGCCGTCCGTAATATCGAGGTAATCTTCCCGTCCGTTATAACAAGGTAACTACCCATAGGGATCGTCCTGATTGTAAAGACCCTGATTGTATCACGACATGACGCCATCTTGGTCCCATGAGAAAATTTTTGTAAACAACCCCAGAAGCTGTCACCATTGCTGACACCTTGTCAGAGACACGGATGAAGCAATTAGTGTCAGCAATACAGAAAGTTTAGCTTTCTGTACAATTGTCCCAAGAAAAAGAATACAAAAGAATACAAAGGATTACAAAAGAGAAGCATGCCGACGGGAGACCTTTTGGTCCATAACTAGGTCGGATACTAACAAAATTATAATAATAGTAAGTAAATAAATGAATGAATAAAGAATGTGTTATTATAGATAACAATAAATAAAATAAGTAAATGGATAAATAGGTAAAGGTAAATATTAAACAAACAGGTAAATAATAAATAATAAATTGACAAATAAATAATAATAAATAACAATCAAATAAACAAACAGACAAATAATAACAAACAAATAATATGAAACAAATGGCAGGCATTACAGTAGTTGGAGAGATAAGCAGGAGACCATTTGGTTTGTAAAGAGGCCGAATGTAAAACTAATATCCAAACTAATCACTTCTAATCTAATGTGATCTAACATACACTAACCGTATTCCAAGCTAGTCGGGTTAACTTAGTATCTTAACTTAGTTTCCAGTTATTTTAACCGATATCAATAAACTCCCTGTTCCCCCAGCGTCAACCAGAATAAAACATTAAGTGTTTCCCAGTACTCAACTCAGTCTTCAGCTGGTAACCATCAACAGCTGGCAGAAGGGCATCAGCTGTCAGGAGATGGTCAAGGACAGCTGTTCAAGGAACTTTGTCAACAGCTGATTGAAGGGTGCTTTTGTCGACAGCTGACTGAATGATCCTTATATGAACAGCTGTATAACAGATGAACGGCATCCCCATATATAAGCAGCTGATTGTGCCTTTGTATTCTTGTATCGACTTTTGAGTCTTTCAAAAAGGATTAAGGTTTTTTTCGATTATCCAGCATTTGATTTTTAATTCTCCATCCTCCTCCCCCCTCCCCACTCTCTCTCTTTCTCTCTCTCTCTTTCTTTCTTTCTCTCTCTCTCTCTCTCTCTCTCTCTCTCTCTGTCAGTCTTTCGAGAGCAGTTTTTATTAATCATTTGATTTTGTTTTTATATTTTGGGCACTTCCATATATGTATATATATATATACATATACAAATGTTTGTGTGTGTGTGTGTGTGTGTGTGTGTGTGTGTGTGTGTGTGTGTGTGTGTGTCTGTGTGTGTGGATGTTATTTCGGAAGACAGCACCATATCTATGCACAAAAAGTGATAAATTTACACAAGAATGAATGGACAAATAAATGATAAACACACACCCAGCAATCCCTTCAAATCGACCCGCCAGATACCAAAACCTACAAAACCCCGAGGAAAGGTAACTTAGGTAACCCAAGTACTCGTAACGATCACCTTAGTCCACGAGGTGATTCTCCAGGAGCACCGTGTGAACACCTGAGGTGTTCACTCAGGTGAGATGTGATCCGGGCCAAGGGGCTCCCTATTCCCCCGGCCCGGCGCCGGCGCCATTGTCCGGGTCCGGGCCGGATTATCCACTCTCCCATTTAGTGGATTTGGTGGAGCGTGAGTGAGGCAGACTCCTCAAGTATTCACCCTTGGTGTGGATACAGTATTCCCCATTGTGGTGTTCGAGTATTCACAGCTCGGCTTTGTTCGGGTCCTTCTGTTCATTTCGGTCCGAGGGCTCTGCGTGGAAGCAAAACAGATCGAACTTCGGAGGAATGTTCCGAACGTTGTTACACACCATCAGGACTTAGGGTAAAAGTGACGGCTTCTGCCGTAGCTATAGGCTTCTTGGTGTGATTTTTTTTTCTTGGTCTTGGGAAGGATGGGCGTTTAGACCAGTGGTTTCCAAACTAGGGGGCGCGCACCCCTCCCATAGAGAGGCGAGAGGAGGATACAAGAGGGGGGGGGGAAGTCATTTGCTCAAACATAATTGTTTCCTAACAATAATGAAATCATATCAAGAACAAGTATCTGCCGTTACACGACTCGATGATGCAATAGTAGAGTTCCCGGCCTGTCCGGGTTCGAATCCCACCCAGGGCTGAAATAATTTTAGTATCGCTGTGCTGCGAGTCGTTACTCCAACTTGTAGGCGGGGAGTTGTGTGTGTGTGTGTAAGGTCACAGCATTACCCATAGATCGGTCATATATGAGCTCTGAGCTCTCATACGTGAGGGAAATAGCTGTCGATCACGAGTCCAACACGTGGTCCAAGACCATGGTGAATCACATGCGTGCAAATTATAATTTTGTCAGTCACCCCAGCCCGTATTAAGATATAAATAGAAAAGACATATAAAAATTATATGATTTCATATAAATACAAAAAGGGGGTGGGGGGGCTATAGAGCTCCTGGAATCAGTAACGGGACGTCATATATACAGGATGAGGCAAAAATCGCCATACATAGGAAAATATTTATTGTTTTTGATAAGAAACAACTTTTAAGAACTGCATTTATTTAACAGGCTCTATATGGTTACCATTATTTTGAATACACAGTGTCTGAAAATTAAATAGATAATCATTGGTTAAGATAGTAGAATTTAAAAATAATTTAGTTTCCAATGTATGGCGACTTTTGCCTCACCCTGTAGTTTAGGAACCACTGGTTCGAAACCAATCGGTCATATACAGTATGAGCTCTGAGGGATTTTGTTAGTGCCAGACACGTCCCCGGGAATGTCAGGTTAGTAGCAAGTGACGATAACGGCGTGTCGTGTATGATAATAAAGATGATAACCTTGGAAGATGTAATGGTTACTGTACATGTGTCATGGTTAGGTGTATGACTTCATAACAATGGTTACGACGCTGCCGTCGCAATAAAAGGCGATAACAAAGGAAAAGGGACGTTTTACACTTTCGTTTTTTCTTTTTTTTTTCAGAGAGGTAAAGAAAAATTCCCTCCCCCTTTCCTGTCCCCTTCCTTCTTTTTGTTTGGGGGGTGGGTGGGAGGGGGCCAGAGGTCTGTGTAAACACACCTGTCGATTTAAAAAACGTTTTAGATGATACACGTACACAAACACACACACACACACACACACACACACACACACACACACACACACACACACACACACACACTCACATACGTACTCATTTATATGCATATGCATATACACATATACAGTGTACATACACACATATACACGTACACATGTATGATGAGACTGCACCAGGCGCCGAGGGAACAACTCGATGCGTTGATATCCTTTCTTTTCGTCTGGATATTTCACCTTCGCCTCTGTGAACACGCCGCACAAGGGCGATATTTGCCAATCCCTCCTGTTTTTTGTTTTTTTTTAATCGTGATGTGCACGTGAGGTTCCTGACACGTGAGTCTGTCTCACGTCGGGTCCTTCTCACGTGAGAGCAGAGATACGCTGATTTCATTTAACAATATAACGACAAGATTTGCGCGCAGAGCTTCGTATTCTCTTTGTTCATGTGTTAGCCCGAGTTTGAATCCCTACTAACACGGGTGACTACCACTTGGATTGGCTGTCCGAGCTCATAGGGTAAAGGTGGTTGTAACTTACGTCATTATAAAATACAACCTCAATAGTATTCCCTTTAAAGTATTCACTACAGTATTCACAGGTTCTGTAAAACGCAGTCCCCAAAGTATTCAGTATCCCGATTGAAGTATTCAATACAATATTCTCAGTAGTATTCCCCTGAAGGTATTCACTATAGTATTCTCAGTAGTATTCCCCTGAAGGTATTCACTACAGTATTCACAGACCATCCACGTGTCGTCACCACAGTATTCGTTATCTGTGGTATTCCGATTGAAGTATTCACTGCAGAATTCTCAGTAGTATTCCCCTGAAGGTATTCACTACAGTATTCACAAACTATCCACGTGTCATCACCCCGCGGGGGATTTCGCGAGGCGAGACGAGACGAGACGAGTACTCGCCGCCGCCGTGACGAATCGGACATGACTCTTGTTTTTCGTATCCCGTCATCATCATCCCGAATTTCTACGATTTTTTTTTTCGTAACCTATTTAGATTTTTTTTTTTTTTTTTTTTTTTTTTTTTTTTTTTTTTTTTTTTTTTTTTTTTTTTTTTTTTTTTTTTTTTTTTTTTTTTTTTTTTTTTTTTTTTACTACTTTCTTCGTAACCTATTTCGTTTTTTCTTTTTTAGGTTATTTACAGTTTGGATTCTAAGTTACATTAAATCGACTGTCATCGTCCATAAAAAAGTATATAAAACTTTTTTTCAATGTGGCGGAAATGAACCTGTTGGTGTTATCTAAAGCCTTTGGTAACGGTGTCTGTCGTTCTAGATGACAAAAGTCTTAGAAATTAAACTGGAAATAAGAAATGAAATAGAAAATAGAATAAATGAACAGCGAAGACTACAACAGATATTCAACTCCGGCTGAAAGTTTCACCTTTGCCCTGTGTGCGTGGTCAGCAAAGGCAATGAAGTCAGACTATGTATATACATTTATTTATTTATTCATTTCCATATTTCTTTATCTCCAGTATAAACATACATATACCAACGGCCTTTTCCCCCTTACAAGGGAGGTAGCCAAAGTCAAAGGCATAAATCCACTCCCACCCATTACATCCCCACATACTCCACTCCAATTCACCACCCCCTCCCTCCCTCCCTCACTTTTTTCTTGGCTCCTCCTGGATGATGGATCATCCCTACATCTCGCCCACTGCCCTGTGTCAGAAGCAATGTAGCAAGACACAGCACATCCACAGCAAGGCCGCTTCATTAAATCGGCGACCACCCCTCCCTCTCCGTCCCTTCATGTTGAAAAAGAGAAGATGGAGAGAAATCCCTTCGGGCTGTGTCAAAATATCATTCACACTTACACCCTCGCCCCCCCCATCCCCCACCTACTCCGTTCCAGTATGTGACCCATGAAAAATAGAACCTCATGCAATAGCAAAGAGAACGGTTATTCTCAGATTCTGTGCAAAGAATCCTATTCTGAAGACCTGAATACTTCTGTTATAACCATCTGAAAGTGACCTACGAATACTATAGCTTTGTTTTTCTTCTTCTTCTTCATTTTTATTTATTCTTTCTGGATATGGCCTTCGGGAAAGAACAATTGGCAAGTGTTCCCCAAGAGATAAGTACATGGCAGGGAAAACCCCCCATTCATTTGGTACTCAATGTCGAAAAGCAATTGTCGAACTTACTCCAAGTTGAGACTCACGGTTTTCCTTACCATTTACCCTCAAATTTTGAGGCAAAGACCCATGACCACACCCCCTTACCCCCTCATTCCCCCCTTATTCCCTCCCTCCCCTCCCCCCTCCTCCACGCGCTCAAAATCGTTTTGTGGTTCATATGGGATCCCCGAGGGAGCGTCCCTGGACTCCCCACGCGACTGGTTCCATCCTTCCGTCATGCCCATACCATGAGCTCCGTGCTCGCTCCTTCCGTCATGCCTATACCATCTCCTTTGTCCCCGGGACGTGGATGTCCAGGGTCCTCCTTGAGCGAAGCGAATCGTCTGGGACTCTCCCATTCTTCGGGCGTCACGCTTGGGGCTTTTATTGGCTCCTCCTCGTTGGTCGAGTTGAGGGGAGACCTCCCACAAGGTGGCTCTGCGGGTCTCAGACTCTTCGGGTCTTAGGCTCTTCGGGTCTTAGACTCTTCGGGTCTTAGACTCTTCGGGTCTTAGACTCTTCGGGTCTCAGACTCTTCGGGTCTTCGTGTCTTACGCTCTTCGGGACTCCGGGTCTTAGACTCTTCGGGTCTTCGTGTCTTAGACTCTTCGGGTCTTCGTGCCTTAGACTCTTCGGGTCTTCGGGGGTCTGCAACCTTCCGACACACGAAGAAGAACTCATTTGTGGTCCACTCTTGACCCCTTCAGTACTGTGGCGTATTCTTGTGCTGGCCGGCGCCAGGCGATTCTATTCACCCGAAGGCGCGAAATTGGAACCAAGAGAGGGTCTCAATTGGTTAAGGTCCTTTTTCTTTGACCAGAGGCGTTCTTTAGTTAAACAAAATCCTGCGAACCAAACCCTTGGTGTGATGGTGATAGAAGATCTAATCATGTTAGATCTCTACCTTCTAATCTAAGCAGAGTTCCAGTGTTGGTCACAGGATTACCCATAGATTCGATAAGGTTGTATGAGCTTTAGGCTCTGGTTCGATAAGGTAATAGATGTTGATCACGAGCTCAGCACATGATCCAAGCCCAAAAGAGAGAGATGGGGAGGGGGGGAGGGGGAGGGGGGAGGGGATTGAATCGGGCACGCATGCTCATACCTCGTCACCCTATATATATCCTTTTATTCATGACTGCTACATACTCCCCCCCTCCCCTTCCCCCCCCCTGGCCAATAATCATATCCCATTTAGGCTACATTCCCAGTCTCCTCCCCTCGCCCTCCCCCCAATATCTCCCCACGTCCCCCCCGAACCTTTTTCTTTTATTTTAGCCCTTCCCCCCTCTCCCCCCTCCCCCTCCCCCCTTTTGTACCTTTATCAGCCCTTTGTTGACGGGTTATCGTTGACTGAGTCCATCTTGCCGCCCAAGGAACCGTTACACATATTAACCTTTTTTATTTATTCCTTTGTTTAATCCGTCATTACGGTGACGCCCTTTATTGGTTTTATTCTGCCTAAGGACAGGCGATGTCATGCAGGTGAGGAGAGCCGTGGACCCCTTGCTGAAGAAGGGAGGTGATCGATCGCGACCCTCTTCAGGTCAGTCCGAGTGACCGTTCTTCAGATGCATAAAATCGCCTGTCCTTAGCTAGAAAAAAATAAATATATGACGGCACCTTGTTTTAAAAATTGTAATCTGTATTGTTATTTTTGATGGGATTTTTTTTTTTTTTTTTTTTTTTTTTTTTTTTTTTTAATCTCCCTTTCCCTCTCTCTCCCTCTCTCTCCCTTTCTCTTCCCTTTCACTCCCTTTCTCTTCCCTCCTGGATCGATTAAAAGGATCGAGATATTCATAGGCTTGGGATGAAGCGGATCCGCCCCCCGTTCCTCTTCTTTTGTGTTTGAGAGATCAATTAGTTTAATAAATTCAAACGCGCCCAGTGACGCGCACACGCGCGCACATGTACGAACGTAAACATGTATATATATGTACGCGCGGCTGGGCCCATACACGCACGTGCGCGTGCGTACACACACACGTGTGTACAGATGTGCGTAAATGGAGTATGAACGTGTATGAGCTTCATTTCAAGTATGAGTACACGCGCACACACACATACACACACACACACACACACACACACACACACAGTGGTAGAGTTCCCGGCCGCCACTACGGTGGGCCGGGTTCGATTCCCACCCATGACTGAAATCATATCAGTATCGCTGCTCTGCGGGCCGCTACTCCAACTCTCGTGGGCGGGAAGTTGGTTGTGTGTGTGTGTGCGGGTAAGGTCACAGCATTATTCACAGATCGGTCATATATGAGCTCTGAGCTCTCTTCCAGGAGGGAAGTAGCTGTCGATCACGAGTCCAACACGTGATCCAAGACCATGGTGAATCACACACACACACACACACACACACACACACACACACACACACACACACACACACACACACACACAAAAGGGATGGAAGTAAAGGCGGCTGTGTTTGTTAATCAAATACTCGGACTAATTGTTCAACACTGAGCTGAATTGTTCACCATTTTCTTTTGTTCACTTTGCAACTGAATAAATGAACAACAGTTTGCGTTCGAATGAGTCAGAACTTTAAACATAGCAAAGGAAATCATACAAGAAATCGACCTACAATGTGCCTTTAAGTTCTACATTTGCAGTTATGATTATAACGTTTTAACCCTTATGAGTTGAAGATTTTGTAACTTAATAAGATCGTCTGGCGTTAGACAGAAAAAAGTCACACATGTAGACATTGAAGTTAATCGAGTCGTGTGTAATTAATATGGCTGTCGCATTTGATTTTATTCATTTAGAATATCTTCTTTGCATAAAGGTTAAAACTCACCTCCGCATAGACGGAGATTAATCCTCTGTATTATATTCTGGCTGTCGCCAGGTGATTTTATTCAGCCAATGAGGATTAAAACTCCTTTTTATCACTTGGTTATGGGTAGAGTGTCCCTCAGCTGAATAAAATCGCCTGACGACACAAAAAAAAACTAATATGAAGGTGATTCTCCCTAACAATAGTGACATGGGCCAACTGACCTGACTTACTTTGACATGACCTGACCTGACTACAAACGGGATGAAGTTATCGATCCTTAACTAACTTGATTTCCCGGTTAACCGTTTCACTTTGGGGTGTGGTCCGCGGGTGAATGAAATCGTTTGTTTTGGGAGAGACCGAGATTTGTATATAAAGAACACTGCCGGTTTGTAGGGACAAACTAATGATGGCATTCTTAACAAAATTCTTTCCTTATATAAATCTTATATAAATCCTTGGAAGGGAAAGATTTATATAAGGAAAGATTTTTTTAAGAATACCACCGTAAGATTCTTACGGTGGTATTCTTAAAAAAATCTTTCCTTATATAAATCTTTCCCTTCCAAGGATTTCTATAAGATTTATATAAGGAAAGATTTTTTTTAAGAATACCACCGTAAGTTGTTGACCGATTCCTCTTCAAGATTTTAACCTTATTATACTTATTACTCGTTCATTTGTTTATTTATTTATTTTTCAATTATTTCCACTATACTATAGTGGAAATAATTGAACTGGGTCATCCTTTCAGAAAGGCGGCCTTGC
>NC_134812.1:31860934-31868434 GCF_046742065.1 Oratosquilla oratoria
ATTGTCTATGAGGAGGAGGAGGGGGAGGAGGAGGAATAGGGGAGGAGGAGGACAAGAGGAAGGAGGAAGGCGAGGAAGAAGAAGCAGTAGAAGAAGAGTAGAGGAATAAAAGAAGAAGGAAGGGGAGGAGAAGTAAGGAACACAAAGGAAGAACAAAGAAAGAACAAACAACAGCAGGCCTACTGGCCCTAAGGAGAGAAGGAGTAGGAAAAGGAGGAGAAGAAGGGGGAGGAGGAGGAGGGCGAGGAAGAATAAGCAGTAGAAGAAGAAGAGTGGTGGAATAAAAGGAGGAGGAAGGGGGACATCAAATAAGAATAAGAGGAAGAGGAACAGGAATGGGAAGAGGACCAGGAGAAGATGGAGGAAGAGGAGGAGGAGATGGAAGAAGAACCAGTGGACTAAGAAAAGGAGGAGGAGGAGGAACAGAAGGAGGAAGAGGAGTTGGAAGCTGATATTGCTGCTGCTGCTGATGATGATGATAATGATGGTGATGACAATAATAATGATGATAATGACAATGATAATGATAATAGTGAAGTATAGCAAGGAAAGGAAAGTCAGGGAACAGTTTATATAAAAAAATGAAATCATCGACGAGGATGAGGTGAACAGAGAGCAAGACCTAATGAAGATGGATGAGGTAGGAGGTGGTGGGCGGAGGAGGAGGAGGAAGGAGGTGTAAAGAGTAGCACAGAGATCCTGTAGGAGGCGGTGACGAAGAGAGATGACGGTCAACTTCGAAGGATGAAGAGGAGGAGGAGGAAAAGTATGGATGGCGAGCCTCCTCCCTTTAATTACCCCCGCCATTAACAGCGTCCAACCCTCACTCCCTCACTCCCTCACTCCCTCATTCACTCCTACTTTCCTTCCCTACCACCCTCCCTCTTTACTTCTCTTCCTCCCTCCCTAATTTTCTCTCCCATTCTCTTCTTCCCCATTTTACTCTATTCTTCCTCTCCATCCTCCCTTCCTCCTTCTCTCACTCCTTCACTCACCCACTCATTCCTACCCTCCCTCTCTTCTTCCCACCCTCCTTCCCTCCCTCCCTCCCTCCCTCTCTCCCTCCCTCCTTTCCTTACCTCCCTCTCTCCTTCCCTCCTTACCTCCCTACCTCCCTCTGCTCTTCACTCCTTCTCTCTCTTTTCTTTCTTCTCTCCTTCCCTCTCTCCTTCCCTCCTTCTTACTTTTCTTTCCTCCATTCTTGCCTATTACCCTTCCCTCTTTCCCTCCTACTTTCCTTCTTCTCCCTCGCTCCTTGCCTTTCTTTTTCTCTCCCTCCCTCCCTCTCATCTTCCTTCTCTCTCTCTCTCTCTCTCTCTCTCTCTCTCTCTCTCTCTCTCTCTCTCTCTCTCTCTCTCTCTTTCTCTCTCCCTTCCTCTCTCTCTCCCTCTCCCTCCCTCCTTCTCTTTCTTTATCTATCTCTATCTCTCTCTCGCTCCCTCCCTCTCTCTCTCTCTCTCCCTTCCTCTCTCTCTCTCCCTCTCTCTCTCCCTCTCTCTCTCTCCCTCTCTCTCTCTCTCTCTCCCTACCTCTCTCTCTCCCTCTCTCTCCCCCTCCCTCCTCTCTCTCTCTCTCTCTCTCTCTCTCTCTCTCTCTCTCTCTCTCTCTCTCTCTCTCTCTCTCCTTCCTTCTCTCTCTCTTTCCCCCCCTCACTCCCATCCTCTCTCCCTCTCTCTCTCCCATCCTCTCTCTCTCCCTCCCTCCCTCCCTCTCATCCTCTCTCTCTCCCCCTCCCTCTCTCCCTCCCTCCCTCCATCCATCCACAGACCCTTCGGCAGCACCCTCTGGTTCGACATTCCCCGACAGTTGGGCCCCGGCTGTAGCGAGTCGCCCTCGAGCGAAGCGAAGCAAAGCAAACCGAAGCGGAGCGAAGCGACATCCTCCTAAATATCTTCCTCAATCCCCGTAAGCCCGGTGACGCTCTTAACAGATTTGCTTCTGGCTGCCATCAGAGGATTTTATCCATCCAGGGGGGAGGGAGAAGGGAGGGTGGGGGAGGGAGAGGGGAAGGAGGCGGAGGGAGAGGGGAGAAGGGAAGGGGGAACTGTTAAGGAGTACTGACCCATTTGCCACGTATTGTAGATTTTTTTTTTTTTTTCTGTCAAAACTGAAATAAGCAAGTCGAGATGTTCGTTCCTTATTGCTCTGGAGCTTCTCTGAGCTGAATAAAATCGCCTGGCGTCAGCTAGAATTATATTCTTGATTATGTGATTTCAGTTCGCCGTGTAATAACAGATTATTGTGGCCATGGTAGGTCCGGCTAGGTTTTTGCCTCCTGAAGAATAAGTCCTTAGAACGATTCCCAACACCTGGTAGTGACTGTCAGATAAATACCCAAACATACATTTATTTATTAGTTAATTTATTTATTTATTTATTTATTTTTAATTGTTTATTTATTTGTTCATCTTGTTCTCCATAGGAAATCGCAGCAACCAATAATTTAGTTAAATAATTAGATATTTACCAATTAGGACTCGAACCCAGGACCTATAGGAGATGGGCAAGCACGCTACCCACCGGACCATCATCCCCCCTCCCCCTTCCCCTCTCCCCAATCCCCACTCCCCCCTCCCCCTCCCATAACGCGGTGTGAGACTTCGATAACGCGTGTCCGCTGGTCAGGAAAAGAGGGGAGGTGGGGGGAAAGGGGGGAGGGGGGAGAAAAGACACACAAGTAAAGGCGGGGGGATTACATGGGATCTTCACTTCACATAAACCTTCTGCTCACAGGGGGGGGGGAGGCCTTGATTCCGAGGGGAGGAGGGGGGAAAGGGAGGGGGAGAGAGCGGGTGAGGAGGGGGAGAAGAGGCAGAAAGCGAAGAGAATGGGAGATCGAGTGAGAATAACGATTAAGGGGTGGGGGGGAATTGGAAGTTGGAAAAACGGGGTGGTTACTGTTGAAGAAAGGGGGAATGGGGATTAGGGTGGAGGGCAGGAAGGAAAGGGGAAGATTCTGAGGGTAAAGAGGCAGAATAACATTGAGAAAAAGAAACGAAATGAAAATAACGCTGTAACCGTTCGTCGAACGCGGTTCGACGGACACTTGTTTAAAGTGATGTGTGAACGGGGTATTTGGTTGTCGAACACGTTGGTTAAACCCCCAAATACCCCGTTCACACGTTCACACATCACTTTAAACACGTGTCTGTCGAACCGCGTTCGACGAACCGTTAGACCGTGTGAACGGGGTATTTGGGGTTTAACCAACGTGTTCGACAACCAAATACCCCGTTCACACGTTCACACATCACTTTAAACACGTGTCTGTCGAACCGCGTTCGACGAACCGTTACAGCGTGTGAACCCCGTCTAAGAGGAGTGTGGCGGCGTGCGGAAGGAGTGCCCGCTGTAGAATAAGAGAGAAGGAGGAGGAGGAGGAGGAGAAAGGGAGGAGTGAAGAAAAATTAAAAGAGTTTGAAGAAGAGCTCGAGAAGGGGGAAAAGGCAGAAGGCGTAAAGGACGAAACTAATTCGAATGGTAATCACGAAAGCGGGGAGAAACTAGATGTGAAATGGAAGAAGGGGCTGCCTCATACAGAGGAAAAGAAAGGGGTAGGAGGAAGGGAGAGAGGGAGGAAGAAGGAATGAGAGAAGGAAGGAAGGAAGGAAGAGAGGGAGGAAGAAGGAATGGAGAGGAGGAAGGAAGGGGGAGGAAGGAAGAGAAGGAGGAGAAAGGAAGGGAGAGGAAGGGGAGGAAGGAGGAAAAGAGGAAAGGGGGGAGAAGAGGAAGGAAGGGAGGAAGAAGGAATGGAGAGGAGGAAGGAAGGGGAGGAGAGAAGAGAGGGGAAAAGAAGGAAGGGAGAGGAGGAAGGAAGGGGGAAGAGAGGGAAGAAGAAGGAAGGGAGAGGAGGAAGGAAGGGGAGGAGGGAAGAAGGAGGAAGAAGGAATGGAGAGGAGGAAGGAATGGGGAGGAGGAAGGAAGGAAGGGGGAGGAGGGAAGAGAGGAAGGAAGAAGGAATGGAGAGGAGGAAGGAATGGGAGGAGGAAGGAAGGGAGAGGAGGAAGGAAAGGAGAGGAAGAAGGGAGGGGAGGAAGGAGGAAGAGAGGGAAGGTGATGAAGAGGAGGGAGGGGAGGAAGAGGAATAGGAGGGAGGGGAGGAAGAGGAGGGAGGGGAGGAAGAGGAAGGAGGACGAGGGAGGAAGAGATGCCTTTGAGGTACACCTCGAGAGGGAAAGGCGGCAGAGAGCATTGAGAAGAATTCGAGAGCGAGAAGAAATGACGGTAGAGGTGTGAAAGGGAGGCTCCCTTGTGTTAACAAGGCCGAAAGGGGCCGTGTATAACAAGTTATAAAGGACACAAGGAACTACAAAGATCTACAAAGAACAGTGTGACCATTCTCCGTCCCCCCCTCCAATGACCCCTACTGGGTCGTGTATTCTATACAAGAGCCCTTAGTAGCTGAATTAAATCGCCTGGCGGCAACGAGGTAACAAATGTCTGAGAGGATAATTGATCCGGAGGCTTCCATCAAAGAGGACTCCTGAAGTCCACAACTCTTCGGAAACTAAATTGGTTTGCAGGATTCTATAGCTACTCGCCAAATATGTGATTTTTTCATCAACTTTTTCAACGCCATCATTGCGAGTTCGTGACGTTGTCGGAGACAAAATTGTGACTGTGGAAACCCACACCAAGATGCATCAGATTCTTCGGCGCCACGAACGTGGCTCGGAAGAAGGCTCCGTCCTCAGTCATGATAGTGGCTTGAAGGACTCCATAGCGTGGCTTGAGAGACTCCACTCATCTGCGACACAAACGTGGCTATATATATATGTATATGTATATATATATATATATATATATATATATATATATATATATATATAGATATATATATATATATGTATGTATATATATATATATATATCCCCTGGTCATAGTGGGAGGATTTCTCTAAGCATTTTTTCCAGTTAAGACGTGTAGGAGTTCAACTAGATTAAAGTGTCCGCCATTAGCCAGTACAAAAATTCAAATTGGACAAAAGGCCTTAACCCACTCGCTACTGACAGGTACGACAAAATGAGGATTAAAATCACCTAACGGCACCCATAATAAAGAAGAAAAAGTACCACCCGGTAAGAAGTTAATCCCATTGATGAGCTCTAATTTACCAGCGCTTCTATCCCTATCTCCCCAACGATGGAGACTAAGGAAAGGATTCAAAAGCAGGAGGCTCCCTTTCCTTCCTCCACTTATTCCACCGTCCCCTCCAGTCACGTGATGACGTTAATAACAGTAATTTGTAGGTGGGTGTTGGCTAACACCCCCACCCCATCCCCCCATCCCCCCGGAAGGAGAAAATGGGGGCATGATTACCTGTGTGTGCATACCTGGGCGCTTCTTCGATGATGTTATTTTGTCTAACACCGAACTGTTTCATTCGGTTGAGGCTCCTCCCCTCCATCCACCTCATCCTCCTCTCCCTCTGATGAATAAAATCGCCCAGCGGCATATGGTATGGGTATAAGGTGGTATTAGGAGTATAAGGTGGTATAAGGAGTATAATGTGGTATTAGGAGGACGTTGTGTATTGCAACCACTAATTGTATTATTACATTTTAGCACTGTCAAAATTGAAACCTACAAGAATTAACAGCTCTAGCATTTCTGTGTCGGACGAAGCTCCATTGAGGGCATCCCCGACAGTCTGTATCCTGCGCGGCTCCTAGACGGACCCTTCTTAGATTATTGTTAATTAATGGAACTGTATTTCGTATCAAAAGGGTCTTATTTACCCTTGAACGATACAGTGGGAAGGGAGGGGAGAGGTCCTAATCTGGGAAGAAGATACTGTAGGGAGGATTCCAGTATTGAAGAGGAGAGAATAGAGTAATCAGGATGTTGTTGTTGATAATCGGCGCTTATATCCTTGGAGGACTATCGCGCGCCGAAGAGGTGGAGTCATAGAAGAGGTGGTCAAAGAGAGAATTAAGAAGATTGTAAAAAAAAAAATCGCTAGTTTCTGATCTTAAAGAATGTTACGTGACTCTGGTACGTAGGGATGTCACTAAAGTCCCAATGTGGTTCTAGAAATGGGAGCGGCAAGATACGGGACCAAAAGCGCATCCCGCAGTGGAAGAGGGATGGAGAGGAAGATTAGAGGAAGAGTTCAAGGAAAAAAAAGAGGAGGTTGGGGGAAGGGGGCATACGATATAGAAGGGTTCACATGTTAGGAAAGGGAGAAAGGAGATGGGGGGAAGGGGAGGGAACAGGAAAATGTTAGGAAAGGGGGAAAGGAGATGGGGGGAAGGGGAGGGAACAGGAAAGAAAGGGAGGGTGAAGGTGGGAGGGAGTAGTGGGAGGGTGGGAGAGGAAGCGAAAGGAAGAGGGAGTATAAGACTTGGAGACGGAAATGCCAATATATCTACGAAGACGTAAGGGAGGGTGAAGATTAAAGGAGGAGGAGGAGGAGGAGTAGGGGGAAAATGAAGGAAGCGAAGACGATTAGGGAAGAGTGTGGAAGAAGAGGAGGGTAAAGATCATGAGTAATAGCTGAGAAACAGGAAGAGGTGAAGAAGAAGAGGAGAAGATTGAGGGAGGGGGTGGGAGAGGAGGAAAGCAAGACGAAGTAGAAGAAGGAGGGAGGGAAGTTGAGGGAAGAGGCTAGGAGAAGAGGAGGAGTGTGAGATAGGGTGAATGGGATTGGGGGAAGGAGGAGGGTGGGAGAAGAGGAAGTCAAGACAAAGTAGGAGGAGGAGGAGGAAGAAGGAGTTAAAAAAGAGGGGAAGAAAGTTGAGGGAAGAAGGTGGGAGAAGAGGAAGAGGAGTGTGAGGTAGTCTGGATGGGGTTGGGGAAGGGAGGAGGGTGGGGAAGAGGAAGCCAAGACAAAGTAGAAGGAGGAGGAGGAAGGAGTGAAGAAAGAGGAGGGAAGTTGAGGGAAGAAGAGGAGGAGGAGGAGGAGTGTGAGGTAGGGTGAATGGGATTGGGGGAGGGAGGAGTGTGGGAGAAGAGGAAGCCAAGACAAAGTAGAAGAAAGAGGAGGTGGAGGAAGAGGAGGAGGTATGGTAGATGGGGTCAGGGGAGGTGTGTGTGGTGGCTGAGGCTAGTTGATGAACGATGCGACTTCCAGATTTGATGTTGGATCGAGAGTGCTCCACGATTGCGGCTTTTGCTGCGCTCCCGCCGCCGACCGCAGAAGTAATGGACTCGATGTTGGTGGCGGTGGTGATAGTAATGGGACTTTATGGTGGTAGTAGTGATAAGGGTGATGGTGTTCTGGTATTGGCGGTGGTGATGGTGGTGATTGGGATAGTGGTGTTGTGGTAGTAGCATCAACAGGGCTGATGGTGGTAAGGATCCGATTGTGGTTGCACGTGTGTGAATGGAGGCATATATATATATATATATATATATATATATATATATATATATATATATGTATATATATATATATATATATATATATGTGTGTGTGTGTGTGTGTGTGTGTGTGTGTGTGTGTGTGTGTGTGTGTGTGTGTGTGTGTGTGTACATTTGACAGATGGCTTCCTTCTTCTT
>NC_134812.1:31870934-31878434 GCF_046742065.1 Oratosquilla oratoria
TTACCCGACAATCAAAGATATTTTTGTCAAATAAAATGCGCGAATGTAAAATGTGACCTGAGATTGCATCTGCACACGCAAAACGAGGAAGGGGTGACTTGACTTTTATGTTTCGCCGTACGATAGTGCCTCGTTTATTTTCCCTCAAATTAGCTTCACCCATTCGTTGGTTGGTAAAGAATATGAATATCGTATTCTGCCTCACGCCAGACGATTTTATTCAGTTAAGAGGACCATCCTATAGTCAATGAGATAAATAGGTTAAACCTTTTCATTGAGGAAAAAGAGTTGTATATTTGATCGTATTTAGAGCTAGATGATGTTGTTCAGTTAAAGTAAAATAGAGGAAATAAACACCATCTTAACCCTTTCTCTAGGGAGAGCTACTCGCGTATTCTATTCCACCTGTCGTCAGGCAATTTTATCCACTTGAAGGGAGTAAAGTGGTTCGTGATGCCCTGGCCGCTGACAACCACAGGGCCAATTGAGAAATCAGCATCAGAAGCCAATTCGGACAGATGCGGATATGACATCATCACTATCATCACCATCACTCTGCCCCTGAGGGTTCCACCCGGCAATTTGGCCCGATGGAACCCTAGGGGGGTGCGGGGTGGGGGTGGGGGGACGGGGTGAAGGGAGACCGCCCGGGGCGCGTGATGACTCCACAACAGGACTCCCCCTCTGCAGATGGAGTCGTCATCGAAGACGAATGAGGTGGAGGAGGGGGTGGGGGTGGGGGTGGGGGGCGCTTCTGTTATGGGGTGGTCTCTCAGTTGCCCGGGTGGTCAGACAGATGGTTGGAGGGTCAGCCAGGTGGTGGGTGGGTGATTGGTGTAAGTATATATATGGATTTACTTACAAGTATACATCGATACATACATGTATGCATGCATATATACCGGTACACATGATACAGAAAGCAGCACATCCACCCATACGTACATACATACATACATACATGCATGTATGCATATATGCATTCACGTGCATGTATGCATGCTTATATATACACACAAGTATACTGTACATGCATGCATGCATACATATATATACATGCAAATATACATAGACAGGTACATACATATATACATACGTGTACACATACACTCGTACATGTATATACACATACAGTACATGCATATATACATGCGTAAACACATACATACATATATGCATACACACACATACAGCCTTACATAAATATCAATAACTGACGTATAACCAAAAGAGAGCACTCACATGTAAAAAACAAAACACAGAAAAAGATAGAGAGAAAGAGAGAAAGAGAAACTGACTCAGTCAACAATCCACACGGCAGGAGATGATGTGTTGAGGATGTCGACGAGGCCCGCGCGTGTAAATGTTACCCTCGTGGCGATCCGTCGGTCCAGCCTTGCCTCCCTCCTACTCTTGCGTGTTCGATGCGATCATCAAACGCCACCGCCGCCCCCCGACCTTCCTGCAGTCGCCATTACCTTGCGGCCGCCTCCCCCCCATCCCCCCACCCCCACGCCCTGGATTGCGGCACTCCCTTCCTTCTAAGGGATCTCCCCTCCCTCCTCGGGTAAGGGACGGGGGGGAGGGGGGCCATCTTCTCGGGGGCACCACTCCTGTACTGGTATGTTCCAGTGTGTGTGTGTGTGTTGTTTTTCCTTTGTTTGTGCAATAAACTCCCGCTGTTTTAATATATAGGAAAGTGCTTATATGTGTGTGTGTGTGTGTATGTGTGTGTGTATGTTTATATATATATATATTCTTCATCGAAAGTGATGGCTAATTGTGCATTTATTGTTTTCTTAAATGTACTTTCCATATGTACTGTGGACATATGGAATATACATTTAAGACAATTATAAATACACAGCCATCACTTTCAATGAAGTATGTATAAGAGAAAATCTGCCCGTATATTATGTATATGTATATATATATATATATATATATATATATATATATATATATATATATATATAAATATAAATATACATATACATATATGTATGTGTACAAATGTCTTGTTATATTTCAGTACATATAATAATACGAATTTGAACGTACCACCTAGATTTTTGTACTTAATGGTAAATAAATAAATAGAAAAAGAGCACACAACCAAGTGATTGACCCGCATACCACCACTCCGTCAAGAACATAGGAGAAAACGCATCTAATGCCTTGAAAGTTAAAGCATTGTCACAACCTTCTTTTGTACCATTGAGTTACTCTTTGTGTTCG
Source organism: Oratosquilla oratoria (assembly GCF_046742065.1). Lineage (NCBI taxonomy): Eukaryota > Metazoa > Arthropoda > Malacostraca > Stomatopoda > Squillidae > Oratosquilla > Oratosquilla oratoria. Next base: position 31,873,173 of record NC_134812.1, read on the forward strand.
CGGGTGCACATTCCAGAGGAAGACCTCAATGATGTCGACATTACAGTATCTCCTTCGGGGGATTTCTCTCTTTTTTATTTCATTTATTTATTTATTTATTTATTTTTTTATTTTTTTTTATTTTTTTTAGCTTTCAATCCTAGGTCAACTACTCTTTTCCCCCCAGAAGGAGTACCACGGGGATGAATGAGATAATCTGGGAGAGGTGCCAAACTATAGAAAGTGTCACTGAGGGACTGTCACAGAAGTGTTGGCGAGGTTCACTCCCCCAACGGTTCCCGGTGACTTGTGCTTAGGTCAAAGGTCGCCTCTTCGGCCGAGGGTGAGCGCATCCTGGAGTAAGCTCCAGGCATAAGGCACGCACTAGCCATTAAGCAGTTTAACGTTTGTGTGTGATGTGTGTTTGAACGTAGCTTGAACGTTTGCTTGTTTGATTACCTTTGTGTGTGCGTGTGTGCATCAATGCTTTACTGTGCGTGTGTGATTCATCATGGTCTTGGATCACGTGTCGGTGCTCGTGATCGACAGCTATTACCCTTCCCGGGTGAGAGCTCAGAGCTCATATATGACCGATCTATGGGTAATGCTGTGACCTTACACGCACACACACACACACACACAACTCCCCGCCCACGAGAGTTGAAGTAAAGACTCACAGCGCAGCAATACTGTGTGTGTGTGTGTGCGCGGGCGCGCGCATGTGTGTGTATGTAGGGGTATTCGTGTATGTGTGTACATGTATATATGTGAGCATATGTGGACGCTTGTATGCATATATGTACAAATTTGTAAGTATATAAGAAATATCATTGCCCGTGCGTTCTTAATCGTAAATATATACACATGTGTACATATATATGTGTATATATATATATATACTGTATATATATATATATATATATATAATATATATATATATATATATATATATATATATATATGTATATATATATATATATATAATATATATATATATATATATATATATACGTTGATGTCAATTATTTGGCCCTGAGAACAATAAAAAATAATAATAATAAACCAAGCAGAATCGCCTAGCATTATCTCGGAATTTTTTTTTATCAAATATGCGACTGATTAAGTCTCCACCCCATGTGCTACGGGATCCTCTCCCCTCTAGACGGACTAAACTTGTATGTCGTTAGTCAGACATAAATGAGCAAAGAACGTTGAAGGGTGGAGTAATCATAGAGTTGTTTACAAGCGTGTATGCATATCCCAGAGTGGCGGGGGGGGGAGTGGGAAGGGGAAGAAGGGGAGGGGGAGAGAATGAGTATTTGCTCTTGAAATCATTTGTGTATATGTTTTGTGTACCGACTACCATAATTGTGTACATATATTTCAGCGCATGCGCGTTCAAGACTAGTTTGTGCATTTGCAAATGGGGGCAAATGGGAGGAGAGGGAGTAAGCGAGAGGAGGAAGAAAAGGAGAGGAGGAAGTAAAGGTGAGGAGGGACTAAAGGAGGGGAAGGGAGTAAGGGAGGGGAGGGAGTAAAGGAGCGGAAGGTGTAAAGGAGGAGAAGAGAGTAAAGGAGGAGAAGGAAGGGGAGGAAGTAAAGGAGGGGAAGGGAGTAAAGGAGGAGAAGGAGTAAAGGAGGAGAAGGAGTAAAGGAGGAGAAGGGAGTAAAGGAGGGGAAGGGAGTAAGGGAGGGGAGAGAGTAAAGGAGGGGAAGGGAGTAAGGGAGGGGAGGGAGTAAAGGAGGGGAAGGAGTAAAGGAGGGGAAGGGAGTAAAGGAAGGGAAGGGAGAGGAGAGAGTAAAGGAGGGAAAGGGAGTAAGGGAGGGGAAGGAGTAAAGGAGGGGAAGGGAGTAAAGGAGAGGGGGAGTAAAGGAGGGGAAGGGAGTAAAGGAGAGGGGGAGTAAAGGAGGGGAAGGGAGTAAAGGAGGGGAAGGAGCAAAAGGAGGGGAAGGAGTAAAAAAGGGGAAGGGAGTAAAGTAGGGGAAGGGAGTAAAGGAGGGGAGGGAGTAAAGGAGGGAAAGGAGTAAAGGAGAGGAAGGGAGTAAAGGAAGGGAAGGGAGAGAGTAAAGGAGGGGAAGGGAGTAAGGGAGGGAAAGGAGTAAAGGAGGGTAAGGGAGTAAAGGAGGGGAAGGGAGTGAAGGAGGGAAAGGGAGTCAGGGAGGGAAGGGAGTAAAGGAAGGAGGTAATAAGGGAGGGGAGGGTACTTGGGAGAGAAAAATGGGAGGGAGAGGTGAGGGGAGCTAATTTACGAGATTTGACCTACCATTATGCCCCTGTCCCCCCTCTCCCCCTCCCCCCCTAGTAAAGACCCCCGAGGTTGTTACGAGGGCGTGCTTATTGCACGGGGCCTCTCGTTTAGGGGCCCTGCCACAGGTCACCATGACTTCGAAGAGAGAGAGAGAGCGAGAGAGAGAAAGAGAGAGAGAGACTGTGTTAAGTGTTAAAGGAAGTTGTGATAGGTAGAGCGCCCGCCTCGTCTTAAAATTTCCTTTATTTTTTTTTTTTTATTTTTTTTTTTTTACTTTGGTGATTTTAGTAAGAAAAAACTAACTCATCCCTACTTATGTTTTCTAGAATGGTTCTCCTTACCCTCTCCCCCCCATTTCTCCCCCATTCCTCCCCATTCCTCTAATTGATCTTTAACATTCTTAACCCATTACTTACACATTTCCTTAACGAAACGAAATCCACAAACGCTAACTAGGATTAGATATCTAGTTTACTTAAATACAGTGGAAGGAATTCACCAAGATAATATCTCAGTGATAGTGAGGGTCCCTTTCGCTGAATAAAACCAACAAACGTTAACCATAATAAATACATGACTTTTCTTAAAAGATGAAGTTAGTACCTAAAATTAATAAAATCGTCTGACGGCAACAACCAGAATAAAATCACACATGGTGACGTCTCCATATTGAAGAGGATCGAGGCAATCCATCTGTGCAACAGGAAATTAATGAGTTAATTACCACCCGCACGAAGGTAATGAATTACCCGACAATCGGACCTGTCACAGGAACGGCTACGATGCTGACGTCGCAGAGCAGAACGTTTCGCAACGTTTGCGTCAATCTGAACGTTTACGTTCATCTAAACGTCTCCGGGTTGGAAACCACTCATCTTGTGCATTCTCTTTGATGTCTATCAGGATATGAGAGATATACAGTGTGTCCCAAGAATATGTATTCATTCTTCATAAGGTTTCGTAATGTTGTCGAAGCTATTGGTCCGCGTTATTGTCTGATGTGTCTGGAAAATGGTTTTCGTTATCATGTTAAGAAAAGTTTAGTCTATTTCCTTTTAGTCTAATCTAGTCTAGTCCCCCCTGCGTGTTCGCAGATATTCAAACCGATGACCACCATTTTTGGGACACCCTGTGTGTGTATGTTTTATAATATATATATATATATATATATATATATATATATATATATATATATATGTATATATATATATGTATATAGATATAGATATATATAATTCTGTAATGCATATCAAATGTCTAGCAAATTACTGTCGTATTTAGGTCTCCATATTATTATTATTATCATTATCATTATCATTATTTAGTCAATATCATTATTAGTTATTATTATTGATTTTGTGTACTTTGTTTATTTCGTATATATGTATATTCATTTATATATTATCTTTATTCATCCACTTATTTGATCTATATGTATTCATTCACAACCCTCTATATTTATTTATAGATGTATGTATTCCTTTGTGTGTTCATCTGTTTGATGACTTCAAGTGACCTTTGCTCTTTTTTTTGTGTGTGTGCAGTTCGGTGACCACAGAAGCATATATTGTTGTTGTTGTTGCATTTGGCACCCCTCCCTCGCAGTGCCAAGTGCTGGTTCCCTAATGGCAGGCGTGCCATACTATCATGCCATTGTTCAATCCAGCTGACAAGGCCCCAATTATCCTTGGACGGAGGGAGGGAGAGAGGGAGTAGAGAGGTGATTGGGATGGAGGGAGGGGGAGGGGACTAGTGGGGACAGAAGGAGGCAGGAAGGAAGGGAGTAAAACATAAATAAATAAAGAAAGAATATCTAGGGGGGGGAGAATAGGGAGGAGATTGGAGTGGAGGAGTGATGGAGGAGACTTGAGATGAAGGAAGGACACAGGGAGGAAGGTAATAAGAAAAATACAACTAAAAATAGATAAATGAAAAAATTGATATATTTTTAGATGGAGGGAGGGAGTAATGAGGACTTTGGGATGGAGGGATTGGGAGGGTGCTGGAGATGAAGGGACTAGACAGGGAGGGAGCGGTGGGAGAATTTTGGGAGGAAGGGATGAGAGGACCGGGGGGGGGGATTTTGTCGGTGTTGTCTGAGAAAGAATGAACATGAAGAAAAAGACTTGACATAATACCCTTTCATGATACAATGAGACTTGTATCAAGCTGCATCCGGTGCACCCCACTGTCTCCTGTTCCTGTCTGGGATTCATCCACCACAGGCTCGTCATAATGACATCTGTAGACGATTGTACCAAAAAGCTAGTCAGCGAAATCACCTTTTGTATGATGTTCTCACTGAGAAAGAAGATCCAGATAGGCTTCTTAAGTCAAGGGAGCTTCTGCGCCTATTCATGGAGAATCTGGTAGCAGAAGACTTCTGATCCAGTGGTACCTGAGAGGCTAAAGTCATATATAGACACTTTGTCACCTCAGCCTCTAAGCAGCAACCTTCCCAGAAATCCCTGCGTACAGCTAAATAGGCTACGCAGAGGTACTGGCAGTTTTGTAGTACGAAAAAATGGGGAATATCTGATTCAGACCTTTGTCCATTCGGTCAAATATAGTATATGAGTATATGACTCGTATTGAAAAGATTACATGAAAAGGGAGGAGGTCTTTCATCTGAATGAAATAAGTAAGAGTTGTTACTATCTTACACAGATGGGAGAGGTGTGTGTATTTCCTCAGATGAATAAGATTGCCTGGCGATAGCAGAAGAAAAGTACAAAAGAACAATCGTCGTCATCTACTACAGGTCATTGGGGTCAGGGAGGTTGTGTTCTTCGCAAGTATGCAACTTTCCCTTTCCTTTTTTTTTTTTTTTTTTTTTTTTGAGGAGGAGGAGGAGGAAGGAGGAGAGGGGAGAGGAAGAAGGGATCGAATTTCCTTAGCGACGAGCAGTGACAAGGGTTCGGCTACACAAACTCTCCTCCCAAGTATAATTAGGTTTGTCTTAAGCCAAGGGGTCTCCTGTCTTCGATTTCTTCTTCAGCCAAAGTAAACTTCTTGACACTGGTGCCACGGAATT
>NC_134812.1:31883434-31893434 GCF_046742065.1 Oratosquilla oratoria
CACTGATGAATATATTTATTTGTTTATTTATTTATTTCGTATATTCACTAAGAAAACGAGAAATAAACGGTGATGAAAAAAGTAATTCAGTTAAGTCTGATTTTTTTTTTTTTTTTTTTTTTTTTTTTTGTATATTTAAAAAATCTCCGCTTGGTTAAACTAAATGAAGTTTATTCATGTACATATTTAACCACGAAAATAACGCATCATTGGTAGGAATCCATGTGTGTATGTGTGTGTGTGTGTGTTTGTGTGTGTGCGTGTGTGTGTGTGTGTGTGTGTGTGTGCGTGTGTGTATACGTGTGATTCACCATTCACCATGGTCTTGGATCACGTGTTGGACTTGTGATCGACAGCTATTCCCCTCCCAGAAGACATTTCAGAGCTCGTATATGACCGACCTATGGGTAATGCTGTGACCTTACACGCACACACACACCTAACTGCCCGCCCACCAGAGTTGGAGTAACAACCCGCACCGCACTGATACTGAAATTATTTCAGCCCTGGGCGGGATTCGAACCCGGACCTTCGTAATGGCAGCCGAAAAATCTACCACTGCGCCACGAGTGTGTGTGTGTGTGTATTCGTGTGTGTGTGTGTGTGTGTGTATTCACTTGGTCTTTTGGATCACGTGTTCGACTCGTGATCGACAGCTATTTCCCTCCTGGAAGAGAGCTCAGAGCTCGTAGGTCCGATCTATGGGTAATGCTATGACCTTTCATACACACACACCCCCAACTCCCCGCCCACGAGAGTCAGAGTAACGACCCGAAGCGCAGCTGTACCGAAATTAATTTCGGCCCTGGGCAGGATTCGAACCAAGCACTACGCGCACCACCATGCTAGTAGTTCATCGTTCTACCAACTGTGTGTGTGTGTGTGTGTGTGTGTGTAATTATGCACATTCGTATGTATGTCATGTACCTTTGTGCGTGCTTGTGTGCGTTCGTGCGTATATGTATTTGCACCTCTGCATGTTTCATTCTGTGTGCATACTCTTGTGCATATGCGTTTTCTGGACCAGATGTGTACACAGGCGTTACTGCACAAACACTTGGGAAAGATCGTGCAATTTGCAAAATCATGCACTTAGATTAGGGTAAAGTTTGTACATTATACATACATATATATATATATATATATATATATATATATATATATATATACATATATATATATATTGTTGGTACATTGTGACAAGTTGATGAAGGTGGAAAAAGAAGTCACGGGTCTAGTTCCGAGTTCCTGAGTTTATTCCTGACCGGTTTCGCTCCACGCTTCATTAGATGCGTAGAACGAAACCGATCTGGAATAAATTCGCAATTTGGAACTAGATCCGTGATATATTTTTCCACCTTCCTGCATATATATATATATATATATATATATATATATATATATATATATATATATTATGTGTGTGTATATGTATGTGTGTGTGTATGTGTATGCATGTATGTATGTAGATTAGTTGTGTGTGTATGGATGTGTATTTTGACTCGGCTACCCCCCATATAAGGTGGAAAGGGCTGTTGGTGTTTGTATTATTAGTTTTCATAGTAGTAGAAGTAGGTATTATTGATAACAGTAGTCATAGTAGTAATAGTGGTAGTAGTAGTAGTATTGTTATTAGTATTAGTATTGTTGTGTGTATAATTATTACTTGTACTCATAGTAGTAGGTATTATTGAAAGGAGTTTAGTTATGGTAGTAATAGTAATTGTAGTTGTTGTAGTCGTAGTAGTAGTAGAAGTAGTAGTAGTAGAAGTAGTAGTAGTAGTAGTAGTAGTCTTTTTGTTAGCAGTCTAAATGTACTGTATTTTTACAGTTTCATCCACTTTCGGATTACAAATAAATACAGTAGAATTCATTTCATATATACGCGTTTTTACATGTTTTATAACTATGTGAAATGTTTAATATTATTTTTATTTTTATTGTATTCTCTTATCTATTTATTTATCAAGTGAGAAGAGTTTTTAGATTGAAACTACGGGAATGAGGGAACGGTTGGGTCTATCAACTGATTGAAAGCGCTTGGCGATAGAAAAAATTATGGCCGTCATCAATATGGTAAGGATCTTGATATCGCAAATTTATGTGTCGGAAATCCAAACCTTCATTTCCCCTCCAGTATATTTCGTTTATTTTTATTCTATTTTATCTTATTTTTATCTTTATTAGTTTTAAGGGATGGTACCTTTTTAGTTCCGTTTTTGGGCTTTCTAACTGTTGTTATTAATAACGACAAACAACGTACATTCCATAACGAGAGTGGGGGAGGGGGGGAGAGTGGGAGGAGGGGATGGGCGGGGGGAGGGGGGAGAGTGGGAGGAGGGGAGGGGGAGGGGGGAGGGTCAGGCTCGTTGTAGTGCATGACTGGCCGTTTCGTAATGCTGTGATTCAGAGTAACAGAGGCAGAAAGACGGTAATTTCAGGGAAAAGTGTGCCAGCCAGAACTGATTTATTGATGTTGTGAAGTGCGTTTCAACCTCATTTCAAATGTTCTTTATTCTTTATGGGGTCTACATTTTTTGTTTTTTTGTTTTTTTGTTTTGTTTTTAATGGGCTTTGTCACGCTTCCGCCGTAAAAAGTAAAAATTACATAATCAACAAAGTTCTTAATCTAAAAAAAAATACACGATTTGGGTAATATTTTCTAATTTTAAGTCTACGTTTTAGAGACAATTTTTTTTTAGTCTTTTTCTTTCCATAGAATGACACCCTCATTACTATATCGATAATAATCCTTATTGCTCTTTTTAAGATAATATTATTATGAAATATTAGTCTTGATGAAGCTGTTACAAAGAGATGAGAAGTGAAGCGGAGCTTTGCATATACTTTGCATTTATGTTCGTGTGTGTGTTTATGTGTGTGTGTGTGATTCACCTTGGTCTTTGGATCACGTGTTGGACTCATGATCGACAACTATTTCCCTCCTGTAAGAGAGCTCAGAGCTCACATATGACCGATCTATGGGTAGTGCTGTGACCTTACACGCACACACACACCCAACTCTTCGCCCACGAGAGTTGGAATAACGATTCGCAGCGCAGCGATACTGAAAATATTTCAGCCCTGGGCGGGATTCGAACCCGGACCGTCGTAGTGGCGACCGGGAACTCTAACCACTTCGCCATCGAGCCGTGTGTGTGTGTGTATTCACTTGGTGTTTTGGTCTTTTGGATCACGTGTTGGACTCGTGATCGACAGCTATTTCCCTCCTGGAAGAGAGCTCAGAGATCGTAGGTCCGATCTATGGGTAATGCTATGACCTTACACACACACACACACCCAACTCCCCGCAGCGGTACCGAAATAATTTTGGCCCTGGGCAGGATTCGAACCAAGTACTACGGGCACCACCATGCAAGCAGTTCAGCGCTCTACCAACTGCGCCACTGAGTCGTGTGTGTGCGTGTGTGTGTGTGTGTGTGTGTGTGTGTGTGTGTGTGTGTGTGTGTGTGTGTGTGTGTGTGTGTGTGCGTACGTGTGAAGCGCAATCAGCTAAAGTGACGTGAACGGAGCTGACGGGGAAGGAGGACGGGATCCCGACCGCTTGCCGCCGCTGCCGCAGGTGGGAGGGAACACGCCCATCGACCCCAGACTCTCGCCCAATTGGCCCGAGGGCTTCCCCGCCCCCAGGTACCACGGGGGCGGGGGGGGAGGAGGGCGAGCGCGTGCTTACACACACACACACACACACACACACACACACACACACACACACACACACAGGGGTCCGGGTTCGAATCCCGCCCAGAGCTGAAATAATTTCAGTATCGCTGCACTGCGAGTCGGTACTCCAACTCTCGTGGGCGGGGAGTTGGGTGTGTGTGTGTGCGTGGAAGGTTACAGCATTACCTATAGATCGGTCGTATATAAGCTCTGAGCTCTCTTCCGGGAGGGAAAAAGCAGTCGATCGCGAATTCAACACGTGGTCCAAGACAATGGTGAATCACACACACACACACACACACACACACACACACACACACACACACACACACACACACACACACGAAACTAACTAGACATTATAAACTGGAGAGTAAGACAGAAATTCACGAATGCTGCTCCTTTCCTGTATACAATAATTAGGTAAATATAGATAATCATGCATACACAGACACACACACACACATATACTCACACACGTACACACGCGGTGACCAGTTGGCCCTTAGGAAGGCCGGGAGAAATGTGTTTACACGCATAAATGCAAATTTCACTCAACTGTGAAGCAGAGGAGCTTTAGTATGCAGATGAAGCCATAAGGATTTCTCACTAATCCTTTGGCAGACTCTCAGAGTCTCAATACAAGAGGACAATGAAGAGGAAGAGGAGTAGTAGGAGGAGGAGAGGGTAGAGATTTGGTTAAATGGGAATGTAGATAATGTTTTCATATACAGGTAGCCGTTTGTGACCTATGCGTATATGTTTTTGTATATAAATATATATATATATATATATATATATATATATATATATATATATATATATATATATATGCAAGGAACCACTGGGAAAATGAAAAGCTTGGTGACCGAAGGTTTTCGTCTGTTCAAGACATCTTGAGAGGTACCTTCAATAGACACTAATCTTTTCATTTTTCCATTGTTATTGTAATTTAATTGTAATATGTATGTATATATATATATATATATATATACACGTATATTACATATATGCGTGTATGTATGTATGTATGTATGTATGTATGTGTGTGTGTGTGTATATTTGTATATATATATATATATATATATATATATATATATATATATATACTGTATATATATACATACAAATACATACATACAACCATACACCCTAACACATTGTGTAATTACTACACATGCACATATAAATTCATTGCCAGTTTGAAAAATGTACTTTTGAACCGTAAACTCGTTCCGAGTCGGGAGGCTGTGACGGTGATGATGATGAACATTGTCATTCCCTCGACAAAGCTCTCCATTTCGTATTCCGTCGACTTCATTCGCTAATGGATGAACGACCAAGACAGAAAAAAAATATTTATTTTTTCATTTCCCGTTTTATTATTTTTATCGTGTTTTTCCTAGTTTACTTGTTTATTTGTTTGTTTATTTTTAGTATGACTGAATGTGTATCTTGGTCTCTGAAGGCTTGTACACTAGTATGTACAGTATGTACTCTTGCAAGCTTACGTTCATGTACTTATGGTATATGCGTACATACACAGACACTTACACGCACCTACAAGTACACACACAGAAACACATACACGAACACACACACAAACACACACGCACACACACACACACACACACACACACACACACACACACACACACACACAAACACGGAAATATATTTTCTTGTAATACTATTTCTTTCTAAGAAAAAAAATTGTTGAATTAATCTGTTTTTTCTATATACTTTATCTTCTTACTACAAGTGATTCCAACAATAGCATAGACTGCCTACAATTGTCATTACAGTTTCGATCTTATATATTTTATCAAGGCTGCGACCAGAAGATTCTTTTCAGCTTAAGCTAGCCCCACATATGTTCATTTGCCACTGAGATTGTGGTCATATAGAGTACATTCTGATTGGCGTCAGAAGATTTTTTTTTAGATAAAATTAGAGTCGATTGTGAGAAATTTATAAACTCTGTCAACCCCCTTTTGGTGATTTTCGTTTTAGTCTAATTGTCGTCAAACTATTCTATTCAGCTGTTAGTGTCCCGGTAGGTGTGTCTCATCAGCACCGGGTTTTGTTCTCAATTGAATATAATCTTGTGTCAAGTAGAAGAAAGTCCAAGTTGTTATCTAGCAAAAAAAATAAGTAGATATAATAAAATAAAAATAGAAATATATAAATACATTCTCTGAACATCCCCACCCTAAGTCCTGGCGATATTTTCATAATACTTCGCTTCGTGTGTCTGTGTGTGTGTGATTCACCATTGTCTTGGACCGCGTGTTGGACTCGTGACCGACAGCTATTTCCCTCCCGGAAGAGAGCTCAGAGCTCATATATGACTGATCCATGGGTAATGCTGTGACCTTACACGCACACACACACCTAACCACCCGTCCACAAGAGTTGGAGTAACCACTCGAAGCGCGGCGATACTAAAAAAAATTCAGCCCTGGGCAGAATTCGAACCCGGACCGTCGTAGTGGCGACCGGGAACTACCACTGCGCCACGAGTTGTGTGTGTGTGTGTGTGTGTGTGTGTGTGTGTGTGTGTGTGTTTTGGCAGGAATCAGGAAGGAGTTGGAGTATCGTTGAAGAGGACGAAGGTTGAAACCGCGGTGGAGGAGGTGGCGGGTGGAGGGAAGGGGGAGGGTTGGAGAAGTAGGGGTGGGGAGTGGGGGGTGGGGGTGGTAGGCAGTTGTGGCTTTAAGACACAACAAGGGTCGAGCCTTGATGGTCATTTGTGGCGAAGAAAGTGGTAGTGGTGGAGAAGGTGGTGGTGGTGGTGGTGGTAGTGGTGGTGGTGGTGGTGTGTGGTGATGGTGGTAGTGGAGTATGGGTTGATGGTAGATTGAGGTAGTGGAGTATGGGTTGATGGTAGATTGAGGTAGTAGTGGTAATTTTGATGATAGAGAAGGTGGTGGTGGCGGTATAAGTTGTTGTGGTAGTGGTGGTGGTGATGGTGGAGAGAGTGTTGGTGGTGGAGGAGGAGAAGGAGATAATGTTGGTGGTAGTTGTAAGAAAGACCAAAGCTGGAGAGATATGTGTGTTATTTTTCTTTCGTATTGTTTGTTCTTGTTTAATAAATATGTCATAAAGTTGTTGTTAATAGTGGGAGTTACAATGATCAATGCACATTTTTTGGAAAGTGAGCTGTTATTAATGGAGCCTCTGTTATTGATGCGTTCCGGAAATGGTGGAGGAGGAGGAGGAGGAGGAGGTGGGGAGGAGGAGGAGGAGGAGGTGGGGAGGAGGAGGAGGAGGAGGTGGTGGGGAGGAGGAGGAGGTGACGGTGGAAGTGGTGAAGGAGGTGGTGACGGTGGAAGTGATGGAGATGACGGTGGAAATGGTGGAGGAAGAGGTGACGGTGAAATTGGTGGAGGAGGAGGTGACGGTGGAAGTAGTGGAGGAGGTGACGGTGGTGTGGTAGGAAGAGGTGACCATGGTGAGGGAGGAGGAGGAGACGGTAGAGGTGGTGGAGGAGGAGGTGACGGTGGAGGAGGAGGAGGAGGAGGTGGTGGTGGTGGTGGTGGTGTTGATGTTGGGACTTGATGGTGTAAGTGGAGACCGTGTTAGTCTGTGTTGGTGGTGATAGTATGGTGAAGATGACAACAGTGTTAGTTATTTGTGTATTTTTTCAATTTTTTATATGCATATTTTTTATTATTATTTTAGAACAAATATACCGTGCATGATTTTTTTTTCATCATAGTTATCATAATTCTTTAAAAATTGTGACATTTCCACCAATTCGGTTATTCTACAAGAACTGAACACCTGAACATTTTTAACTACTTGAATAGGCCTCATCTGAATGAAATCACCTGACGGCAATCATAAAAAAAATCCCAAAACGCGTCCAACAGGAAAAGCAAGACACAAACAAGTAATAATAATTATGATCAATTTCAAACCTATAACAGGCTAGGGTTTCCTTCAGCCGAATAAAGTCGTGATAATCATATTGTATTTGAAAACCATGAAGAATAAATTTTAAAATGAAGTAGAACAGATTTCTTGCAGAATCGGTGAAATGTTTGAAAGAATTCGAAAGAACATTAGGGCCGCCAGTCGGTCCCTGGTGGAAATTTGTGGATTGACAGTGATGGTAGTTGGGTGGTGGCAGTGATTTTTTTTTTAGTTTCCGTCGCTCATTCCTCTATATGCCCAACGTTGTCTTCATCTCTGTTTATCCAATTCCTTGTTTATTCGTTTTTATTTCCACTTTCTCATTCATTTGTTGATACGATTATGGTTATTGAAAAACAGCAGTGTGACAGACACGATCCACAGTTTCTGCCACACCCAAGCATCCCCAAAGGTGAGGAACATACGCCCTTCTGGCCGGGAGCTACGAGAGTTCAGACCCCAAAAGCAGTTTGTAAACACTGCCGACTGGGAACGCGGTAGTTCCTCACGAAATATGCGTGTTCTTGAAAATGCATTTTCCAGTTATACAGATTGATTCGTGAAGATGAATCATCGTGATTTTACGTAAGAATATTTCTGATATAGAATGTCAGTAAGGTTCGCTGTAACAGGCGAAAGGTACTCAGAACTCATTGTAACTTACAAGGTCGTGTTTGTGTGTTTGTGCGTGTGTGTCTGTGTGTATGTGTGTATATGTGTTCGTATGTGTCTGTGTGTGTGCGCTGGCGCGCGCGCGCGCGCGCGTGTGTGTGTGTGTGTGTGTGTGTGTGTACCTTCGCGTGCGCGTGTTTGTGTGTGCGCGCGTATATGTGTGTGTGCGTTTTTATATGTGTGTGTGCGTTTGTGTGTGTGTGTGTATGTGTGTGTGTTTGTGTTTGTGTATATGTGTGCGCGTGTATGTGTACATATGTGTGTACGTGTGTGTGCGCGCGCGTGTGAATGAATGTGTATGTGTGTGCGTGTGTATGTGAATGTGTTTGTGCTTACGAATGTGTGAATGTGTTTGTGCTTACGAATGTGTGAATGTGTGTGTATGTATGTGTGGTATTTTGCCTGTGTATGCGTATATATACTGTATATATATATATATATATATATATATATATATATATATATATATACATAGATAAACGTTGCAAAGAGCATTAAAAATATAAAAATAACAAAAAAGTGTAGACTAAGGCGAATTCTTTATATTTCAAAAATGGTGTCCCAAGGAACTTTTATACAAGAAAATATTTTTCAATCTTAATTTGTCTATTTCTCTTTTATAAAGGAAACCTTTATGTTTCTGGTAACCGATTTAGGTAAATAAGAATTTATCTTTATCAAGTTTATTGATAATTCTAGACAAAAAAAAGAATAATAATGAAACTGTTTTAAAGATATTAGTTTTTTTCGAGTTCATTCAGGAAGAGCCACTGACAAGCCCTCAAGGAACCCCCGAGTTCCTGGGAAGCCCTGGGTGAGAAACGCTGCCTCAGAGGGTGCCTCTGAGGACGAAGAAATGGTAAATAATAATGATAATAGTAGAATAAAATAAAAAGAAGAAAATGACAATTCAATGTAAGTTACTGATGATCGAATTTATTCAGTCGGATTTTTTTTTTTTTTTTTTTTTTTTTTTTTTTTTTTTTCGGCCGGCCTTCCGTATCGCTAATTATTTTTGTCCCTCCCTCTTTCCCGGCCGGCCGGCTCTTCCTACAAATCTCCTTTCTTGTGTTGGCGGCCGGCCTTCCGTATCGTTCTTTATTTATTTGTTTTAATTCTTTATTTTCTATTTGTTCGTTTATTTTTCTTATATATTTATTCCATTTTATTATAATATTATTTTATTCATTTATTTTCTCCCTCTATCCCAGCCGGCTGGCTTTTCTTTCAATTAAATTCTTGTATTTGCCAGCCGGCCCTTTTTGAATTTGCCGGCCGGCCTTCCATATCGTTGTCTATTTTGTTCCCTCCTCTTTCCCGACCGGCCAGCCTTCCATATCGTTGGCCATTTTGTTCCCTCCTCTTTCCCGACCGGCCGGCCTTCCATATCGTTGTCTATTTTGTTCCCTCCTCTTTCCCGACCGGCCGGCCTTCCATATCGTTGTCTACTTTGTTCCCTCCTCTTTCCCGACCGGCCGGCCTTCCATATCCTTGTCTACTTTGTTTCCTCCTCTTTCCCGACCGGCCGGCTCTTCTTTCAGGTCCTTTGCTTCGTGTCGTCCTTGCCGGCCGGCCGGCCAACCCGTCGTCTTCGGTCTCGCGTGTGTCAGAGCTCCCCGAACTCCGAGTGGCCAGGAGCCCCAGGGACACTTTCCACCAAACCAGGGACGACATTCGAGATTAACCCTTGGATTGTCTCCCTCGGCAGAGGTTAACCCTTTTATGG
>NC_134812.1:31898434-31900934 GCF_046742065.1 Oratosquilla oratoria
AAGGGTGGGAACAGGGAATGAGGAGAGTGTAGGATGTATGAAGGAAAGGTAAAGAAGAAGGGGAAAGGAGAAAGTAGAGGTAGAGAGGAATGGGAGGGAGGGAGGGGGAGTGGGAGGGGGAGAGGGAGTGGGAGGGAAGCTTCGGTCCAAGAGGAAATGAAAGACGAGGGAGAAGATAAAAACAAAAGTATTAAAAGAGGAAATGGAATTAAGGGACGAAGGAGAAAATTAAGACAAATTAAAAAAAGAAGATGAGGTGAAGAAGAGAAGAATAAGAGGTAGAAGGAGAGGAATGGAAGAGAATGAAATAGTGGATTAAGGCATGCAAGAAACGAGATTGGGGGGGAGAAAAGAGGGGGAGAAGGGGGGAGAAGTCTAAGAACGGAGGTAAAATGGGGTGTTGTTGGGAAATAAGAGATGGGGGAGAAGGGTGAAGGGGAGGATAGAAACAAAGAAGAAAGGTGGGGGAATAAGAAATGTGATAATTGAAGGGGGGAGAAGAGAAGGGGAGGGTGCTAAGAACACAGGAGAAGGAAGGGGGAGGGGGGAGAAAATTGAAGGTGGGATAGAAGGGGGAGAGGAGACAAGGAGCAGGAGAAGAGGGTGGGGGAGGGGGTGGGGGAGTACGTGGGAGGAAATTAAGAGGAGGGGTGGAGAGAAAGGGTAATTGAGAAAAGCAGGGCTGAACGGGGAATTACCGTGTTGCCATATCCGCCCCCCCTGACGTCACCCTACCTCTCCTCTCCCCCCCAGGTATTACTTTCTCCCCACTCTCCCCCCCCCACTCCCCGACCAAACCCCGCAACTCCCTCTACTTGAACCGTTTACTCCGCGTGGTTTATTAACTGCTAGTTTTGTTAACACCTCCTCTTCCTCCGCTCCCTCTTCCTCCATCTCCTCCTCCTCCTCTTCCTCCTCCTCCTTCACCTTCTACCACTACTGCTTCTACTTCTCCACTTCCTCCTTCTCTCCCTTCTGAACCTTCTCCTCCTCCTCCTCCTTCTACTATTACTACTACTACTACTTCTACTTCAACAACTCCACCTTCTCTTCTTTGTCTTCCTCCTACTGCAACTAGAACTACTATTAGTACCACTAATACTACGAGTACAACCACCACTACCATCATTACTACAACTACTACTACTATTACTACTTTTTTTTAAATGACCTCCATCCTTATGGAACTGTGATGAAAGCAATCAGGATTTGTCTCCCACAGACACAGTTCATTGGCCCCTCCAATGACCGTGGTCGACTACCCTTTTATATATTGTATTATTTCACTTTAATGAAGCCAAATACGGAAGTCCATTCATCCTACTTTCTACTACAGTCTGCTCAAAATCGAGGTTTTGTATATGTGCTGATTTAGGGGGTGGGGACCTGGTACCTCTCAGGCATAGGAGAGCTGATCTTAAGAGTGAGAATGATAGTCTACATCTCATCCACGCTACAATGCTGCTCTTTGGTTGTTGTTTCTTTTCTGCCATCACCTCTGCCAGACGAGCGTAGAATGCCTTTGCCCTTGGACCCATCCCGCCTGAAGTCGTAAAGGTTATCGGAGTGAATGAGCCCTGGTCCACATTCTATATACGCTCCTCGCACATCCTGAATTTCTCACTTTCGTTTCGGGAATGGGACGCCTCAATGGTTATGTCATTGTAACAGGGGGTCATCGGATCAAATATTCGCATGTCAAAGAAGGCCAGTTGTCCCCGTGTCCAGAAACCTCTTGCGCTGACGTCCACTTGCGCTTCATCTGGTGTGTTAGAAGTGCGGTTTCTGAAGTTCTCCCCTCCTAGTGGGAGTAGTGTTGGTTCGATGGTCACATCCTTGCACACCTCCCGAAGCATTTGGGAAGTGAGATCGCTTATCTCGTTATGTCACATGCAGATGAATCCACTCTATCACACTACTACTACTGCTGCTACTACTACTACCACCACCACCACTACTTCTACCACTGCTACTACTACCACCTCCTCCTCCCCTCTCCTCCCACTCCTCTTCCTCCTCCTCTTCCTCCTCCTCTTCCTCCTCCTCTTCTTCCTTCCCTTCTTCACCACCCACCCAGCGCACCCGATTCACCACTTCGGGTCATCTCACGCGAAGTCTGAATCTTCGTTCTGGCGTCGACAGATGGACGCGCGCGCGAGAACGAGAGCGCCGACACTTCCTGCACGAGTGCGTGGGCGTCCCAGAACTTGTTCTTTTCTTCTTTTTCTTTCCAGAAAGGTGGGGGTGGTCGCCAACCCAGCCCCCACCGGCCTAGTTTCCTGACCATTATATGTTTCGTGGAAAGCTGACCATGCAAAGTTCGAAGAACTAAAAAGGTGGAATAGAAGAAAAGTTCAAGTCCAATAAGGATATATATATTTTTAAGATTAATTCCTACTCATACAAGAAGGCTGAGTGAGACTATGGGCCGTAGAGGTGCCTGGAAGCTCGTATTGTCCTTATTACGTAAGTTTCATATAGTTGATTCCCAAGTATAGGA
>NC_134812.1:31903434-31908434 GCF_046742065.1 Oratosquilla oratoria
CACATCAAATTGCACCACGGACATTTGTTCCCTTTTTTTTTTTTTTTTTTTTTTTTTTTTTTTTTTTTTTTTTTTTTTTTTTTTTTTTTTTTTTTTTTTTTTTTTTTTTTTTTTTTTTTTTGAAGAGACTATCGCTTCTGTCTTTGGGGGAATCTATTATTGAAAAGGTGAAGTTGTTGAGGTGGTAAAGAAGAGATTTAAAGAGGCGAGAAGTAGCGAGGTATTGGTGCGTGAACTTAAAGAATACTTAGCAATGCCTCAGTGGCATTTCCTCGTGAGGTCACGTGACTCAGCTGCCGAGTGGTGCCAAGTGTCACGAATGTCTCAAAGCTGAATGGAATTGCCTGGCGTCAGCCAGAACAAAATATATAATGATGCTATGGTAAGGAAAATCTGAAGACGGATAGTAAGAACCTTTCCATTTTAGAAAGTAGAATTTTACTTGATTTTTCTAAATAAGCTCATCTATTTTATCTATGAAATCTACTGGTGATTTTCATAAGTATGGGTGGTGAAGTCAGCGAAAATTTTGCGTTTTAATTAGCGGTCGGTAAGGTTAGCGAAAGGCTTAGGCGAAAATAAGAATCTCGATTGTTCCCTTTGATAACATAGGGGCTCCAATTGATTTTATTCATCTGAAGGTGGGACCCCAAATTTTGAAGGCATTCGGGGGTTTATGTTATAACATGACAACATTCTCCGTGTGTTGTCAGGTGGGTGAGACCAGGTGGTTTTATTCAAATGGTGCACAAATCCTCAAATAAAAGATATCGTACCCTCTTTGTATACACTATATGTACAGTATTTATATATATATATATATATATATATATATATATATGTATATATATATATGTGTATAGTATATATATATATATATATATACACACGCTGCGCGCTTCTTGCGTTGGCTCCCGACAGCCGTGGTCAGGGAGTGAGGCGACCCAATCATCGGCCTAAAAAACACCAGCGGCTGACCGCAACTGACGAGTCTTGCCCCACCAAGGGTTTTCCGTTTCCTACCTCGTGGGATTTGGCCCGGTGAGTTTTTTTTTTTTTATTATATTATAATATATACTGTTACGATGTTTGACTTGAGTCTCCATCACACAACGCTGACTCATACCCCGATGTCTTCTTTTGTTACGGATTTCGATGTTTGTCTTATCAGCAGTTCGACTCGAGTCACCCTCCTCCTTCTTCTCCTCTTCCTCCTACGCCAAAGGCCTCCCCTTCTCCCCCGACACCCTCCCACAGCCTACGGGGTCGCCACCGTCGTCTCAGTGGTCCCTCGGGGGTCCCCCCCCCACCAACACCCAACTCCCGTTCGGCGTATCATGAGGTGTATCGGGCGTACGGGAGAGGAGAGGACACCTGTGTCTTTGGTCGAGTCCGTGGCTGAAGGGGGTGAGGATTTGATTGGTGTGTTTGTTCTCTGTTAATGTCTATTGGTGTTTGGGTGGGTGTCACCAGCAGATATACATGTGTGTGTGTGTGTGTGTGTGTGTGTGTGTGTGATTCACCATGGTCTTGGATCACGTGTTGGACTCGTGATCGACAGCTGTTTCACTCCCGGAAGAGAGCTCAGAGTTCATATATGACCGATCTATGGTTAATGCTGTGACCTTTGTACTCACACACACACTCAACTCCCCACCCACGAGAGTTGGAGCAACGACTCGCAGCGCAGCGATACTGAAATTATTTCAGCCCTGGGCGGGATTCGAACCCGGGCCGCCATATTGACGGCTGGGAGCTCTAACCACTGCGCCATAGAGTCGTGTGTGTGTGTGTGTGTATAAATATATATATATACTGTATATATATATAAAAATATATATATATATATATATACTGTATATATATATATATATACATGTGTTGCAGTTGTTCCAATTTGGGTCGGTCTTGTCATGTGGTTGGCACCATTTGTTGTCAATATATATTTTTCTCCTTTATTTTTCTTCTTTTCCTTTTCTTTGTTTCTGGCTTGGTCTCCTGATCACGTCTGCTGAGGAATGTTCTTCACTCCTGTCGCCCGAAGGCAAGCACTGGGAAAGGTTTTGCTCCTTTATGCCTTTACAGCCTCCGCCATTACCACTACTCCTCCAAACCCCACCATCTTAGCTATATTTACCATCTCCATCATCTACATCAACCCAAGTTCCATATCATTTCCACAAACCCCTTCTCCACTTTTAATTTCCTCATTACAGTCTCTAACACCATTTTCACCACCATCTCCACCACCTTCAACGTCACCTCCACCATCACCACCACTACCGCGACCACCATTTCCTGTATTGTACTAATCTTCTTTTCCACTACTAATACCAACCCAATCATCTCTACCTATACCACCACCCTCCCTACTACCACTACCATCCCAGCATATCATCCTCTTCCTCTTCCTCCCCTCCTCCCCCTCCTCCTCCTCCTCTTCTTCCTCCTATTCCATCCTACTCACCATCTTTTCCACCGTCCACACCTACCGTTTCATCGTCACCCACCCCCACCCCCACTCCCACCCTCTTCATCCTCACCATCATCACCTTCTCCTCAAAGATCGCCCTCAAGGTCGGAATGTCACCCTTTAAATTTCTTTGAACCCGATTCTCGATCTGAGTTCGAAAGCCGCATGTCTTCGTTGACACCTTCTTCAGTAGGGTCTTCTGACCCTATGGGTGATGTCTGAAGGCGTCATCACCATCGCCTTCTGTCGAGTCATCACCTCACTCAGAGGTCTTCCGAAGACATGTCCGCGCAGTCATCACTCTTGAAGGTCATCACAAGTCACCATAGGTCATCACGTAGAAAGAACCGCTGTGGCTTTCAGGTTGTTGTGGTCGTCACCTTTTAACCATCAGAGAGTCCGTGATGTGTTCCATCGAACTCCTCGCTCCCGTGACTTAGACCCACTTCGTGAGTTTATTCTGGTGAAGCGCAAGCAGGGTGCAGACGAGACGGTGAGGCTCGGGGTGGGAAGTGACTCCGTCCTGATGGGATCTGATTGGTCCTGAATCGAACTCAGAACGGCGTCTTGCGAAGTACGATTGAAACCAACTCGGTACTCGGCACAAGGTCAATGACAAATATCCTCTCAAGTTGCAAACTCTATTGGGCTCACAGGAGAAACAGATAGAGAGAGAGAGAGAGAGAGAGAGAGAGAGAGAGAGAGAGAGAGAGAGAGATAGAAGTACAGTACTGCTTGGTTAGATCTGGAGCAACTGTCACATGAAAACGCAACCCCACATGCTTAAATGTAACAGGATGATAAATAGATGTTATAGTAAATATAACTTTGGTTGTTGTTATCGTTATCATCATGAACATATCCAGATTATCACCTGGAATGAAAACGATATCTATGGAACATAGTGAAATGACTAATTAATGAGAGTCCTTTAGGTCCATAGGAAAGAGAAGTGTAATAAGTTGGATTAAAGAATAAGCATCGTATATCGTAGCTGAATGAAATCGTCTGGCGCTAGCGAGAAGAGAATAGATGAAGGACACCTTCTACAACTAGAATATGTGATAAGAGGTCCTTTGTTATCTGTAGTAACGTGTTGTTAGATTTTGGTCAAATTTGCGAATCCGCCTGAGTTTACCGCGCCCAAAATGCTCCTTATACCAACAGAGACCGGTATGCTGTTGTTGTTGTATTAATTTATGATTTTGTTTTTGCTGCTGCTGTTTTTGTTGTTGCTGTTGTTGTGCTTTAAATGTTTATACGTGTATGTATGCGTGTGTTTACTTAATTGTAATGTACAGGAAAGAATTAACGTTTGTAGGCTCGCTCGCACGTGTGTGTGTGTGTGTGTGTGTGTGTGTGTGTTGTGTGCGCGAGAGTGTGGGGGGAGTGAGTGAGAGGAGTTATGTAATGGATTGTTCATTAGACTCGTGTCCTAAACGGAATAGTTCGAATTCTTCCTAGTGAATATATACGTTTACTTGGAATTATTTCCCCCCCTTGCCTCTTCCATAGAACCTCGCTTGCCTTCCGACACTTTGGGGGAAAGGATTTCTCAAAATTTCGAGAAGAAAATTAATTTTGATAATCACGTCGTAAACTGAACCTTCCACGGGAACGGTTGCGAGAGTGACAGGTCAGCCGGGAATGCGAAGCAAAAATGAAAGTTATTTGGAAAGCCATCACTGTAGAGACGATTTTGTGTTTGTGGTGACCCGTGGTCTGCCTCTGGGGCGAACTCCTGGAATGTGGTTGGGGCCTTTCCAGTCGCCCATTGAGGTATTGACCCAGTCCACCGTTTTTTTTTTTTTTTTTTTTTTTTTTTTTTTTGGGGGGGGGGAAGGGTATTCGTATATTAATTTGACTTTTGTGAAAACTTATAAAAAATATTTTTTTTCATTCATGAATGTATATGTCTATTTTTGAGAGACCTTTATGTAAATATATATATATATATATATATAATGTGTGTGTGTGTGTGTGTGTGTGTATATATATATATATATATATATATATATATATATATATATATATATATAAACACAATTTTCACTAGTAAGATAATGTAAATTGTCGCGATTATTGGAATGGAAGAAAATGGATATTGGGACGCCACGAAATTTATCTAGCTCAAATGTGTTTCCTTCCCTGGTCTTTCGGTCTCACTCAGCGACCCACCATTCCGCGCATGCTCGGTGGCCCTCGATGGCCAGGACCCCAAATCGAGACCTTCCTCTTATCTCGAATTTTTGTGACCGTGTGTACGTGTGTGTATTTACCTAGTTGTATCTAGTTGTATTATACGGGAATGGAGCTATGCTCGTAGTGACCCGTCTCTGTATCTTTCAGCATAAAGTGTGTTCTTGAATTCTTGAATAGTATTTGTACACACTGTTCCCTCATCCAATTTATTCCAGATATCCTCCACTGTGTGTGTGTGTGTGTGTGTGTGTGTGTGTGTGTGTGTGTGTGTGTGTGTGCGCGCGCGTGTTTGTGTTTATTTAACCTATTTCTATTTACCTAGTTT
>NC_134812.1:31913434-31928434 GCF_046742065.1 Oratosquilla oratoria
CCTGAAGTCTTTAAGATGCTTGATATTAATCTGGCCCTCTTAACTCGTCCTTCATCGTTTAAATATTTTCTTCTGATTTGTATTAGACAACTCTATTTAGTTTATATTTGGCAATTGCCCGAAAAAAAGATTGTTATTGTCCCCGGATAATTTCATTCAATCCGGGAATAGACCCTGAATTGAAGTCGCTCAGTCCCTTTAACTGAATAAAATCACCTGACGGCAGATAGAGTCAAACTATAGGTTTTCAGTTGTGAAAGGGGATTAGCATCCATGTATATTATGATGGGGATTTTAGTTGTTAGTAGATATGAGGACAGTACACTAGCACTCTAAAGTCCTGAAGGAGACGTGAATAGACGTCTGCACTTAACTGTACTTTTATTGTGTGTGTACGTGCGTGTGTGTGTGTGTGTGTGTGTGTGTGTGTGTGTGTTCCAGATCATATGTGTATGAGACCTCGTATTGCTTGAGTACGTTACACGTGAAGCGGTGTTTATGTTTGTATGTATATATGTATGTATGCGTTTATATATGGTGCGTGGTGTGTAATATATATGCGTGTATGCATATATTTATATATGTATGCACATGTTTATCATGTGTGTGTGCGTGCCTGCGTGTGTATGTGTGTGTGTGTGTGTGTGTGTGTGTGTGTATGTATGTATGTGTGTGCGTAGTCATTAGGTGTTTCTATCGAGTTCAAGTAATTCTTTTCGTATTCCTTCGTAATATAATTTCGTTTTTATAAAGCTTCAAATACTTCTAGTCAATATTTCATTCCTTTCTATCATAATACTCTAAAGTAATATTTACGTGTACCTACTGGATGAGAACTTCAAGAACAACACGTTGTTGGTAATCCTCCACATTGCTGTTGATGTTGTCAAGGGTGACAACAACATGTAGTTGGTGCTTTCTGTTGTCAGTTAATTTGCCTGAGGAATGGAGTTCCCCAAGGTGGTTTGAAACGACTTACCTGAGCAATTTGCCACTCGGGGTCGTTGATTCGCTGTTTCAAGGCTACTGACGACTTGACGTCAAGTCGACCTGCTTTTATTTCATTTCCTTCTACTGGATTCGAAGCCAGTCGTCATCACTTTCAATTCGCGTTAAACAATTCCTCTAATTTCCTTGATGCATACACTTTTAGCAAGAGGTTTGATAAATTCCTATTTGGCAGATTAAACTCCTGGTTTTCTTACATTTTCGTCATAACCTGACACTTTGGGAGGGATTATCCTTCTTGCAGGATCACATTCTGTAGTCAGCGTGGCTTGATAAATCACCTCACACTGCACGCACGCACGCACGCACACGCACTCTCACACGCCACAAGGCGCGTTCACGTCCCGCTTGAGTGAAGTTGAGAGAGTGAGTGAGTGAGTGAGGGAGGGAGGGAGGTAGGCAAGTTAGGTAAGGGTAGTTCAGAGTCCGGGAGGGGGGTTTGTGTGCTCGGTGTGCGCGCTCAACGTACACTGACAGTTGAGAACGCTAGCGACACCCGTGCGCTGGAAAGGAAGAAACAGGCTTCCTTCCCTACAGCCCCTGCCGCGTGGTAACCCCTCCCCCTCCCCCTTCCCCCTCCCCCCAGCCTCATCCCCCTCCCCTCCTACCGACCGCGACCCCCTTCTTAGCACCCCAGGGGGCTGCTGGTTCCTGGTCTTTCCTTCTTGTTAGGTCATAGAATAGAGACTACATCTTCTGGAAGGTGATCTTGACGGCTGTCAACAGAATTAGCGCGGTTGTTGGAAAGTCTCCTTCGAGATTAATTCTTTCGTTAACATGTTTTGGTCTTCAGACTTGATTAGGGGAGTCACTCCGCGGGACTGTTGGGTTGGGGAGTGTCTTCAGTCCCAAGAAGGAATGTTGACCTGGGAGTAGCTGTGTCGGTCTTAACGTCTCCTCGTAAACGTGGGAGGTGTCTGGGAGTGAATCTACCGACCTTGGAGTTGCTGGGTAGTTCTGGAAGTATTTGAATGGTTGTAGTTGCTAGAGAAGCCTAGAAGTTAGTAGGCAATCCAAGGAGCTGGTAGACACTCCTAGTAGTTAACTAGACAAACGTGGGAGTTGGTGGGCGAGCCTGGGAGTCACCTCGCGGGAAAGGTGACTAGGAGTGACTCTAGGTCTGAGAGTCGAGGAGTGGGACGAGGAGTCGTTCCAGGTTTAACGGGCTCTTTGCATGGGAGTCTCTGAGCTGAATAAAATAGTCTGGCGTCAATAAGAACACGTGATTTACATGTAATTGACTGATAGATTGATAGATTGATTGATTGGTTGGCTTGTGAGACTCTAATACCGCAACTATTCAAGGTTGAGGGGTTGAGGTCTGGGAGTGGTCGGACGTGTAATGGAGTTGACTTCCAGGTGTAAAAATGTCTGGGAGTTGCCAGCTAGGCCTAGGAGTTGCTAGATGAGCCTTGGAGTTATTAGATGAGCCTTGGAGTTGCTAGGCGAATCTAGAAGTGAATGAATGGAGTAGCCCAAGGGGAGTTTGCCTCGGCGGCTCTGGGAGTGTCGAAATGACCCTAGACTGGGAGTTGCTAGGTGAGACTAGGAGTTGCTGTACTGGTTATGGGTAGGTAGGTGATCTTCCCAGAGCTTGGAGTCCAGAGGAGTACCTTGGAGTCCAGAGGAGTACCTAGGAGTGGTTCAACGGCCAGACTTGGGAGTTGCTGAGCTGGTATGGGAGTAACAGAACGACCCTGGGAGTTACTGAGGAGACTGGGAGTGCCTTTGTGAGGCTACAGGGAGTTAGAGGAATTTGGCAATGGGAGTTTGGATATGCCCACCGAAGTGAATTTAATACTCTTATTTTTTTTTCTTTTCTTTTTTTTCACATTACCCATACATACGTATGGACGACCCAGTACTCCTTCAGGTGAATGAAATCGCCTGGCGATTTCTGAAAGTCTTATTACCAAATAAAAAGATCAGGTGAGAGGGTACAGGATTCCCAGCCTATCTATGAACCCAGACGTAGGTATGGGTAATGTGACCGCAGTCCGAAGAGTGAATGAGTCAGATGGGCGTAGCAGGGAAGCTCTCTAGCGCGCGCCCGCCCGCCCGTGCGCACGCCCAGAGAGGGCGTGGCGCCGTGCGCGCCCATTCGCTCCTCACTTGCGCTTCTAGCCACATCTTGCTCAGGAGAGCCTTCTGCTTCTCTGTCCTTTCGTCTTGATTTGTTTATTTATTTTGTTCTGTTTATTATTATTATTTTTATCTCGGCCTGTCTCATGTACATATGCATATAGTTATACATAGTAATAGAAACACGTACGTATGTACGCATGGACATATAATTAAACACACACACGCAAGCACACACACACACACACACACACACACACACACACACACACACACACATGGATATGTATATATATATATATATATATATATATGCACAAGTATCACAAATCACACGTGACTACACCGTTATGCTGATTACCACAGGGAAAAGAAAAGTTCTTGGAATCCGAGCGCTTTCGTGATATTTGTTCACATCTTCAAGGATTACAATAGAATGAATAAGTACAGAGTAAGATGAGATATATATACACATGAGAGAGGTTTGACAACTGGAAAGGGTCACCACTTAAGCTAATTATATCAGGTCAGGTCAATATCTAGGGAGCAGATTCTCTTGTATGCATGTGTTGTTAAAGTCGACAGCATTAAGGAGGTTGTTAATCTTCTTATGGGTATTCTCATATATATATATATATATATATATATATATATATGTATGTGTGTGTGTGTGTGTGTGTGTGTAACATTTTGTGGATCTTCCCCTGATAGGGGGTAGGGGTCACCAATCACTCTCTTAAGAAGAAGACAGACTTTACAACCTTTGCGAGATTGGGAGGACGGACAACTGGCCACGT
Source organism: Oratosquilla oratoria (assembly GCF_046742065.1). Taxonomy (NCBI): domain Eukaryota; kingdom Metazoa; phylum Arthropoda; class Malacostraca; order Stomatopoda; family Squillidae; genus Oratosquilla; species Oratosquilla oratoria. The sequence continues at coordinate 31,917,322 of NC_134812.1, forward strand.
GATGAGGGAAGCCGTGATGTTGTTGTTCCTAGTGTCCCACTCTGTTGAATCCCTCCCCTGGGAATCCCCAGGAACCAGCGTGATGACAGCGAGCTTTCATTCCTACACTCAGGTTCTGTTTCAAAAGAGGTGTTCCTTCAAAAGAATAAGATTCAGGTCGGGTACTGTTAGGTCACTTCATACACACACACAAACACGTACGCATACATACACACACAGACACACACGCACACACATTATATATATATATATATATATATATATATATATATATATATATATATATATATGTATGTATGTATGTACACACACACCTTGGGGAAAGAGAGAAAAGACATTAAGAAGCGAAAATTGAAAAAGAAAAAAAAAAAACACGAGAAAAGAATGGAGACCGAGAGAAAGAAGTTTTTTTTTCTTTTTTTTTTTTAGAGAGAGCGAGAGAAAGAGAGAGAGAGTGTTAAACATGAGGCTGAGAAAATGATATCTTCAAGAAAAGGAAACGGAAGGAACAAAGACAGAGATGGAGAGTGCAGAAAATTAAAAGTGGCTTATAGTAATATAAATGGTTCAATTTCAGAATTAATGGCAATTGTAGAGACAAAATTATAGTGTGTGCAAAAACCATACAAGAATTTAAGAACAATTTAAATATTGCGAGATACAGAGACGGGATCCCACGAGCGTAGTTCCCCTTCCCGTAAGATTAAACTAGGTAAATACACACATACACACACACACACACACACACACACACACACACACACACACACACACACACACACACACACACACACACACACACACACACACACACTCACACAAATGTATATATGTGTGTGTGTGTGTGTGTGTGTGTGTGTGTGTGTGTGTGAGTGTATGTATTGTGTGTAGGGGTCACGCCACTGCTTGTTACTCATATCTGGGTCAGATATTTTTCCTCATATTATCAACACTTCCACGTCTTCACCCCATTTTTTTCTCATCATGTGTAATGATAGCCTCTTTGTTCATTTACTCATTTCCAATACTTTACAATGCGCGCGCGCTCGTGCGTGTGTGTGTTTGTGTATACGTGTGTTCGTGTGGGTTAAAAGATCCCCATTGACTGTACTTCCTTCCATTTGAGGCATCTTTCGTCTTATAGTGAAATAGGTTGAAGGCGCTCATCCGCTCAGCTTTTACTGCCTCCGCAGGGAATACCTTCCGTCTTTCGGATGCCCCCTTCCTCTTAGGGGAGGGGGGGGATTTTCTTTTTCTTTTTTTCTCCTTCTTCTTCTTCTTCTTCTTCTTCTTCTTCTTCTTCTTCTTCTTCTTCTTCTTCTCCTTCATCTTCTTCTTCTTCCTCTTCTTCTTCCTCTTCCTCCTTTTCTTCTTCCTCTTCTTCCTCTTCTTCTTCGTCTTTCTTTTCTTCTTTTTCTTCTTCTTCCTCTTTTTCTTCTTCCTCTTCTTTTTCTTCTTCCTTTTCTTCTTTTTCTTCTTCCTTTTCTTTCCCTTCTTCTTAGCTTACTCTTCCTCTTCCTCCTTCTTCGTCTTCTTTTCCCTCTTCTTCCTTTTCTTCCTCTTTTTCTTTTTCTTCCTCTTCTACCTCTTCTTCTTCCCTACCTCTTCTTCTTCTTCATCTTCTTCTTTTGTTTTCTTTTTTCTTCCTCATCTTCTTACCTTACTCTTCCTCTTCCTTCTCCTTCGTCTTCTTTTCCCTCTTCTTCTTTTCCTTCTCCTTCTCCTCATCATCCTTCTTCTTCTTATTCTTATTATTCCTTTTTTTTCTATCTTGTTCCTCCGTCGTCTTCTGTTTCTTAGTCTTTTGTTTCTTCTTCTTCTTCCTCTTCTGCTTCTTTTTGTTCTTCTACTTCTCATCCTTCTTCAATTTCTTCTTCCTCTCCTTCTTCTTTTCTTTCCTCTTCTTCATTTCTTTTTTTCTGAGTTTGGTTTCGTAATTTTTTTTTGTATATTTGAACAAAAATATAATTTTTCCTTGTATAATAATCTTAACCAAGTTGTGTGTGTGTGTGTGTGTGTGTGTGTGTGTGTGTGTGTGTGTGTGTGTGTGTGCGTGTGTGTGTGTTCGTGTGTATACGATATATGTACACGTATACTTTATTTGACAATAAAAGCCATTTCGAGCAAGGAAAAAGGAAGAGATTCACAGGAGGAGGAGAGGGGGGAAGGGGGAGAGGGAGAGAGGGGGGGGAAGGTTGAACTTCACCTTCACCTGCCTGCTTTGGCGGTTTGGGGGGGGGGAGTTTGGGGGGAAGGGGGGGGAGAATGGCAGCGTAGAGTAAGCGTCCCACGCTGCTTAATGCCACGTAAAATGAATCTCTTACATTTTCTTCATCTCTTCCTCATGTTGTTCCTCTTTCTCCTCCTCGTCCTCCTCCTCCTCCTCTTTCTCCTTCTCCTCTTTCGCCTCCTCCTCTTTCTCCTCCTCTTTCTCCTCCTCCTCTTTCTCCTCCTCCTCTTTTTACTCCTCCTCTTTCTCCTTCTCCTCTTTCGCCTCCTCCTCTTTCTCCTCCTCTTTCTCCTCCTCCTCTTTCTCATCCTCCTCTTTTTACTCCTCTTTCTCCTTCTCCTCCTCCTCCCGTTTTTCTTTTTTCTTCTTCTCCTTCTCGCCTTCATCTTTATATTCTCTTCCTCTTCCTTCTCCTCCTCCTCCCCTTCCTCCTTTTTCTTTTACGCCTCCTTCTCCTCTCCTTCCTCTTTTTATTCTCCTCCTCCTGATCCTCTTCCTCGCTCTCCTACTCTTCTTGTCCCTCATTCTCATCCTTATCTCCCTCTCCTCCTTCTCCTCTTCTCCTCTTCTCCTACTATTTCTTCTTCTCCCCCTCCTGCTCTTCTTCCTCCTCCTCTTACTCCTCCTATTCCTCATCCTCATCCCTCACTTTCGTCTTCCTCTTCCTGTCCTCTCCATCCCCCACACCTCCTCCCTCCCCAATTCTTAATCCTCTTTTTCCTTTTCCTCCTCTCCTTTCGTTTTCTCTCACTCTTCTTCCTCCTCTTTTTCCTCTTCCTCCTTCTCTTTCATCTCCCCTCCTCCTTTTCACCTTCTTCTTCCTCCTCTTCCTCATTCTCCTCCTTCACTTACTCCTCAATCTCCTTATTCTCTTTTTCCTCCTCTTACTCATCACCCCCTTCCTTCTTCTCCTCCTCCTCCTCCTCCTTCCTTCTTCCCCACCATTTCCTCCTGTTCCTCCCTTTAATCCACTTCCTCGCCCTCCTCCTCCTCCTCCTCCTCCTCCTCCTCCTACTCCGTTCTTTTCAAGGGAGGTTCCTGTGTGGTCCGTCCGTGGCCGCTTTGCATTTAAGCCCCACCCACCTCTTCCTTATAAGGATGTTGATGCTGCACCCTACTTGTTAGGTATGTTTCACTTATGTGATAATAACCGTGAGAAATAAAGTGGTGATGATAGAGGTTATCGATGAGATTAAGATTATCTCCGCCAATCAGGAGGCGGCATTCGATGAAGAAGAAGAAAGTGGGCGGAGTTTCGGGAGAATCATTGCCAGATTCGCCACCGAATTAGAGTTGCCGTTTGTTTATTTATTTATTCATTTATTTATTTATTTAACTATTGCAACATTGATGGATCTACGATTTTATTCAGTTGAGGGTTAAACTGCTGGGATCTACCCATTTTTATCTTAATTTGGGGATTTCATTACTCTTTGGTGACATTTCGAAAGATTTGTGGTCGTTTTGTTTGGTAGTACAATTTGGTAGATTACAGTATGGTAGAGAAGTTTGCAAGAGTGATGTGGCAAGTTAGCGCAGTCGTGTGAGTCTAGGAATGTTATGGGGAAGGATTATGGTCAGCAGTGGACTCAGATTGGCTGATTGACCTACACACACACACACACACACACACACACACACACACACACACAAATATATATATATATAGATAAATATATAGATCTATATATATATATATGCGAAGATTTAACATTTTTCATGTTGTGTTGTTTTGCAAAAAAAGAATATTCTTTTCCTTGCATTCATATTATTGACATGATCGAACACACACCACACACACACAGACACACACACACTCACACACACACACACACACACACACACACACGTGTGTGCGTGCATGCGCATTGTTTATTCATAACATATATGAGTTAGAAAAGTTATGATGAAATATAGTTACGGGATGGGAGGGAGAGAGAGAGAAAGCGAGAGAGAAAGAGAGCGAATATAGATAATGCAAGCACTATAACAAAAGAAAGAAAAAGAGACAAAGAAAGAAGAAATGATAGAAAGAGAGAGAAAGAGAAGGAGAGAGAGAGAGAAATAGTTTCATGTTTGTTGCATACAATACATTGCTCAGATTGCATCTCTTTTGGCTGGGTTGGGGTCTGAGGCTGCCATCACTGGCGGTGGTGAGTAATTCCCACTAATTCCTGTCTTGTCTGGGGCTGTTATATATCCTGATTTTTACGATGCAGCTCTCTTCTTGAATATTCACACTCACGCAACATTTTTTTTTTTATAATCTACGCACGCCTATGCATAGGTGTGTTCGTGTGTGATTCACCATGGTCTTGGATCACGTGTTGGACTCTTGATCGATAGCTATTTCCCTCCCGGATGAGAGATTATAGCTCATATATGACCGATCTATGGGTAATACTGTGACCTTACACGCACACACACACACACCCCAACTCCCCACCCACGATAGTTGGAGTAACTACTCGCAGCGCAGCGATACTGAAATTATTTCAGCCCTGGGCGGGATTCAAACCCGGACTGCCGTAGTGGCAGCCGGGAACTGTACCACCGCGCCACGAGTCGTGTGTGTGTGTGTGTGTGTGTGTGTTTGTTTTTGTATTTGAATGATAAATCTATATTTTCGGTGTTTAATATGTGTCTCCAGTTTTGATGTTGATGTATTTGATTTCTGATATTGAAGATGGGATGGAGTGGTGGACGAGGAGGAGGAGGAGGAAGAGGAAGAAGAGGAGGAGGAGGAGGAGGAGGAGGAAGAAGAGGAGGATGTATAAAGAGGCTCTTCTCTCCTTGGCTCGGGAAATGTTAGTTTTAGAATTTTAGTTTGGGTTATTTTTAGTCCAAACTATAGGGGGAACGTTTGGAAAAAGGGGGCGAACGTTTTACGGTCTGCCTTAAGAGGAAACGTTTGTTCCTGCCGAGGTAAAGAAATTTTTTGAGTTTGCTTGTGTCGAGGTTTGGGAGGGGAAAGTTTAATCCCGCTTAAGTTGATTTTGGGAGTAATCGATAACTTTTCAACGCGTTTGTACACAATATTTTTATGAATGTTTTCATTTGAAATTATATATATATACATATATATATATATATATATATATATATATATATATATATATATATATATGTATATATATATAAATATATATACATACATATATAGATGTATATATATATATATATATACATATATACATGAGTGTGTGTGTGTGTGTGTGTGTGTGTGTGTGTGTGTGTGTGTGTGTGTGTGTGTGTGTGTGTGTGACCTCTCGTAGAACAATCCTTTTTTATACGAAGACTTTTTTTTCAATATTTTTGTTTTAGCAGACGTCAGGCGATTTTATTCAACTAAGGTACGACCTCGATATAAGACCCCTTATTGACCAGAATTTGGCTCTCAGCTGAATGGAATCGTCATGCGTTAGCCAGAATAAAAGTTTTTTTCATGTTTTCTCGATTGTAACTCCACCACGATAAAGGGTAGAAGGTCATACCACGTTAATGAATTAAATCGCCAGACGGCAGCCTTAACAAAAGGGAGAGTATCAACCGGTACGTCAGAGTTTAGAGGGCTTTCGACCCGTGGAGCATTGCCTCGTCCCAACTTGCTCTAAGCAATACCACACAATGCTCTATATGCCAGTTTACGACCCTAGGGCTGAGAGTGGATAGTCCCCCTCCTCTTCACCCCCTGATGCCATTTGTGGGAATATTCTCCAAATTTGTGTCTGAGAAATTTGCTCACATGGGATGTTTTGTGAGCAAATTATATGTTGCAATGAACTTATTTGTGTATATAACAGTTCCTTCTTTTTGTGGGAGAAAAAATGTGGAAATCCAGATTTCCTTGTGGGAATTTTGTGGAAAAATCTCACTTATTTGTGGGAATTGGCATAGATTACAGTGGCAACACTGCCTTCACCCCTCCTGTGGTTGAATAAAATCGTCTGACGGCAGCTAGAATCAATCATTTGATTTTTAAAACGCGCCGAAGGGTTTAAATAGTGTTCGCGTAGCCCAAGATGTAGGGCTGGGCTTCTGTGCATCTCATGAATAGTAATCAAAATACTTTTTTAATTGAAGGGAAATTAATTCCCATTACGGTTCGGTAGTGGATGAGAGGAACCTCGGAGAGGGTCCTCTCCCAACTTACTGTCTCCAGAGCCCATCCGGAGGTGCAGCCCTGAGGGGCTGGCATTTGGTCTCTTGACTGAGCCCCATTATTATTATTATTATTATTTTTTTTTTTAATACTCATTTCTTATCTTCTTTTTCACAGACAGCCCAAAAGCTCTTTCTAGAACGATCTATAGAAGGGTTTGGGAACCGTTGCCGATATATCTGGGGTCGCGGGTTCGTAGTCAGATAAACTAGAGACAGGAATTGAAGGAAAATTTGATTACCTAAATTATTTAATCTCTATTTACTCGTTTTATTTTATCCAAATTTAGGAAAGAAAAGAAAAAGTACAGTACTCAGAACAAGTTATTGAACGAGAAGGGCAACCAATATAGGAATAACTGAATTTTTCACTACAATAAAAAAAATCCCCCAAAAATGTAGAATAATTATTGAACAAGAGTTCTGTAAGAATACATTATCTTCCTGTGAAAAGGTACACTAGTTAGATACAAAGATAGGTGTGTAGATGTATAGATACGTTCATATAGATGGATTATACTGATAGATAGACAAGTTCATAGATAGATCGGGTGATAGACCCGAAGATAGAGATAGACCAATTTGTCGGAGCCCGTGATATCCAATAGGAACCATGGGATTAAATAATAAAGTCTGCGGAAATGCAACGCCCCTATCCAGCGGTCGTAGTAAATGAGTGTCATCGTTCTTTTCAAAAAGTATCGTTCAATACAGGAGAAGTTGGAATTGGATTGACGCTGTATTTTGAAAAAAAAGAGGGCAGTTGTACAAAATCTGTCTCCAGAGACAGTTACATCCCTGTTTACAAATTTAGGTAGTTTTAACACCCGCATGTTTGTATGTCTGTGTGTGTGTATATGTATACATGGGTACAGTATGTGTTTGTGCGTGTATGTAGTTGTGCATGCGTTTATGTATGCATGTGTGTGTGTGTGTGTGTGTGTGTGTTTGTGTGTATGTGTGTGTCTGTGTGTTTTGTGTGTATGTATGAAAGAAGTTGAGAAAAGAGTGGGAAGGAGTGAAGGATAGAGTAGAACTAGGAGTGGAGGAGAAATGGGGGAGTTTCAAGGAAGGAGTCACAATGTCTGTAAAGATGGTGTTTGGAACAAGGAGGACGGGAGGAAATAGAAGGAAGGGTAGTGAGTGGTGGGATGATGAAGCAAAGAAGGCTGCAGAAGAGAAGAAACGAGCATTCACAGATTGGATGCAAAATAGAACGAGAGAATCGTATGAAAGGTACAAAGAAAAGAGGAGTAAACCATAAGATAAAGGAGGGAAAAGGGAGAGTAGATGTGAAATGGGGAAAGAGTATGACAGAAATTTTTGAAAGTAATAAAAAGATGTTTTGGAAGGAAATTAAGAGAGGAAGGAGAAGCGAATCAAGTAGAGAAGAAAAGGTAAAAGGTGCAGATGGAGAGATGATAATGGAAGAGACGGCAGTAAGAGGAAGATGAGGAGAGTATTATCGGGAGATGCTAAATGTGAAGGAAGATAGGGAATGAAAAGTATTTGCAGTGAGAAGTGCCAAGAAAATAACAGTGATGAGTGAGGAAAACGGAGGAGAAATAAGGAAAGATGAGGTGAAAATAGTTATTAAAATGATGAGAGTAGGTAAGACACCTGGGTTACATGGGTGTCATCAGGAGTGTCTAAAAAGGGAGGTACGGTGATGGAGGACTGGCTGGTGAGGTTGTTTAATGTTTATCTTATAGAGGGTAGAGTGCCGGAGGACTGGAGGAGTGCTTGTATAGTTTCGCTTTACAAAGGAAAAGGGGACAAGTATGAGTGTAGTAGTTTCAGAGGGATCAATGTGTTGAGTGTTGTTGGGAAGGCTTGTGGGAGGGTTTTGACTGAGAGGATTAGGAGAGGAACAGAGGGAGTAATTGGTGAGGAACTGTGGGTTTAGGACAGGTAGGGGTTGCGTGGATCAGATCTTTGTAGTAAAGTAGATATGCGAGAAAGTTTTAGGAAAAGGTAAGGATGTTTTTTGGGCCATTATGGATTTAAAAAAGGCTTATGACAGGATAGACAGGAAGGCACTGTGGTATTGCAGATATATGGAATAGGAGGAAAGCTGTTAAGAGCAGTCAAGAGTTTTTAGGAGAGGACGGGAGTTAGAATTAGAAATGGAGAGAGTGAGTGGTTTGAGGTAAAGGTAGGACTTCGTCTGGGATGTGTTATGTCGCCTTGGCTGTTCAATTTATACATGGATGGGGTGGTGCGAGAGGTAAATGCAAGGTAATGGGCCAGGGATTGGAGATGGTTCAAGAAAATTAAGAAAAAAGGGAAATAAGCCAATTGTTGTTTGCTGGCGAGACGGCTTGTACCAAGATCAAAGGAGGGATTAAGGATGTAAGTGACGGAGTTTGGAAAGGTGTGAGAAAGAAGGAAGTTGAAGATAAACGTGGGTAAAAGTAACGTGATGAGATGTACAAGGGGAGAGGATGGCAGCAAATTGGAAGTAAATATTAAGGGAGAGAGACTGGAGGAAGTGGATAGCTTTAGATACGTGGGTGCGAATGTTGCGTGAAAGGGAGTGGAGGTGGAGGTAGAATGTAGAATGAGAGAAGCAAGTAAATGCCTTGGGTGATTAAAAAGTGTAATGAGAAGTACGCATTTGGGAATGGATGCTAAGAGGTAATAGTATGAAGGAGCGATTGTGCCGACACCATTGTATGGGGCAGAAACATGGAACATAAGAGAGGAAGAGTTTATATATTTGAGATGAAATGCCTGAGAAGTATGGTAGGGGTTACTGGGCAGGGCAGAGTGAGAAACGGGGAGGAAAGAGGAGGTGAAAAGGGAGTTGGGGGATAGGGTTGATGAAAGAGTATTGAGATGCTTTGGACATATGAAAAAATGAGTGAAGAAAGATTGGTAAAAGAGGTGTGGAAGGCAGATGTGGAGGGAACGAACATGAGGGGACGACCAAGGATGAAATGGATGGATGGGGTAAAAGGGCCATTGGGAAATCGGGGAATGTCTGATGAGGAAGGAAGGGAGAAGACAGAAGATAGGGGTGAGTGGAAAATGGTTGTGTATGGATGATACTGTGATTCGTGGGAGTGGATGGGGATGGGGGATGGGGGAGTATGTGTGAATGGTATTTTGACACAGCCCGAAGGGATTTCTCCCCTTCTCTTTTTCTGCATGAGGGGACAGAGTGTGCGGGGGTCGCCGATCAAATGAAGCGGCCTTGATATGGATGTGCTCTGTCTTGCTACATTGCTTCTGACCCAGGGCAGTGGGCGAGAAACAGGGATGACCCGTCATCCAGGAGGAGCCAAGAAAAGAGGGAGGGAGGTGTTGAATGGGAGAGGAGTATGTAGGTATGAAATAGGTAGGAGTGGATTTATGCCTTTGACTTTGGCTACCTCGCTTATAAAGGGGTAAAAGCCCATGGTAGGTGTATGTGTTTTGTGTGTGTGTGTGTGTGTGTGTGTGTGTGTGTGTGTGTGTGTGTGTGTGTGTTTACCTAACTGTAGTTACACGAAAGGAATAACACTCGTGGGGTACTGTCTCTTACTCTCCAATTATCATACCTAGCTTCAAATGCATGTATGGTTCCATGAAAAAGATTATAATAATAATTATAATAATAATGATAATAATAATAATGATAAATAATAGATAATGATGATAATAATAATGATAATAAGAAATAGATAATGATAATAATAGATAATAGATAATGATAATACTAGATGTAGCCTCCGGATCGGATACGAGACCCGTGCTGAGAGCCCCTGGCGGTGCCTTGGAGCCACAGCTTTATGACATCAATACATCTTTGTTACGTCATTGAAGACCGAAGGGTTCCCCTCCCCTCTCCCCCTCCCCCTTCCCCCTCCCCCTCCCCTCCCCCCTTCCCACATCCATCCCCCGCCTCCTTACTCCCCTCGCCCTGCCTCCTCGTTCATCCACCCCGATAGTACCTGGACTCTGGGATGTTGATGGTGCTAGTGTGGAAGTGGTTGTGGTTGTGGTGGTTATGCTGTTGTTGGTGTTTTTGGTGGTGGTGGTAGTTGTAGTGGTGGTGATTCTAGTGGTGATATTGGTGAGAAAAATGGTGATAGTGACCTGACTTTGATGCCTGTTGTGGTGGTGATGGTGGTGATGGTGATGGTGGGTCGGTGGTGGAAGTAATGATAGTGGTGGTGGTGGTTGTGGTGGTGGTGGTGGTGTTGGTGTTGGTGGAGATCGTGGTGGTGATAAGAGGGCCCAAGTTTCTCCACGTGAAGGATGAATCCTCTTCGTTAATGTCGTGGTGTCTCGCTAGTTTAAGACAAAGACTCAGTGGGAGGGAGGGAGGGGGGGAGAGAGGGAGGAAGGGAGGGAGTATTGTATTTCCGCCCCGATAACCAGGTCTTCTATCCTTTGGGGGGAAGGATAATATCGCTCCGAAGAGATGGACTCGTAGAGGAAGTGGTACAGGAGGAATTAAAGGAGGACAGCTCAAAAGAGAAATGAAATTAAAAGCGAACAGTTTTCGTCTTTGTGTGGAGATAAGTTTCCATTCACAAGAGGATGGTGCGTGACGTGGGTCCGTAGGGGTGTAACTAAAGAGAGAGGGGGGGAGGGCAAATGTATTGACTGCATAAAATACATGCAGCATTGTCCCCTATCGGGAGGGAAGAAGGTAAGGAGAGGGAAGGAGGGAGAGAAAGGGACACGAAGAGAGGGAGAGATGAGGTGAAGAGAGGAATAGATGGAATTGGAGAG
>NC_134812.1:31933434-31943434 GCF_046742065.1 Oratosquilla oratoria
CAACATCTTCACGACTCTCACCATCAGTAATAATTACTTTATTTTGAACTTTTGTAGTCTGAACATTACTATAGTTTTATTCTTATTCATCTTCAAACCTACTTTGAGACTTTCATTGTTCAGATCGCTCAACATGTCTTGCAAGTCTTCTGCTTTTCCTGAAATAAGAATAGTATAATCTGCAAATCCGAGATGATTAAGATATTCGCCATTAATCTTCAAACTTTTTTCTTCCCAGCTCAACCTTCTGAAAATCTCTTCTAGGCAAGTTATAAATAGTTCGGGTGACAATGTATTGCCTTGACGTACTCCTTTCTCGATCTTTATCTTTTCAGTATCTTCATATAGTCGAATTACAGCGCTATATTTCACATAAATGTTTTCAAGAACCCTCGTTTGAAAGGATGATGATGATGATGATTGAGTTAAGAATTATTTCTAAAGGGGATGGGAGAGGTTTTCTTAGATTTATGAAAATGATTCTTAGGCTCCTGGAATGGACATTTTCATTATTATTTATCATTATTATTATTTTTTAACAATGTCCTTTGTCAATTTGATAAGCGGATGTGTGATATTTATAAAGAATCGATGATAGGTATATATATATATATATATATATATATATATATATATATATATGTGTGTGTGTGTGTGTGTGTGTGTGTGTGTGTGTGTACATATATGTATGTACATCAAGGATTGCCTGTGCAATAGGATCATAGCATAAAATCATTGGCGAATCATTTATTAGATTACATTCGATAAAGTAGAGGAAATGCATTATACCTGCACTATCTAATTTAGGATTTTTTTTTTTTTTTTTTTTTTTTTTATCTAAAATTACATTCCCATAGATAGGGACCGACATAATGACTTAGAATATCAGCAAGAAATTTTATCAAATTGGAGCGCATTTGCTAAAGTGGATTTTTTTCTTTTCTTTGAATTACTAGGGCTGCTTGTGGAACCAGCGATATTACCACGTTAAGGTTTCAGTAATGAGAGGTTTTGTTCTCGCATAATGGAGCATCGACCCTTGTCGGACATCTTGGTATCATCGTATGCGTGTCTACTTTAGGACATGCCTGTAGGGAAATTGTGTGCGTGTGTGTGTATGTGTGTGTATTTATGTGTACGTGTGGGAGTGCGTGTGTGCATATGAGCGCATGTGTATGCGTATATGATATATATATATGTATATATATATATATATATATATATATATATATATATATATATATATATATATATATATATATAATGTGTGCGTGTGTGTGTGTGTGTGTGTGTGTGTGTGTGTGTGTGTATACATAAATCGTTCAGACCCAAGGGATCTTTTAAGCTGAATAAAAACATCTGGCATTAGTCATGTTAGTATCCTTAAATGACTCAAATTTTATACAATGAATGTGAAAGTGTTTTATGTATATACAATGTGTGTGTGTGTGTGTGTGTGTATGTGTGTACATTATATGTGTGTACTCATGGATTCGTATCCTAATAATGGTTAGAGATCAAGAAGATCTCTTAATACCTCTTTCCCTTTATTTAGGTCCATCTGGACCCATTATCCGACTGATTCCGAGTCTTAAACGGTCAGAATGTGAATTACCCCCTTGTAATAGTTGTGGGGTCAACCACCCAGACCTACAACGGAAACCAAACGTAAAGGAAACGCTCCATTTACCGGTAGCGCTACTCGTAATGGCTTGTGCTTGTACCTTCACCACACAGACACACATACATACACACACACACATACACACACACGCACACACACACACACACACACACACACACACACACACACACACACACACACACACACACACACACACACACTCAATCGCCGTTGCTTGTGTCGTAAACTTAATTTACAACGTATTGATCCTCTCTCATTATACTTACCTAACCTAAACATTCTAAATGATGATATGCATTAGGGTCATTCCATGGTTGTGGTTGCAGTTTTTCTAACATTCAATCCGTGGTTCTTCCTATCCGTCCACTAAGTAATGTGACCTTTTATTTATCGTTTTATTTATTCATTTATCTTGTTTGTTTATTTATTTATTCTTGTTTTATTAATTTATTCATTTCTTTCATTTTTTTTATCTATATATTCAACGGGAATGGGAGTAAAGTGCTGTATTTAGGGATGGAATGAGTGGGAGTAGATTTTATGGATTTATTTTTTGGTTACCTCCCTTGCAAGGGGGAAGAGCCTTTGCTATATGCATGTATTTATTTTTATTATACTTTTATTCGTTTATTTATTTTTTATTTATTTACTTATTTATTTGTTCATTTATCTATCTTTTTTATTATTTTTATTCTATTATTTTATTTCATTATTTCATTTTTTTTATTTATTCATTTATCTATTTATTTATTTATTTGTCTGTACCACCCCCGCATTTTTTTTTTTTTTTTTTTTTTTTTTTTTTTTTTTTTTTTTTTTTTTTTTTTTTTTTTTTTTTTTTTTTTTTTTTTTTTTTTATCCATCACCCCATCTTCAACTTTTTTGTTTTCCTATGCCCTTTCTTAACATAACTGTTTTCATCCTGTGTTAGCCTTCGCCATTTCCTTGATGTATTTTTCATTTGACTCGAATCGATATCATTATCCTTCAATTTGTCTATTACCTTCATTTTATCATTTAAAATTTTTCTCCTTGATAAATGATCACTTTCTGATTGGCTGAGTGAGATTTAGTGTCTTCCGTCTTTCTAAATCGGCTTTTAAATCTTGGAAATTCGTTTCATTAGATGAAATCGCTTCTTTCAGAACTTAAATTTTTAGAAATATCTTGGTAACGTCCACGGATAAATCGTTGTATTGTAAGAGGGCGTTCCACAATTTCCTCCCAGTTTAAAATTCCTTTTATTATAATTATTATTATTATTAATTATTATTATTATTAATGATTATTATTATTATTTATTATTTTTATTATTATTATTATTATTGTTATTTTTATTATTATTATTTTTATTATTATTATTTATTATTGGCTTTTTATTATTGTTATTATTATTTTATTTTATTTTATTTTATTTTATTATTATTGTTATTTCTTCTACCTTTTTTCTTCAACACTGGGGAAGCCCATTGGAATCCCACATATTGTCTATATCGACAATGTAAACAACATTGCCAGTGAGCATTTGTCTTGATCCAAGTATTTTTGACCACATATCTGCCCACATTTCTCCTGCCAGCGTATGATAAACGTAAACACTCATATTTAGTTGTTTGCAAGCTCTTTTTCCCAGTGTTTACTATAGGATTTACATGTTCCATTTGTAATTCACTAATGTCTTGGATCACGCGTTAGCCGTGTGATCGACAACTACTCGTATATCGCCCGATCTATGTGTAATGTTATGAACTTGCGCGTGCGCGCCCCCCCCTCACACACACACGTACACACGCACACACACACGCACACACAAGCACACAAACGCATTACCCATAGATCGGTCATATATGAGTTCTGAGCTCTCTTCCGTGAGGGAAATAGCTGTCGATCACGAGTTCAACACGTGATCCAAGGCCATGGTGAATCAAATGCACACACTTTGCACACTAGAGTTGGAGTGCCGGCTTGCAGTGTAGTGATACTTTTCAGCTCTTGGCAAGGAATCGAACTCAGATCGTTGAATTAGCTATCACGCGTGGTATCATTACACTATCAAGCTATATGTGTGTATGTGTGTGTGTGTGTATTTATCCCATAATGAAGGTTTTAAGTAATAAACTGCATTAGAGTATTTCTCCCGTAGCTGAATGAAATCGCCTGGCGGCAGCTGGAATAAAGGCGCACCACGTAAAAGCTACGATGTCTGTTTTTACTCATTTTATTCTGGCTAGCGCTATACGGTTTTATTCTACTGAGGGTATAATCTGATGTTGACGAGGTTGAATGTGTTTGCTGTCCGCCCGTGCTATCCAAGCACAAAGGGTTAAGGTGACGACCTTGGCGATTGTTAATTGCTCTCTGGTGTCAGCCATTCATCTTTGTGGTAATCTAGGAAAGAACGAGGGTCCAATTTTAGGTAAACACTCCCTCCCACCCTATTTCCCTTCTGTTTCCCTTTGTTTTGTCTAGGTCCTGTACAATGGTAAGTGATGAATTTCTCTTTTTTTTGTGAATTATATTTTCATAAATCTGACTTCTTTAGAATATTTGTGATAACGAATTTACAGTCTGTTGGTCATTGATTGTATTCTTAATTAATAATGTGTATATATATATATATATATATATATATATATATACACACACACACACACACACACACAGGTAGTGCAATGTAGTTCAGTTCGAAGCTTTAAGAATCATTTAGATAAACACCTAAGCAAAATGCTGTAATGATTATAATTTATTTTATATTATTTGTTTTTGTTTTGTGATCATTTGTCTGTCTCATTTTGACTTATTATTAGTTATATGTCAATTTATTATTATTTACTATTTACTTGTTTGTTTATTATTCAACTATACCTATGCATTTATTTATGCATTTTATTTGTTATTTACATTATTATAGTTTTTATTTATTATTTTATTACTATGATTTTTTTTTCGCATCCGACCTAGATATGGACCAAAAGGTCTCCTGTCGGCATGTTCCGCCTTTGTAATCCTTTGTAATATATATATGTATGTGTGTGTGTGAGTGTATATATATATATATATATATATATATATATATATATATATATATACATATATCACAATCAAGTGAATGTTCTAACACGTTGGTAAGATAGACTGAATATCCCGCTATCGGAGAAAAGAAAGAAAATATTGAAGATACGTATATTGCGATTACTGTGATCCTCAAGCTGAAGAGGATCACAGTTAACGATCGCAATATACGTATCTCCAAATAACTTTCTTTTCTCTGATAGTGGGAAATTCAATATATATATATATATATATATAATATTGTGCTGTACAGTGTCCTACTCTGAGTGTTAATTCTGGCTAATACCAGACGATTTCATTCAGGAGAGAGCAGAGTTCCTTATTAAGGAGACTGAGGCTGTTTCAAGTAGCCCTTTCGACAGGAAGACACACTTTTATCATTTTGTCATGGCTAAAGCCAGACTGTTTTATTCGACCATGGGCAGGATTCCCCCCTTCTTTCACTGTTGTTTCATGATCACATTGCTTTAGAATCTAAGATTACATTTGCACATAAAACACGTCAGAGATAGAAGAAAGACACATTATTTCGATTATGTTGAAACAGAAAATGAATAAATAAACGAAAAAGAAATACAATAGATATAAGTTGTCATTCAGCTTTCTACTGTATGCTGGGGATTAAGGTGAGGGAGGGAGGGATGGTGTGATGGAAATGATTTCATTGGAATCTGGCCTAAAGATAGTGAATAGATTACGAGAAGTAACTAAGAATCAGGGACCGAAATTATAAAAGATCCTAACCTCCTATGTATTTTATAAATTCGGACCCAGAACGAAATTCATACGTGCAAGTCCATAATTTACAAATAAAAAAAAATCATGCAAAGTTTTTTTTTTTTTCTTTTTTCTTTTTTTTAAATAATAGTTATGTCTCCACGTAATGACTGTACCATAACTAAGACTAGACTTATGGTCTATAGATAGGATCTTTTATCAATTCGACCCCAGAACAATTTGGTCGCGGGTGCTGCTTGTGCTGTCGACTCGCCGGTCATTCCACTGCCGCGGACACCGACGTGGGAACAAGGGAAGACAAGTGAAGACAGGTAATAGGCACCCACACGCCCACGCGAGCGGGCGCGCTCCCACACATGTATTCTCTCACGCCCACAACTGCACGTTTGTGCTCGTTCATGGAAAGTACACGCATGCACGGGAAGTGGAATGTGTACAGTAAGGACATCAAGGGAAGTTAGCTACGCATGCGTGTAGGTGCATTCATGCACGCATGATGTGCATGCGCGCACACACACACACACACACACACACACACACAAACTGCTCGACGGTGCAGAGGTACCGCTCTCGACTGCGAATTCAACGATCCGAGTGTCCCGCCCAGGGCTGAAAAATTCAACATTGCTGCACTGCGACCCTGTACTCCAACTCTGGTGGGCAAGATTTTTTTTGTGTGTGTATGTGTGTGTGTGTGTGTGTGTGTGTGTATGTGTGTGTGTGTGTATGTGTGTGTGTGTGTGTGTGTGTGCGCGCGTGCACGCGCGCAATGTCACAGCATTACCCATAGATCGGGCCATGTATGAACTCTGAGCTCTCACCCGGGAGGCTAATAGGTGTCGATCACGAGTCAAACATGTAATCCAAGACCATGGCGAATCACACACACTATTCCTGCCACAAATATCAACCACGCCTTTGTCTTATTTATTATTATTATTATTATTATTATTATTATTGTTATCATTGTTATTATTATTACTATTATTATTATTATTATTATTATTATTATTATTACTATCATTATTATTATTATTATTATTATTATTATTATTATTATTATTATTATTATCATTGTAATTATTATTACCATTATTATTATTATTATTATTATTATTATTATTATTATTATTATTATTATCATCATCATTCTTACTTTTTCCTTCATCTTCCTCTTCTTTCTTTTTACTTCATTACGTCATGTCTTCGACCATTCTATCTTTTCTTAATTTTTTAAGTCTTCACCTAATGTTATTCGCTTCGCAGCATCGGCTACCAAGTATTATTTTAATGATTTCTTTATTTATTTATCTATTTATTTAGTTCTCCGTATTTTCTAATCACATAAAAAGACATGTATTTTTATGTTGCATATATATACATATATATCATGTATATATAGTATATTGTATAAGCGAAAGTCCGACGGCTGGGATCGAACAAGAGATCATTCGAACTGTGTCACACTAACCCCACTTCGGTGTGTGCACTTTGGTTTAGCTAATCGATTTCAGTTAACGAGCAGCTTATCTCTTTGTTAACTTCGACAGAGTTTTTGGGATTCGTCACGGATAAGAATTAATCCCGGTAAAGGAAATCTTTGCTCTACCATGGCGCGTTGGTTTCGTATTCCTATCCTCCTCCACAGACCCGGGTTCGATCCCGAACGCACAGAAATAAATATGAGGGATTCTGACGCAGCTAAGTGCCTCCTGGTGTACGCTACTCGCGCCTGGCGACAAGCAGAAATAGTGGCCCTTTAGTTGAATAAAAATCGCCTGGCGTCATACGCCAGAATTAAATATATCATGACGTAACCTTATCAAAGACATTTATATTCGTCCTTATACTTATAGCCTTGTGTCTTGATCTGAATGAAATAATTTAGCGCCAGACAGAATAAAGACTTAATATTAATAGTCTCTGTCCCTTCCTCCACCCTCCCTGCCTCCCTCCCTCCCTCCCCCCTCCATCCCAAGTTGAATAAAGTCGTATCGTAATTAACCAGAATAGAATATGTAATGCATCCGACATCTGAACTCCTTCATAAATTGAATTAAATCGTTTGCCGACTCGACCAGAATAGAATTTATAGAGTTGAATACTTTAGCAAAGGAATTGGATTCCCATTCTAGGCTTTTACATATTTTTTAATTTCTATTATTTTATTTCTTCTTTTATATTTTTATTCCCTTCTTTTATATTTCTTTTGTTTATTTCTCTTCTGTTAGGCTTCTTCCCCTTTTAATTACAATTAAACATTTCCTTCGTTTCTTCCCAGTTTTCTTTTGATTACGTTGTAATTACTTCTGAGTAATAAGATTTCTTCACTTCTACTTCTTCAGTCCGGTGACGTCGTCTACATTTATTTTTCCTTTTCTTTTTCTTTTCCACACATTCAAAGCTCACTTAGGAGTCTTCAGGAACCACGCCTTCCTCGGAATCCTCGAATCCTCGAATCCCCGAGTTCAAATCCCCATGAGGAACACAAACACGAGCACAGATACTAAGTCCCAATACATAAACACTTTGTATGTGTACAATTTTACCAGCTTCGCCTCATGCCTTCGTCAGACAGCACACACAAAGCCAGCCCAACACCTTTCTACTACATGCACTCACTAACTTCCCACTAAAGCCGTTTGTGGTAAAGGAGAACACCACCGCGGCCCCTTGGATACCTCCAACGGTTTCCTTCCTAAGTGGGAACTCTACATAAACCAGTGTCTTCTTCTTCATACGACCTTAATCGCACTGTTCTAACATAGCGTAAGACATAAGAATGAAGGAGACTGCAAGAGACCATAAGGCCTACACTAGGCAGCTCCGTATCCATCACCACCTGTCATCCCCATCTATAAAGTTGTCTAATCGTTTCTTAAAACAACTGATAGTTTCAGCGCTTATACTACATGGTTACTAAGTTTATTCCATTCGTCGACCACCCTATTAGTAAACCAATTCTTGCCTATTTCCTTTTTAAATCTGCACTGCAGGGTTTGTTACCCTTTTCCATTTGTTCCTATCCATTGCATCCTTCTCTTGCACTCCTAGTTTCCTCACGTCACACCTTGTTAACGTCTCTCCCTCTCATTCTTTGTCTCCCGACTGGTTCGTCATCCTCTCTCCCTAAACCAGTGTGACAGTCCTCAACCATATGCTATTAATATAGCGTTTGTTCTGACATCCACCATGCGATTTTATTCAGTCTAAGGATTCAGCTCATGTCGTTTAACCTTTTCACAGTTATTCGTGACTTGTGTACTTGTTCTTGTTGCCGTCAAGTGATTTTATTCGTCTGAGGAACTTCTCCAGACTGTGAACGGGGTAAAGGTTTTGCCGTGAGTAAAGAGTAGATCTATATATCTCGGAATTCCTCCGAGTCTTGCTACAAATAACTCGGAATTTTCCAAGTTTTTGGTACAAATAACTCGGAATTTTCACAATTTTTGGTACAACTGACTCGGAGTTTGACCAGTTTTTGGTCCACATAACTCGGAATGTCCCCAAATTTTTATACAAATAAATTGTCATTTTCCTAAAAACTCGGCATTTCTTCAAATTTTGGTCCACATAATTCAGAAAATCTCCAAATTTTTGGTACAGATAACTCAGTATTTCTTTAAATTTTGGTCCATATAATCTAGAATTTCTCCAAATTTTGGTTCATATATCACGGAATTTCTTCAAAATTTGGTATACAAACTCGGAATTTCTCCAAATTTTGATCCACATAACTCGGAATTCCTCCGATTTAACAGAAATTCGTAACCATAGAAAGCATCCTTACGGCAAAGGAACAAATATGTTGGAAACTAAACCCCCAAACATTCTAAGAGATTAACTTCGAAGAAAACGGAAACAAGTCCAGTTAGGATGCGGGGTGAGAGTGGTGGGGGGATTATCCAGCTCACATCCTTCCTGCCAAAAGGTCTAAATGTCCATTACTTCTCATGGGGATTATGATCCTTATCGACACGGCTTTGCTAACCGAGATCGGCTTTCGAACAGGATTTTCCCATTCGTTAACTCGGCCATAGGGGGTTTATCACCTTCCCTACCGGGTGGTTCTTTTCCTTTTAACCCGGCCGCCGCCGGGCGATTTTATTAAAATTCATTAGGGGTGTGCTGATTAATCGGCACTTTTTTCGTGAATCGGTATCGGTGAGAATCGGTTTTTCTTCTTCTTCTTCTTCTTCTTCTTCTTCTTCTTCTTCTTCTTCTTCTTCTTCTTCTTCTTCTTCTTCTTCTTCTTCTTCTTCTTCTTCTTCTTCTTCTTCTTCTTCTTCTTCTTCTTCTTCTTAGGTTCGGCATCTGCAATATTTTGCCAATGACGATGCTGATTCTAAAAAAAAAAAAGACGATTCATATTAAAAAAGTGCCGATTTTTACCGATGTCGATTAATCGGCACACCCCTAAAATTGTATTGCGGTAGTAGTTAGTAGTTAGTATTTCGTCTAGTAACCAGCGCTTCTATCCTTGGGGACAATATTTCCCTCGAAAAGGTGAAGTCATATGGTAAAAAAGGGATTTATTTGGGAATT
>NC_134812.1:31953434-31980934 GCF_046742065.1 Oratosquilla oratoria
CGGCTGCTTTGGAGGAGACATCTTCCAGTTGGCACTTAATGGCCACTGCCTCTCCAGTCGATCTTGCAACCGCTCTGTGAACCGATCCAAAAAATCCAGATCCCAATCGTTGTCCAATTTCGAAGTGTTCGTTTAGAAGGCTTGAGGTGAATTAGCCGGTCACAACCTCTACTCCTCCTCCTCCTTCTCCCCTGATGACTTCTTCGACGCTTCCAGAAACGTTGAGCGCACTTCTGATAATCGAAAATAAAAGTTTCCTGATGACCATAGGAGCCCGGGGACCAGAAATCAAATCTCGGCGACACAAGTTCAAACCGAGATATGAACCGACCCCTATTCACCCTCTTTGAAGAACTTAACACCGAGGTATGAAGAATAAACAACCTAAACACATATTGTTCCTTGACTTTCACTGCTGTTCGCTTGTTATCTCTGCCTCCAAACTCTTTCATTGGACCGAGAGACATTTCCTATGCAGCAAAAGAGCTAAAGATACTATTTTGATAAGTAGTATGTACACCAACATAATAAGAGGCGGACTGATTTTCCAATGATCTATAAGATCATATATATTCAAACTAATTTTTTAATGTATATCAAAGCATTAATATGTAATAAAGATGCAAATGTAGGCAACAAGAATTTTATTCAAAACAAATAAAAAAGAAATATAGATAAATTAATAAATAAATAACCAAACATACAAACACAAGTAAATTACTTAATACGAAGATATATAAATATGTAAGTGAATAAATGTCCACACAAAATACACAAATACATTCCCATACTATTGTTCAATAAAAATTCACAAAGACATACAGTATATGTATTCCTCTTCATATAAAACATAAGAACATATAACTAAAGGCGTTCACTCACGTGTGTGTGTGTGTGTGTGTGGGTGAGTGCGTGTTTGTGTAAAAAATGATAGTTTGTTTGTGAAAGACACCCTCAGGGGAACCAGATTTCAGTCAACAGAAGAGCTGAAAGAGGCATCGGAAAATTACCTGAAGGGACTACTGAAAAAGGACTTTGAGGAGGTGGTGTGTGTGTGTGTGTGTGTGTGTGTGTGTGTGTGTGTGTGTGTGTGTGTGTGTGTGTGTGTGTGTGTATTTGTGTTTCTGCGTATGAATGGGTGTGGGTGTATGTATGTGTATATATATATGTGTGTGTGTGTGTGTGTGTTTCATCAGACAGGTAGCTTGGATTGTGATTAGACTGTGTAAAAGGTACACCCTAAAATAGTTCAGGTTTATGCACCAACTTCACAGAGTTCAGACGATGCAATCGAGTCATTCTATGATGATCTAAGTCAGCTAATGGATCAAGAAAAAAGTAAGTACAGGTTTATAATAGGCGACTTTAATGCTAAAGAGGGGTAGAAGATGGGAGACGAGTCGTGAATTGGATTGTTTCGAGTAGATGGAAAAAAAAAATGACAGAGGCGAGATGTTAGTCAATTTTGCAGCGAACTACAACATGAGGATAATGAACACTTTCTTCCAAAAGCGTGTAGGTCGTAAATGGTCCTGGAGAAATCCAAAAGAAATCCGAAAGAACAAAGAATTTATATCAGGAGATGAGAGCAAGATCGTTTACAATGTTACAGTCATAAAATAAAATAAACATAGGTAGTGACCATAGAATGGTAGGTTGCACAGCTGAATTCAATTTCAGAGCCGAAAGTAATAAACTAGTTAAGAAAATAAGCCTTGCGAAGGTTGAGGATAACAAGAAGAGAATTTATTTAGAAATTAAAAATAGATTCGATGCTCTAAGAACTAATGAGGATACTGTCGAAGACATGAATTTCAATTTAGTAAATATCATTAGGGAAACGGCAGAGAAAGTAGGAAGTACAAAGAGTATTAGAGAAAACAAATACTTCAAAGCTACAAATGACCTAGTTAAAAGAAGGACTATGCAGATTAAAAGCAGGAAAGACGAAATAGAAAGAGTAGAACTAAACAAGCTTTTCAACAAAAGGCAGAGATCAAAGAAAAGAAAGAGAAACTTGAATGAAATAGCGGAAACTATTCGGAAAGGTGAAAGTACTAACCGGACGGAGCGCAGACACACACACACACACACACACACACACACACACACACACACACACACACACACACACACACACACATATATATATATATATATATATATGTATATATATATATGTATATGTATATATGTATATATATATATATATATATGTATATATATATATGTGTGTGTGTGTGTGTGTATATATGTATATAGCGATAGTTAGACCCATCCTTGACTATGCGGTACATTTTTGGTCTCCGTCCTACAGAACGGACATAAATTCACTAGAATCAGTACAGAGAAGAATGACCAAAATGATACATGGACTCGGAAATTTGCCTTACGAAGAGAGGCTTAGGCACCTAAACTTACACTCTCTGGAAAGACGCAGAGTGCGGGGTGATCTAATAGAAGTGTTCAAGTGGATCAAAGCCTATAACAAGGGTGATGCAAACAAGGTCATCATAATAAAACAACAGGGCAGGACTCGCAGTAATGGGTATAAACTGGACAAATTTAGATTTAAGAAGGAATTAGGCAAGAATTGGTTTACTAATAGGGTGGTCGATGATTGGAATAAACTTAGTAACCATGTAGTAAGCGCTGAAACTATCAGTTGTTTTAAAAAACGATTAGACAACTTTATGGATGGGGATGACAGGTGGTGATGGATACGGAGCTGCCTAGTGTAGGCCTTATGGTCTTTTGCAGTCTCCTTTATTCTTATGTTCTCTCTCTCTCTCTCTCTCTCTCTCTTTCTTTCTTTCTCATGTCCATACCTCCTGATTCCCTCTACTTAAATAACTTTTACCTCATAAAATCCAAAGCACTTTTAAACACAAAGTAATCCAGTGCTGTTTGTTTTCCTGTGGCTCAACCGGTGACTAGCACTGTGTGTACGTGTACTGGGGTGGAAGGTTACCAGCATGTACGCTTACTGTCAGATGCAGAGGGGGGACTGAAGGAAAGTTTTAATTTTTTCTATGTTCGCTGACTGTTCCTGTGTGCACCTCCCCCTTTCCCCCCCTCCATCCCTCCTCCTCTTCCTCCCCCTCTTCCTCCCCCTCCTCGCTGATGAGCTGGAAAGAGAATAATGAGGGAGAGGTCAGACCAAGAGGAAGAACTTAGTACCTTATCCCTTTAACTCCGGAGGGGTTGCCTCCTCCCCAGCACGCCCTTTATCTGAATAAAATCGTCTGGCGGCATCCAGACTCAGGATATGTCAAAGTGACACTAGGCAGACGATTTTATTCAACGACGGAGGACCCATGGTGTGAATGGTCTCCCCCTTGATCAAGACACCAGGAAGATCGTGGTCCCCCCACTTCTCCCTCCTCCTCCCCCTCCCCCACTTCTCCCTTCCCCCTCCCCCTCCCCTACTTCTCCCTCGCCCCTCCCCTCCCCCTCCCCTACTTCTCCCTCCCCCCTCCCCTCCACCTCCCAACCCCGATCATACACGGTGATTAAAATCGTCTGTCACCTATAGTATGAATATATCAAGTATACCACGTGATTGAACATGTGAACGTTATCAATACCATGGTCTCGGAGTCCGACCGTGAGCCGAATAGGTTCGTGGTTATGATTGGCTGTTAGAGGGGGAGCGTTGTAACTAGGAAGCGCCTAAGAGTATACCTGCCACGAAGTGATTAAAATCGCCTGGCGGCAACATAGATAAAGGGAAAAGTATCCTCCGGTACGGAAGGGGGTAATGTGGAAGTGGATAACCACATAACTGATTAAAATCGTCTGACGGCAGATTATTGTGATGCATTAAGGATCCCCCAGTACGGACGGGGCCCAGGAAGGCCTTACCATGGTTTATTCTGGCTAAAAGTATTTCTGGGGAATTCTTCGTTGATTTTATTCTGGGGTATCATTAAATGGTTTTATTCGTTTTAGGATTTTCTTTTTCTTTTTTATACACGCATGAACTCGCAACCCCCCCCCCCCTTTGTCCGCGTTAGATTTTAGTCAGTTAAGGGAAGAAGGAGAAGGAAAAGAGGAAAAAAGAGGAAAGGAACAGGGGGATAAAAGGGAAGGAGGAAGAGAGGAGGGATGAGTAGAGAGAATTGGAGAATGAAAAGTAAAAGAGGGAAGAGGACAAGGGAGGGGGAGAAGAAGAAGAAGAAAAGAAAAAAGGGGAAGAAGAGAAGTAAAGAGAGGGAGGTGGGAAGAGGAGAGGGGATCAGCTCCTGTTTAGGGATAAAAATAGGGAAAGAGGGGAAAAAGGGATATTGGATAGGGACTTAGGGGAAGGTGGTTGTTTGGAGCTTAAATTAGGGCCAATTGATAATGGGTAGGGCCTCAGTTAGGGGGGGCGGAAGCGAAAGGGGGAGATTAGGGGAGAATTGTAGTCTGAAGAGGAAATAGGGGGTAAAGGAGTGAGGATGGGTTAAGGGTGGGATGGTGAAGGAAGGACTGTAGTTGTTGTTGTTGTTGTTGTTGTTTGGGATCGTTTGTTTCTTCTTCTTCGTTGTTGTTGTTATCGCAATTATTGTTTTAGTTGTTGTTGTTGTTGTCATTATTATTGCCATCGTCGTCGTCGTCATCGTCGTCTTTTTCATTATCATCATCGTCCTTTGTCTCTTTTTTAACAGATTTTTAAATGTGGACGTTGTATTTGAGTGTTATTGTGACTATCATTACAGCCATCATCATCAGCAGCAGCAGCAGCATTATCATCATCACCATCATCATCATCATCATCATCATTACTATCGTCATTGTTATAATTTCTATTTATTTCTTTGTATTTTTCTTGTCTTTGTTGTGTCATCGCCGTCGTTGTTTTCATGTATGACGTGATGTCGTCATCTTCATTCCAACTTTCATTCTTTCTCTTCGTTTTTCCCATCTGTGTTCAGTGACCATACATTCCAAAAACATTTTAATTTTAACACAATGATGACTTTTTCTTTTCCAAAAGATGAAAAGATAAATGAATGAATGAATAACTAAGTAAAGATACGAGGCTGGTAAAATATAACAGAACAGAAAAATATATTTCTCTCAAAGTGAAATGCATTTTTATGGGGTTGTAAATTGAGGAAACAAATTTGAATTAAAATGTAATGTTATATACATATATTTGTACAACACTGAATGGGTCCCAGTGATTAGAGATACTGTACATTTTAACAACCACAATGCACTTTAATTCTAAGCCATCAAAGGCCAGCATGCTCAAATTGAAATGTACTGCCCAGGACTCGAACCCGGCACTTGTCATGAGGATGCCAGGTTCGAGTCCTGGGCAGTACCACATTTCAATTTCAGCATGCTGGCTTTTGATGGCTTAGAATTAAAGTGCATTGTGGTTGTTAATATATATATATATATATATATATATGTATATATATATATATATATATATATATATGTATATATATATATATAAAAGACTGGCATAAAAAGAAACATGCAGAAATGGACACGAGCAAATGGATATGAGGAGTGATACTGGGAGTGTAACGCTGAGGGGAGTATCAGAAGAGGAAGTGAGCGAATGAGGAGTAGAAGACAGGGAATACGAAAATTTGGAGTTCGATCATGGATTTTGGAAGAAGACGAATAACAACGGAAAGTAATTATAGACAAGTAACCAATAATAAATGAGAAAAAAATAGGCAATTGTGACAGTCATCTCTTAGATACAGCTGAATCACGTGACTCATGTAGGTTTTTTTTTTTTTTTTTTTTTTTTTTTTTTTTTTTTTATAAATGGCCAAGGAATGAACAATCAACTTGAAATCCCACTTACTATCAAACTCGTGAAAAATAGACAGTCAGTAGCGGAAATAGTAGTCAGATAGATTAAAGTAGTAAGTAGTCAAATAGATTGATAGACTTAAAGCTACAAAATACCCGGGTCCAGATGAAAAAATTCCGGTAGACACTTTATTTGTGCATATTTCATGGGGGCAGGCAAACGTTGTTCCTGTTTTTAAGAAGGGTGAGAAATTGTCTGCATAACTACAGGCCAGTCATTATGACGTCAGTTATAGGTAAAATGTTAGAATCATTAATAGCTAATAGAATCAGAGATCACATCGAGAGACATAATTTGATTCGTGACTCTGAGCATGGGTTCATCTAGGGTAAGTCATGTGTAACTAATCTAATATCTTTTATACACTAATGCCATCAAGGTGTTAGATAATTATGATAGTTACGGTATTAGAATGGATAAGAACATGGACCAGTGACAAAAAACAGCGGGTCACCATTAACGGTGTAAAATCTAAACGAGGGAGTGCTGCTAGTGGAGTTCCCCAGGGCTCCGTTTTGGGTCCCAAATTGTTCATTATGCATATAAACGACTTGGACAATAGGATTATTAGTGATGTTAATAAGTCTGCGGACAACATTAAAATAGGACGCCAAATTAGCTCAATAGAAGACGCCAAGAATTGCAGTGTGCTAAACGTAGGTTTACACAACCCAGAAAGCAGATATAGCTTAGGCAACACCTTTTAGAGAAAAATGAGTGCGAAAGAAACGGGAGTGATAGTGAGTTCTGACCTTAAATCTAGGAAACAGTGCGTTATCACCAGGAACAGGGGTAACAAAGAATTAGGTTTTATTGCTAAGATCGTCACGAATAAAAATGCAGAGGTAGTTATCAAACTCTGTCTGGTGTTAGACCCACTCTTGATTATGCGGTACATTTTTGGTCTCCGTCCTACAGAAAATATATTAGTTCACTAGAATCAGTACAGAGGAGAATGACCAAAATGATACATGGGCTCAGAAATTTACATTACGAGAACAGGTTTAGGCATATTAATTTACACTCTCTGGAAAGACGTAGAGTGCGGGTTGATCTGACAGAGGTATTCAAATGGGCCAAGGGCTTTAATAAGGGTGGAGACAAGGTCATCATATCAAGACAACAGGACTCGTAATAATAGGTTTGAATTGGACAAATTTAGATTTAAGAAGGAAATAGGCAAGAATTGGTTCACCTATAAAGTGCTCAACGAATGGAATTGACTTTGTAACCATATAGAGAGAGCTGAGACTATCAATTGTTTTAAGAGAAGGTTAGACAACACTATAGATGGGGATGACAGGTGATAATGGACATGGAACTGCCTAGTGTATGCCTTATAGTCTCTTGCAGTCTCCCTTTTTCTTATATTCGTATGTTCTTATGTTCTTATTCATCTGAAGGTAGAATAGTCGACCAGAATCATTCCCTTGGATCACGTGGACTCGTGATCGACAACTATTTCCCTCCCGGAAGAGAGATCAGAGCTCATGTATGACCGATCTATTGGTAATGCTGTGACCTTACACGCACACACACTCAACTCACCGCCAATGAGAGCTGGAGTAACAACTCGCAAGGGAGCGATACTAAAATTATTGCAGCCCTGGGCGGGATTCGAACCCGGACCTCCGTAGTGGCAGCCGGGAACTCTACCAACTGCGCCACGAGTTGTGTTGCGTATGTGTGTGTGTGTGTGTTGGGGCCCCCTCGGCTGAATAAAATCGCCTGGTGGCTGCCAGAAGAGTCTTACAAGTGTCAATAGCAGTGAGAGGGTAAAGAAGCATTATATACTACATTTATGAATTTATTCATTTATTTGTTTTCATTTATCTATATATTTATCATTTGTTTCGGATTTATTTATTCATGAATTTGCTTTTCTATTTATCATTTATTTATTATTTATTCTTGTCTGTTTATTTACTCTTTTATTTATGTATTTATTTATTCTTTGATATATGGGTTTATATTGTTATGTAGAAAGAGTTCAGAACAGAGTAGAGATAGACGAGTCAATTGAGGATGAAAAAGTTGATAAGTGGAAGTTGATGGGCGAGTAGATGGTAGATTACTCGCTAGACAAGTAGATTACTCGCTGGTCGGGAGAGTAGATGTGGATTGACTTTTTCATCTCAACGAGGGAAATGGAAAAGGTCTAAGGGGGAGGGGGAGAGGGGGGAACAGCCGGGAAGAAAATGGTCAGGGAAGAGGATAGGGGGGGTAGGGGAGGTGAGGGAGTAGGGGGAGAGAGGATAGGGAGGGTAGGGAAGGTGAGGGGTTAGGGGAGAGAGGATAGGGAGGGTAGGGGAGGGGAGGGGGTAGGGAGGGTAGGGGAGGGGGTAGGGGGAGAAGGGAGGGATAGAGTAGGAGGAGGGAAGGTGAGATGAGGGGGAGGGAAGGGGAGGTGAGGGGGTAGGGGGAGAGAGGATAGGGAGGGAAAGGGGAGGTGAGGAGGTAGGGGGGAGAGGGGAAGGATAGAGCAGGGGGAGAGGGGAGATGGAGAGGGAAGGGGAGGTGAGGGAAGGGGAGGTGAGGGTGATAGGGAAGGGGGAGGGAGAAAAGAAGGGAAGGCATGGGGGGGAGAGTGAGAGGAGGAGGAGAGACGGAAAGGGTAGAAGTTTAATTGCTGTGGAAAGTGGAAAGGGGAGGAAGGCAGATTCAGGAAAGGGGGGGAGGGGGCAAACATCCAAATGGAAAGGGGGAGTTGCTGTTGAAAGGAGGAAGGAGGAGGAGGAAGGGGAGAGGAAAAGAGAAGGAGAAAGGGGAGGAGGAGGAGGAAAGAAGAAGATGGCAGAGAAAGAAGAAGAGAGAAAGAGGAGTAGGAAGAAGAAGAAGAAAGATGAGATCGGGGAATAAAGATGAAATTAGAGAAGAAAAAGAAGACGAGAGAAGAGGAGGAGGAGGAGGAGGAGGAGGAGGAGGAGGAGGAGGAGGAGAAAGATATCAACTTCTTGCGTCACGAGGCCCCTCCCTCACCTGATTAAAATCGTCTGGCAGAAGCCAGAACAAATTAATTCAAGTTTGCCATCAAAGGGAATAAATCTTTGGTCTTGTTTCCCCACCCATCTCCAGTGGGTGTATATTTAATGAAAATATAACTTTATATATGATAATACAAAAGCCGCTAGACGATTTTATTCAACTCGGCGGAAAGAGGCAACCCTTAAAGAAGGTAAGGAGCTTACCTACTGCCGAAGACGTCACCTTTGCCCTATGTGCTAGGACATCATGGACAAGTGGCGGTCACTGGTCGTTGGGGATCGAAATCGAGTTGAGGTTGTGAGTTGTAGAATCAACGCGCCGAGGAACCTGAAGAAAAAGATGAAGAAGAAAATGTAGAGGAGGAAGAAGATGATGATGTAGAGGAGGAAGAAGATGTAGAGGAGGAAGAAGAAGATGATGTAGAAGAGGAAGAAGACGATGATGTACAGGAGGAAGACGAAGATGTAGAGGAGGAAGAAAAAGGAGAAGTTATAAAAGAAGAAGAAGAAAGTATAGAGGAAGAAGAAGAAGAAGAAGAAGAAGAAAGTATAGAGGAGGAGGAAGAAGAAAAAGTAAAGGAAGAAGAAGAAGAAGAAGATGTAGAGGAGTAAGAAGAAGGTATAGACGAAGAGGAAGATATAGAGGAAGAAGAAGAAGAAGAATGTAGAGAGGAAGAAGAAAAAGATGGAGAGGACGAAGAAAAAGAGAGGAAGACGAAGAAGAAGAGAGAGTACATGAATACTAAGAAGACGACGGATAAAAGGTAAAGATGAGGAATAAAAAGAAATGGAAGCAGAAAAAGAAAATAAATAAAAAAGACAGTTAAGAAGAAGAAAGAAAAGGAAAAATGAAGGAGGGGAAGAAGAAAAGAAGAAGAAAAATAATTGAAAATAAAAAAGAAGAAACTGAAGCAGAAGAAGAAGAATAGACTGAAGAAGAAGAAGAAGAAGAGAACAAAGAGGAAGAGAATGAAGAAGAAAAAGAAGAAGAAGAATACAATGAAGAAGAAGAAGAGAACGAAGAAGAGAATGAAGAATACGAAGAAGAATAGAATGAAGAAGAAGAAGAAGAAGAACTAAAGACAATATGCAATAAAACCAGGCAATATGTAGATAAATGGAGATATGTAGGAAGGACACATAAAGGAAGAAGACGGAGGCGGGAAGAAGTCCATAGGAAGAGAAAGACGATACGATTGAGTAAAAGGGGAGGAGGAGGAGGAGGAGGAGGGTCGGAAACAAAAGCGAATCGAGATAAGTAAAAGAGGAAAGAAAGAAAGTGCGAGAGCTTTTAGATATGAGAAGGGAGGAGGAGGGAAGGGAGGACGGGGAAGGCACTACAAAGATTGAAGGGAGGGAGGGAAGAAGAAGAAGAAGAAGAGGAGGAGGCGGAAAGGGAGGAAGGGTGGGGAGGGAAGAGGAGGTACTGCAAAGACTGAAGGGAGGGAGGGAGGGAAGAAGAAGAGGAGGTAGAGGGAAGAGAAAGGGAGGAGGGAAGAGGAGGTACTGCGAAGACTGAAGGGAGGGAGGAAGAAGAGGAGGGAGAGGGAGGAAAGAGGGAAGAGAAAGGGAGGGCGGGGAGGGAAGAAGAGGTACTGCGAAGACTGAAGGGAGGGAGGGAAGAAGAAGAAGAGGAGGTAGAGAGAGGAAAGAGGGAAGAGAAAGGGAAGAGGGGAGAGAGGGAGGGCGGGGAGGGAAGAAGAGGTACTGCGAAGACTGAAGGGAGGGAGGAAGAAGAGGAGGGAGAGGGAGGAGAGAGGGAAGAGAAAGGTAGGGAGGGCACTGTGAAGAGTGGAGGGAGGAAGAGGGAAGGGGGGGGGAAGAAGGGGAGTGGAGATAATGGGTGACACAGAGGAAGGAGGGCAGAATGTGTAGGAGGAAGGGGAAGGAGGAAGAGAGTGACAGAGAAAAAAGGGAGTAAAGGTAACAAGGAAGGGTAGAAGTGGGGAGGGGAAGGGAGATGGGAGATAGTTGGAGACAATAAGTAAACGAGATAATGGTAGATGGAGAACCACAAGTAAGATTAAACGGGGAAAACAACAGAAGTATTATATTCATTTTGTTTTAACAAAAATGACAAAAAAACGGAAAAGAAAACGTAAAAGAACATTACGAAGAAGAGGAGAAGGAAACAAAGAAAAAAAGGAGGATGAACAAAGAAAAGAAGAGAAAGATTAGAAAAGAGATAAGAAGAAGCAGAGAGAAGACAAAGAAAAAGGGAAGAAAAGAGAAATGATATCTTTGTTGATCCTTTGACCCCCTTCCCTGCAGAGTGGTTCTTTTCCCTTGTACTGTGAATGCCGCCATGCGATTTTATTCATTTATGTGACGTTTACTGGATAACGAAGAAGGTAAACCACTTCAATTGGGCAAACCAAGAGGCGGACAAGAGACCATTTGGTCCATAACTAGGCCGGTTAGTGCAAAAGTATTAGATAAATAGATAAATAAATACACAAGTAAACTAGAAACTAAACAAGTAAACAAATTATAGATTCAACAGACATTAAGAAGATATCGCTTAGTCATTTATTCATCAAGAACTCACCCCTATCCCCTACTCCTTCCTGGTTTGAATAAAATCGCCTGGCGACAGCCAGAACAAACGTAAAAGACATCAGTAGCAGCGAAAACTGACAGAATCCAGTAACTACCCTCCCCCCTTAGCTCCCGCCCACCACCCCCTCATCCTATATTGCTTGACCAGCGTCTTGCAACAAACACGTCGTTGCAAGATGAGTGGAAGGCAGTTTTATTGATGGTAGTTGCAACATTGACTTGCAAGGAACACATTGCACTCTGATGGCGAGACGGAAGCATTAAGCGAAGGAGGGAGGAAGAGGAGAAGATAAAGGAGGGGAATGAAGAAGGGGAGGGAAGAAGGGCGGGAGGTATAGGATAAGGAGGAGTAGGGAGGAAGATGAGAAGGTAAAAAGATAATGAAGAAGAGGAGAGAAAAAGAGTGAAAGGTAGAGGAGGAGGAGGAGTAGGGAGGGAAGAAGGTAAAGGAGGAGAATGAAGAAGTCGGAAGAAAAATGGGGAGAGGTAGAGGAAGAGGAGGAGGAAAGAGGAGTAGGGGGAGATGAGGAGTTTAAAGAAGATAATAAAGAAGGGGTGAGAAAAATGATAAAAGGCAGTGATGGAGGGAGATAAGGAGAGGAAAGAGATGCAAGGTAGAAGAAGAAGAGGGAGAAGAAAAAGGGAAATGAGGAGGTGGAAAGAGGAAGGGGTAAATAAGGATGAAAGGTCGAGGAGGAGGAAGCGGGGAGGTGGGAAGGAGAAAGTAGTAAGAATTAGAATGGAAGTAAGAGGAGGATATAGAACCTTAAAAAATAGAGAAAGGAATAAGAGAAGAATGAGAAGAGAGGGAAGATAACAAAGAGGAGGTGGTTGAGCTTGGAGAGAGAGAGAGAGGGAGAGGAAGAATGAGAGAAGAGGTCAGAGGAAGAGGAGGTAGATGAAGAGGTGGCCCTTGGACGTGAAGTGAGGGAAGAGAAAGATGAAGAAGAAAAGAGAGGAGGAGGGGAATACAAAGGAAGAGGGGTCTGAAGTGAGGAAAAAAGTGAGTGTGAAAAAGAGAAAAGAGAGAATAGAAAAGAGAGCCGAACCGAAAAGAATAGGAAGCGGTGAAGTAGAACAGAGAACCTTTTGAAACGGAGCACATGACGAAGAAAAATTAACGAAGAAAATAAGAAACAGAGTGAACTAAAAGGAGATGAGAACAGAGAACAACGAGAACAGAAAGAGGAGGAGGAGGAGGAAGAAGAGGAAGAGAAGGAGTTGCAGGGCCTTTGGAAATGAGGAAGGAGAAGAAGAGAGGAAATAGAAGAGGTGAAAAAGGAAGAGGAAAAGGAAAAGATAGCGAGCGAGGTCAGGAGAGGTTATGGCAGAAGCTACGCGCTGAGGTCATCTGGGGCCACAAGAGAGTAACTGGAGAAGGAGACGAAGAGGAGGAGGAGGAGAAGGAGGTGGTGACCAGTGGTGGTCCTCGGAACCTGAGGACCACCAGGGACGAGGGGGACGGTAAAGAGCACGCGAAGTTGAAGGGGAAGGGGGAAGGGAAGGGATTGGTGAGGGAGAGGGGGCATGGATGAAGGGAAGGGACAAGAGGGCATACATGGAGGGAAGAGAAAGGGAAGATCGGTGCATGGAGGGAGGGATAAAGGAAAAGAGTTAAGGGATTAGAGAGGAAAGGAGAGATGCTGGGAGGAGAGGAAGAGAGGAACAGAGGGAGAGGAAGGAAGAGATAGAGGAATGGGTGGAAGGGAAGTAGAAAGAGGAGGTGAGGGGTGGAGAGAAGAAGAGAATTTATACAAGGAGAGAGAGAGGGGAAGATAAGGTGAGAGCGATGCGAGCGACATGCGGACAAACAAGCAAAAGATAGATAGCGGGAGACAGCGAAGCAGACACAAATGGAAGAGGGGGAGGGAAGGGAGGAAAAGATAGTAAATGAAAATTAATCAACTCTGCGGAATTGAGACGTAAGAGGATAATAGTGGATCACCCCCTTGAACACAGTGATTAACTTTCCCCGCTTTTTTTTTCTATGGATATCTCATAGGGGGTATCGACGAATCGCGACCCCCAGGTAATACCACTGAATAAGATCATATCTTGTCCTTGCCCTAAAGGGGATTAATGAATTATCACCGTCTTGAAAGGGTTAGAATGATGATATATATATATATATATATATATATATATGCATATACATATATATATATATATATATAGATATGTGTGTGTGTGTGTGTGTGTGCGCACGTGCGCGCGCGCGCTCGTGGGTTTCTACTTTCCTGGAGAGGGCTGCAGTTGGCAGCCGAAATATAGAAGTCGGCTTTTTCACAGTTTTTTTCACTCCAACATTGGGTTTTCTGTGTGATTTACAAATGTACTACTATATTTCTCTCTATTGAATATATGTATATATATATATATATATATATATATATGTGTGTGTGTGTGTGTGTGTGTGTGTGTGTGTGTGTGTGTGTGTGTGTGTGTGTGTGTGTGTGTGTGTGTGTGTGCATACATAGAGAAAGATCATGGGCTTGGTGTGGTCACCGAATACCAACCCCTCGGAGTTGCACCTTCAGTTCGTGGTAAAGGTATTGATGGAACTTGGGAATTAGGTGTAGGACAAATCCTATCCGACGTCCAGCTCGTTTAGTTGCCCGTCCACATTTGATTTCGACAATTCAATTTAGCTGTGGTAGCGCTCTTGAATTTTTGTTTATTTATTTATTTATTTACTTATTCATTTTTAATTATAATTAATTTCAAGTGGGGATTGAAAATTTACTAGTCCTGTGAGCTGAGACGGAGAGTAACGGAGAGGCTAGAGTAGTTTAACAAGGAGAGTTATTCATCAATTTTAGTTAGATTAACACCAGCCACGTCTTTGGTAGTCCATGACGCTAAGTTGGAATCCCATTAGAGTTCGTCATTTATTCAAATTGTTGAACAATTGTTATACAACACGCACATGGTATGTCGACTAAGATTTTATTAACCCATTGGTCATTAGTTAGTTGTAGGATAGAAACGCAGGTGAATTATAGTACATAGCAATAAACCAATTGGTGATTTCATGGATCAGAGAAAAATCTCACTTTTTTAAGGAAGTACAGAAAGTAAGCGAGAAGTTGCAGTGAAATATATATATATATATATATATATACATATACATATATATATATATATACATACACACACACACACACACACACACACACACACACACACACACACACACACACACACACCAAGGACCTCTTCCCCCTTACAAGGGGGGTAGCCTACGCACCCCTCTCACCCAGTGTTTCCCTATCCACTGCTTGGGTCAGAGGCAGTGCAGCAAGACACAGCACATCCACAGCAAGGCCGCTTCACTTAATCGGTGACCCACCTTCCTCGAACCCTCATGCGGAAAATAGAAAAGACGGAGAGAAATCCCTTCGGCCTACGTCAGAATATCATCCATACACAACCAATCTCCACTCACATCTACCCCCTGCCTTCTCACTTCCTTGCTTGACAGACATTCCCCTCTTGCTCAAAGCCCCTTTCACCCTTCCATCCACCTCATCCTTGGTCGTCCCCTCAGGTTTACTCTATCCGTCTCTTTTTTCCACACTCTTTTTACTAATCTTTCTTCACTCATTCTTTCCATGTGCCCAAACCATCCCAATAATATTTCATCAGCTCCTTTGTTCCTCTGCTATCCTCCTTATGCATACAAGTGTGTGTATGTATGTGTGCGTGTGTATTTAAGATTCATAATGGTCTCGGATCACGTGCTGGATAATAATAAAATTACAAGAAAAATAATGACAAGAATGACAGATGAATATTAAAGTGAATACATAAACGAAGAAGGAAATAATTAATCAAATTTGAAACCAAATTAAGAGGGGGAGGGAGGGAAACATCGAAAGTTGAAGCCACAAAGTTAAACAAAGTTTGTTGTGCTCTACCTTTGTTTCTCGTAGTTTGTTTTGATTGCGGCTCCCGGCTGTACAAGTATGGTTCTCGTTATACCCGGGAAACTGTCGTAATTGGAACTTCACTGTGTTTTTATTTTATCTATTTGTATACTATTATTATTATTGAAATTATTGATATTATTGTCATTATTATTTTCATTATTGTTGTTATTATTGTTGTTTTATGTTGTCGTTATTGGTATTATTATTACTATTATTATTCTATTATTATTATTATTATTTTAATTATCATTATTATCATTGTTATTAGTATTGCTATTTTTGGTATTATTGTTATTGTAAGGTTAATTTAGCGTCTTTGGTTAGGTTATACGAGGCTACTATCTCAAGTTAGATTAGGTGAGTGTCCTAGTTTAAGCATTATAAATTACCACAACTAGTTAGGAAGGAAGAAGGCCGCTCTAACTTGGCGTAATGTTTTGGAGAGATTTCTGCCGTAACCCGCCAAAGTGGCGCAGCGTAGCGTATTCTTTACATTAAGCCGACGAGAATTTCGTCTAAAATTACCCATTTTAATTCATTTCGTTTTAGTTTGTTTTGTTTTGTCTTATTTCATGATGGTTATTCATTTTCATACGCTAATGGCCTTCACTTTGAAAAAAAAAAAAAAAAAATCCAAGGAATTTGTGTACATATATATATATATATATATATATATATATATGTATGTATGTATATATATATTTATATATATATATATATATATATATATATATATATATATGTGTGTGTGTGTGTATATCTATATATTTATATATATACATATATATATGTATATATATATATGTATATATATATATACACATATATATATATATACATACATACATATATGTATATATATATATATATTTATATTTGTATATATATATATATGAAACTATGTTTTTTCAGATAATGAAATTGAATGTCAGTCATCGAACATCGTACCATGATTGTCGTCCTTTACAAGTGATAACTGACCTAACCTGCCCTGACTTGACCTGACCTAAAATAACCTAAAACGCACTTTATTCTTGACGTGGTCTTCTTCGCTCGCTCCCCTCCGTTCCATTGAGAGAAGGATCGAAGTAATCTAGTGTGTGACATATCATTTTATCATTTTGATAATCAAATAACCTTCTTATTATTTTTGTGCTCAACGAAGTTGAATTGATAATAAGATATTTGGGAAAAAATAAAGTGCATCTCTTAAAGAAAAAGTTATAACCGAAAAAAAAAAATTATATACTCCATCGGTAGCTCTCTTGACAAACTTGAGAGTTTTTATTTTGGTTGTCGGCAGACGATTTTATTCAGCTTAGACTATGTCAACTTCTTCACTGTAAGCTTCGTTCAGGTCTACAGCAAACTTTAGTTAACTTGAGGTTAACCTCTCTAAGTCAAAGGATTAGGAACTATAACTCGATTAAATATCCTCATTAATTCTTTCTTTCTGGGGGCTTACTTTATAGATTTTCTTCTGGTTAGTTCTCCGACTATTGTGTTCAGTTCCGCCTCCTCCAGTGTGGTTTAAGTCATTAGAGTTTAAAAGCTTTTTTAATTTGATTTGGGATTTTCTTTCCTCGCCTACTTTGGGGAAAAATTATTTTTTATTTTTGCTACGTTACATCTCATTTGCGTGACATTATCTCTCTCTCTCTCTCTCTCTCTCTCTCTCTCTCTCTCTCTCTCTCTCTCTCTCTCTCTCTCTCTCTCTCTCTCTCTCTCTCTTTCTCTCTCTCCCCTCTCTCTCTCTCTCTTTCTCTTTGTATCTCCCTTTCATTCTCTTTCTCTTTACATGTGTGATGAGTATATGTGTATATATATATGTGTGTGTGTGTGTGCGCGCGCGCGCGCGTGTGTGTGTATGATATAAAGTGAAAATAATGTGGTTGAAAAAATTAATAAATGTACACTGGGGACCATTCAGTGTGTATAAAATAATAATAATATATATATATATATATATATATATATATATATATATATATATATATATATATATATATATATATATATATATATATGCTACTCATTACCACAAAGCAAGGACGCTAACAGCTAAGTCACGACCATCGTTCAGAAAGAATTGGACAATTCCACGACGACATTCGTCGGTGAATTGTTCAGTTCCCGGGGCCTAGCGGTTAGCGCCTTTGCTTTGTGATAATGAGTAGCACAGCCAAGGGTTCGAGTCTCAGTGGTGAAGATTCTAAAGCCATGTATATATATATATATATATATATATATATATATATATATATATATACATATATATATATATACATATATATACATACATATATATATATATATATATATATATATATAAATTTATATGTGTGTGTGATTCACTGTAGTATTGGATTGCATACTGTGCTCGTGATCGATAACTATTATACTTCCGAATGAGAGCTAGCTCCGATGCTCACATGGCCCCGTCTATGGATTTGTGCGTGTGTGTGTCTCCGAGTTTAACTAAATCGCCTGGCGTTGGACAGAACCAAATGCTTGAAGCATAACAAGTTCACCAGAGTCGAGAGTCTAGTGGAACAGAGAGAGAAGAAGAGCAAAAAACGTCTGAGTCTTAAATCCGTTGCGCCTTTTCCGAGTTCCAGATACAGCGTGTTAACGGCAGTCTGTCTTTACCCTCCCGCCTCTTTTTTTTTTTTTTTTTTTTTTTTTTGTGGTGGTGGTGGGACGGTACGGTTCCGGTCACAGCTGGTAGAAAGCCACCTGTGCCCCTCGCTCTTGCCCTCTCCGGATCAACTTGTGTCCTTATTAGATTAAAGGCGAGGCTAATTGGTGACCAACTTTTGGCCACGATGTGCTGATGGAAGGGAAAGGTCGCGAGGTAGGGGAGGAGCACCAGCATAAGCCTACGCTGACGTCACACTTCTCCAAGCGTGTGTGTCCAAACGTATGCTTGGACGTGTTTGTTCTCAGTCCCCTCGCTTAACCCGGGAGCCTGTTTATGTCCTTATAGAGATTTGTGGGGATTTTCTCTAAGGGGATTTTGGTCAGCTTAGAGAAGACTCTCTGTGTGATCATGGCTTACGGGTGTGGATGTTTTGGTTAAGAGAGGTGGAGAGTGACTCAAAAGGAGAGGGTGGAGGGAGAGAGAGAGAGAGAAGGGGAGGGAAAGAGAGAGGAGAGAAAAAGAGGCCGAACCTCCGAGGATCAATGTCTAGGTCGGGACAAAAATAAATAAATAAATAAATAAAAAAAAAAAAAAAGGCGCGACTACAGTACGTAGGCAAAAAGTGGTCGAATTTCTAGACACGAAGAATGAACAATTTCTAGTAGGTATCTAGGTTAACGTAAAATATGTCTTTATGAACTTACGTGACACCCCTGCGGCCCAGAATCACTCGGCAATATTATAATTATTATTATTATTTTATTTATTTGTTTATTATTGCTCTTTTATTTATTTATTTTATTTTTTACTTATTTTTTATTTTTTACTTATTTACTTTATTTATTTCATTCTAATTATTTATTTATTTATTTTTAGGTTAGCATTCTTACAGGAATATTGATCCACATTTGATGCCTTTTGTCACTCCTTTCTCCCCCTCCCAAACGCCCCCGTCCCTCCTTCATTCTCCTTTACAGCCTCAACAGCCTACAACTCCTCCTCTTCAATTTCCCATAGTGCCATATGTTCTTTGATACCTGGCCCTCGGATTTTATTATTCAATTAAATTTGTCGAAGCGAGAGGGATCTTGAGATGGGATTTTTATTTATTCATTTGTTTATTTATTTTTCTGTTTATTTATTTATTTGTTTGGCGGAAAGCAAAGAGGCAAAATAGATTAGTTTTTATTCCTTTTGTTTCTGTGTTTCTTTTTTCTTTTCTTGTCTCCCTCATCGTTTTTGTGTTCTTTTTGTGACTTTCTTCTTCTTCTCTTCTTATTCTTCTTCCTCTTTTGCTCCGTTTTCTTCTCTTTTTTTCATCTACCTCCTTTTTTTCTCGTATTCTTATTTTTTTTCGTCTTCTTCTTGCGGTACTTCTTCCATTTTATCTTCATCTTACTCTAGTTGTTTACCTTTCTTGTACTTCCTCTTTTTGTTCTCCTTGTTCTCATTTCAGACAAATTGAATGGCTCTCTCTCTGTCTCTCTCTCTCTCTCTCTCTCTCTCTCTCTCTCTCTCTCTCTCTTCTGTGTGTGTGTATGTGTTTGTGTGTGTGTATGTGTTTGTGTGTTTGTATGTGTTTGTTTATGTGTGTGTATAGGTTTGTATATGTGTGTGTGTGAGTGAGTGTGCGTGTGTGTATGTATTGAAATAAGACCCCTTAAGCCCAGGGTCTTGGCTTAACCTGAATAAAACCGTTTGACACCAATCAGAACCAAATATATAAAGTTTGTGACACAGGAACGAAGGAGGTGAAGAAGAGAGACGAGAGGGAAGGATAGAGAGAAAAAAGAGAAATAAAGAGAGGAAAAGAGAAAACGGAAGAGAGAAGACATGTTAGACTAACATGACACGTGTCGGAATGGGCGTGTCACATAGAAAACGAGATACGCGCGCGGTAGAATGACATGTCCAGGAAAGGGAAATGTTTGATAAACTAGAGAGGAGGAAAATGAAACACAAGAAGAGAATGAAAGAGAATTGCAGAGAATACGTTTACATAAATGAGTGTGGGTGGTGGTAGGGGGGGGTTGAGTAGAAGAGGAGATAAAGATGGAAATAGAAGGTAGACGCGAGTTCATTAGGAAGTGGGAAAGTCGTTTTTTTTTTTTTTTTTTTTATTTATTTATTTTTTTTTTTTTCTAGAAAGACGGAAAATGAGAGACCCACTCATAATTCCAGTGGAATACTTTATTGATTGCATTCTGGCTAAGACCACCCGATTCTATTCATCTGTGAGACGAACTACGAAAGTCCACTAGATTCAGGCCCATACCCTAGGACGTGCATCACGATATCGAATATTCAAAAAAGAGAAAGAGAGAGATAGACAGAAAGAGAGAGGGAGGGAGAGAGATAAACCAGGTTAAATACGAGGTAAGGCTAGGGGGAACAGGGTTAACCAAGGGATAAACTGGGTTAGAAAGGGGATTAACTTCAACAGTACACATCTCGGGAATAGGGAGTAAAGGAGTAGGGAGTGGGGAGGGTTAGGGAGCAAAGAAGGGGAAGAAAGAGTCACCTCTCCCCCGGGAGTTGTGGTGACGATCCAGACTTTAGGTCTTCTAGTCGAATCCCTTTCCGCGGAGGCCCAATTCCGTCCAGAATATATTTGGTTTATTTGTTTATCATTTTTTTTTTTTTCGGTACTCAGAATGTATTCAAGGGCTTCGCATGAGACATTAGCGTAATTATATGTATATATATATATATATATATATATATATATATATATATATATATATATATATATATGTATATATATATATATACATATATATATATATATATATATGTGTGTGTGTGTGTGTGTGTGTGTGTGTGTGTGTGTGTGTGTGTGTGTGTGTAAATGCACACATACACACACATATATGTGTGTGAATACTATATATATATATATATATATATATATATATATATATATACATATATATATATATATATATAAGATGAGCCCACGCGTTACCATTTGGGTACTCAGAACGTGTACCAGATTCGAGAACCTGATACCAGAAATAGGCCGATTTCCTATTACACCCCTGATGTCCGTTTTCTACGAATCCCAACGTCACCAGAGACCGTACCAGCACTGAAGGAACCCGCGTTCGAAGCTCCGCGACTGCTAGACTTTATTATTTGTATTACATTGCTGTAACTTGTGATTTGTTACAAAGGCGAAGCTAATAAAAACTTCGGCGCTTCCACGTTCTTTGGTGATGTTGGGATTCGTAGAAAACAGGCTTCGGGGTTGTAGTGTTCAATCGGCCTAAATCCTGGGTACCAGAGTGGATATCGTGGTTTGATCATTTCAATTACATAACTACAACTAGCGATTTGTCCCATAATATCTTTATGTTCGTGAAGAGCTGGAGTCCAGGAACCATTGTATAGACGAAGAAAGTAAACGCTTATTTCGACGAGTCCAGCGTTTACATTCTTCTATACAAAATATATATGTATATATATATATATATATATATATATATATATATATATGTGTGTGTGTGTGTGTGTGTGTGTGTGTGTGTGTGTGTGTGTGTATTTATACATGTATACATACATATAGTCTTGCATTCTTATATACACACAATCAAATACATGGATAAAATACCTCTCTGGCAACATATGCTGGTGAATGCACCCTTTACAGGAACAATGTATCTCTTCGAGCACAATGAAAAAAAAAATACAGAATCACGTCATCATTGGCCGCCTCTCTGCGGTTGGTCACCGAACTTCCACTTTGGGGAGATCGGTCATAAACCAGAAGAGTTCCTTCGAACTCCAGGCCGCCAGGAAGAGTCTGCGGTGGTCTGGCGGTTAGCGAGCGTTCTGAGCCTCGTGGGTTCGAATCCCCCCCTTTGGGGTGTCCGCCCCCTCCCCCATCACCTATTACTTCGTGCCCCCTCTCCCCATCCCCTCATCCCCCTTCTTTGGGGACCCCTAAGAACCTTTCCCTATACTTGGGAGGGACGCAAAGAGAGAGGGAGGTCAACAGAGCGAAACCGATCAGGGATAAAACTCAGACCCAGTCTTCTTCGTCCACCTTCCCTCCATAGTGACTGTCGCATGATGGCAAGTGCACCCTTCACAAGAACGAATATGATACTTTCGTTTCCATGAGAACCAGGAAGACCTTTGTATTGTCATTCTTGCTTTTATAAAACAAACTTATATTAACAATTATCAACCACAATTCACTTTAATTCTAAACCATCAACATCGAGAAACTCGAGGAGGCATACATGCAGAAATTGATACGCTAGCATATAACAAGTAACAGTGACTTAGCGGAGGTTCGATTCCTTAACTGTACCACGTATCAATTTCTGCATGTATGCATCCTCGAGTTTCTCGATGTTGATGGCTTAGAATTAAAGTGAATTGTGGTTGATAAATGTAAATCTGTCCACTGGGACCCATTTAGAGTTGTACAAGCTTACACTGAATTTAGATAACATACAGCACTGGGAAAGGGAAAAAATGAGAGAGAAGCAGTATATGGATTTTTTTTTATTCATTTCATAAGAATACTTATTCGGTTCTTATCTTCGCGTTATTTTGTATTTAGCAAATTCAGGGTCATTCACACACCCCAACCCCACCCCTCGGAGAAAAAAAAAAAAAAAAAAGTCATTGAGATGTGTCCCTTCCATCTCGCTGAAGAACGAGAGTTCGGCGACGACGACGACGACGTTGACGTCGACGTTGAAGACGACGTTGACGTCGAAGACGACCACTTTGAGCGAATGGAGAAGTGTGGAAACAAGGGAGCAGACGGAATATGTTCCTGTTAGGGAGAGGAGAGAGGTTATGGAAATGGAGAGAAAGGGGGAGGGGGAGAAGGGAGAAAATGTTTGGGAGGGAAAGGAGGGGAGAAGAGGGAGAGGTGTTAGAAGGGAAAGGAGGAGGGAAGAAAGGTGTAAGAGGGGGAGAAGGGAGGGAAGTTTAGGAGGCAGTAGAGGAAGATTTAGGAGGTAAAGGGAGAGAGAGGGTATGTCAAGGAGGTAGAGGAGGGAAGAGGGAGTAAGAAAGTGGTTCTAGGAGGAAGACGAGCCTCTTTTTTATTGATTTATTGATTTATTTATTATTTTTATTATTCTATTAATTTTATTTATTTTATTTATTTTTTAGTTATTAATTCATATTTTATTTTAGTTA
Organism: Oratosquilla oratoria; assembly: GCF_046742065.1. Taxonomy (NCBI): domain Eukaryota; kingdom Metazoa; phylum Arthropoda; class Malacostraca; order Stomatopoda; family Squillidae; genus Oratosquilla; species Oratosquilla oratoria. The sequence continues at coordinate 31,976,529 of NC_134812.1, forward strand.
TTCATTATTATTATCATTATTATTATTATTATTTATTTATCTTATTTATTTATTTATTTATTTATTTTTGCGGGATGGGGCAAGGTTACCATCTGGATGGAAGGAGTATTAGAAAAAAAATAACCGAGTCTTAGGACAAGCCCAGCTAAGAGAGAAAAAAGAGGAAGTAAGAGAGAGAGAGAGAGAGAGATGGGGGGGGAGGATGAAAGAGGAACAGAAGACAGACTGTGTGCGTGCAGAAGACCGGAGGGGGAGGGGGTGGGGGGAGTGCAAGAAGTCGTGGTCTGGGGGGAAGAAGGGAATAACGCGGCAATGTCCGGGGATGGGGGGATAGGGTGGGGGGAGGAAGAAGAAGGGGGGGAGAACCCGGACGAAATGCAATTTACTTGACGGAAGGCGTAAAGCAACCCTGGAACAACAATATATAGAACAGGGATAATATCTACCAGAGGAAGAAAAAAAAATCACAAAAAGAAAAATTGTGATATGCTGGGGGAAATTTTATTTCCTGAATAAAATCGCCTGATGACAAATATATGAAATATAATAGCTTAATAAAATCACCCTATGACTTTTTTTTTTTTTTTTTTTTTTTGTCGAAGACATATTTATCAACATCGAAATGAAAATGCTCCTATATTGAATTTATTGAAATGATGGAGGAGGGAGAGTCAGAAGGGAGGGAAAGGGTGGGTGAAGGAGGGAAGGGCCCCAGAAAGGGGGGGAGGGAGGGAGGAGGGAAGAAAGGAGGGGGAGAGAGGCAGTTAAAGAAAAATCCAATGAAAGTTTCAGACGACCTTAGGCCGAGGGGGAAACACCATTTGGGGTCGACGGGCGACCCTCAGTGAGAGGAGGGGGAGGGAGGGAGGGAGGGAGAGGGTGGAGGTGGGAGGGAGAGGGTGGCGGTGGGAGGGGGAAGAGGACACTGAGAAGGAAAAGGAAGATGGAAAAGGAGAAAGAGGAAGAAAATAAAAGGAGGAGGAGGAAGGTAAGAACGAGGAGGAAGAATAGGGAAAGAGAGGTAGAAGGAGATGAAAGAAAGTGAGGGGTGGAGGGGGAGGGAGGGAGGGAGAGGGTGGGGAGGGGAAAGTGGACGCTGAGGAGAAAGAGGGAGAGAATAAAAAGAGGAGGAGGAGGAGGAAGGTAAGAACGAGGAGAGAGAATGGGAAAAGGGAGGTAGGAGGAGAAGAAAGAAAGTGAGAGGAGGAGGTGGAGGAGAACGAGAAAGTGAGGAGGAGGAAAAGGAAGATAGAGGAGGTGTAGAAAGAGGAGGAAGAGGTGAAGATGCGAAAGAGTAGCGGGGAAAGAAGGAAGGAAGGTGGAAGGTGAAGGAAGATGAGAAAGAGGAGGAAGGAAAAGAGTAAGAGGATAAGGGAGAAGGAGATGGAGAAAGAAGAGAAAGAGAAGGGAGATAGAGAAAATAATGAAAAAAGAGAGGAGAAAAAGAGAAGAAGAGCGTGAGAGGAGGAAAAAAAGAGAAAACGTGGAAGAGGGAGAGTAAGGCAGAAAGAGAGATGGAAGAGGAGAAGAAAATGAAGGGAAAGGAAATAATTGGAATAGGAAATGGGAAAGGAATGGAAAAGGCTAATAACCACAGAGCGAGAATGCCAGAGGGAGGAAGGGAGGGAGGAAGGGAGAGGGAGAGGGGAGGGGGAAAGGGGACGAAGTAGGAATAGGTAGAGAAAGGGGGGAAAGGGCAAGGATTGGGGGGAAATGAGTTGGGGGAGGAGGGGGGGGGTAGAGAGAGGCTGAGGGGAGAATTTTATTGTTATCTAAATGTCTCTTCAGGCATCCAAAGTGGTTCGGTCATTTGGCGGCGTTGCGACCATTGGAAATGGCGAAGAGCGGGGAGAGAGAGGGGGGGGACGTGGGGGGGATATTTTGGTTTTAGGGTAATCACAGATAGAATAGAGATATACATAATTCATTTTTTTTTTTTTTTTAAGAAAAGTTTTCGAAAGGGAGCGTGTGGGGGGGGGAGGGAGGTCAGCCTCTTGGATAAATTAAAAAAGTGGTTCTCCCCCTTTGGAAGAGGCCGAGAAGTGGAAAAATTAGAAGGCACCGCTCCCGGTACCGGAGACTTGGTATCCAGTGACGGTAGTCTCCGTCCGGGCAGTCCTTCCGGTGTGTTGGCATACTTTTTTTTTTTTTTTTTTTTTTTTATCAGACAATAAATCAATACACCAATAAATGAATAAAAGTAATTACTTAACAAAAAGTAACAACCATACTATAGTAATGATATTAATGAAAATGATTATACTAATAATAATAGTAATAATGATACTATAACAATATCGGGAATGAGAAAATAATAAAGATGATAGTGATGGTAACCATAGTAATGATAATATTAACAATGATAACCACAATAATGATAATAATTGTAATGATATTGATAGATAAGTTAATGATTGGTAATAATAACAATGATATAATCTCGGTAATGGCAGTAACGACAAGAAGTAGATGAATAGTTGAGTAAATAGATAAACGAATAGACAAATAACCATTTTCCATCACTAAAGTGTGACACTAAAGAAGTGGGGAAGACCGGGGAATGTTGAAGAGAAAAGACAAGAAAGGAGGTAAGAGTAAAACAAAGAAAGAAAAAAAAATGTCTTAATGTTGTAGGGGAATCGTCGTAAGTAGTGCCTTGTATTTACATATTTATCACTCAGCATACTCGTAGATTCTCTCTCTCTCTCTCTCTCTCTCTCTCTCTCTCTCTCTCTCTCTCTCTCTCTCTCTCTCTCTCAATCCCGCAGTAAAGAAGTCGGCAAAAAAAAACAGAAAATAGCGGTGAAATGATTATATTATCAATGCAAAGTTTGTGTTATTTAAATTCACACACACACAAACACGCACACACACACACACACATGCACACACACACACGCACACACACACACACACACACACACACACACACACAAATATGTATATATATATATATATGTATATATATATACAGTATATACATATATATATATATATATATATGTGTGTGTATATATATATATATATATATATATATATGTGTGTGTTATATATATATGTGTGTGTATATATATATATATATATATATATATATATATATATAGTGCGTTAGAGGGAGGATTAATTAGGGGATGTTGTTATAACGAAATTAAGGGTTTAGATCAAATAACGCATCGCTACGATGAAAACCTTTATTTTGTTCTTGCTGACGCCAGGCGATTTTATTCGGTTATAAGAGGGAATTTGTAGTCAAGGTGTTAAGGTAGGGAGCGTTGGAGAGGAATTAGGAAGCATGTTGGAATGGAGATTGAAAGAATAGAAAGAGTTGGGTTGACAAGGGAGAAAGAAAGACAGATAGAGAGTGGAAAGAATCGTGGATGAGAGAAGGGAAAGGCATCGGTAAAGATAAGGAAGAGAGAGGAAGAACAAGGGAATGGAAGGAAATAGAAGAGAAAGGGATATGGTGAACAAGGAGAAAGGAGAGAAGTAGATAAATAAAAGCAAAAGCGTCGATAGAAATAGTGAGTAAAGGAAGAAGGAAAGAGGAACAGAAGGTAAGACGGTGAGAAGGAGGAAGAAGAGAGGAAATGGAAAAGACGAGAAGAGAATGGAGAAGAAGGAATAAAGAAGTGAAGGAACGGAGAAGGACAGGGAATATGATAAACGGAGGAAATGAAAGGAGGAAGAGAAGAGCAAGGAAAGGCAAATAAGGTTATAAAACAAGGGAATAAAGGAAAATCGAAATAAATGATAAATTGGACATAAGCAAAAGAGGGAAGAGGAAGAGTGTTGATAAAAATAAGGGATGTAGGAAGGAGGAAAAAGAAGTGGAGAAAGAGGGAGAGAAGAGGAGAGGAAGAAGAAAAGAGGAAAAGAGGTAAGATGAAGATTGACAAGGGATAAGAAGAAAGAGAGAAAGGAATGGAAGATGGACTATATAAAAGAGAAGAGAGCAGCGGAAAAGAGAGAAGGGTTAAGGGGTGGAAGAGGACGAAGGGAATAAGAGAGAAAAAGAAGAGAAGACGGAAGTAAGAGAGGGACAAAACGGTTATGAGGAAAAAAAGAGAAAGAGTAAAGGAAAAAGATAGAAGTACATGATGTGTTAAAGAGAGGGAGAGAGTGACAAGAGGTGAGAAAAAATAATCAGACTAAAGAAAAAAGAGCAAAAGAAATAAAGAACAAGAGAAAAGCAGAGAACGAAGACTAGAAAACGAAAAGAAGAAGAAAGTAGAGATAAAAAAAATAGAACAAGGAAGAGAAATACGATGGAGAAGAGGAAAGGACAGGGGGAGGAGGGAGGGGTTTAATGGCTGGAAGAGAGGGGAAAGAGAGAGAGAGAGAGAGGAATAAGAGGAAGGGAGAAAGGCCTGGAAAAGAGGGGAGAGTCTGAGAGTGGAAGGGGAAGA
>NC_134812.1:31985934-31988434 GCF_046742065.1 Oratosquilla oratoria
AGAGAAAGAGAGATTCTATTGGAGAGTAGTGAACATGAAACTAAGGAAGTTCGACATACAAAAGAAAAACATAAGGGAAACAGAGAACACAATGGAAGTGGCAGAAAACTAAGAGTGTCTTACACAAATATAGATGGATTAATAACAGGATTGAATGAGCTGAATGATTATTTGAAAGAAAAAGAACCGGACATAATGGGAATTGTAGAAACAAAATTAAAAGGCCCACTACCACCCAACAGTGTAGGACATGATGCATACAATTATTGGATTAGAAACAGAGAGAAAAAGCAAGGGGGTGGAGTTATGTTCCTGACTAAGAAGGATATAAACGTGAAAGGTGTCATATATGGAAAAAATACAGTAGAGATGATTATGATAGAAGTGGAAGACAGAGATAAGAAGAGCAGAAAATTTGTGATCAATTATGTGCCTCCGAAAACAGCCTCATGGGAGGAGAGTGAATATAAAATTATGTTAGAGGACACAAAGATAGCATTAACTAAAATAATGGAAGACGGAGGAAGAATAGTTATGATGGGCGACTTTAATTGCAAAGAAATCTGCTGGGAAGAAATGACAGTAAAGAGTGGTGATGACTCATGGGGAAATGCTCTACTTGAGATGATTACTGACCATTCAATGACACAATGGATACAAGAGAACACTAGGTATAGAAATGAAGAAGAACCATCGAGGCTAGACTTAATAATTACATCTGAACCTAGAATAGTGGACAAGATTGAATATAAAACACCAATAGGTAAAAGTGACCACATATTGATTGAACTGGAACTTAATGAAGAAAAATATATGAAAAGAAATGAACAATATAGAAAAGGAAGAATGATGTATGAAAAAACAAACTTTGATAAAATAAGAGAATTCTTCCAACAAGAAAACTGGGAAGAAATATACAAAGAAGAAACATCAGTGGAAGAGAAATGGAATATTTTGACAAAAATTTACAAAAAAGGAGTGGAAAAGTATGTCCCAAGACAAAAACAAGAAAAAGAATATGTAAAATGCTGGTACAACAAAAGTTGTAGGGAGTTAAAAGACAAAAGAGACAAAGCCTGGACCAGATGGAAAAAAGACAGAAGACCTGAAAAATGGAAAATATATACTGGTTATAGAAATGAATATGTACAAAAGTGCAGAGAGAAAAAAAGAAAATATGAAAAAGATGTTATAGAAAAGTGTAAAGATCAACCAAAACTATTCTACAGATTTGTAAACAATAAACTGAAAAACAAACAAGACTTGGAGAAATTGAGACAAGGAGGAGTTGAATACACTGAGGAAATGGAAATGGCAGAAATTATGAACAAACATTTTAAATCAGTGTTTACAAGGGAAAATATACAACCTGAAGAGATTGAGTGGAAAGAAAAAGTCCCCCCTATGGAAGAAATAGAAGTAACAAAGAATGAAATATTGACACACTTGGGTAATTTTGATGTCAGAAAATCGCATGGGCCAGATGAAATAGCAAACTGGATTCTGAAAGAATGCAGGAATGAACTGGCAGACAAAATACATAGCATAATAAGCAGTTCCTTAAAAGAAGGAAAAGTTCCAGAAGATTGGAAAAAAGCAAATATAGTACCTATATATAAAGGAGGAAATAAAGAAGAACCTACCAATTATAGACCAGTCTCTCTAACAAGTACAATAGCAAAAATTTGTGAAAGAATTATCAAAAGTAGATGGGTAAAATACTTGGAAAAAAACAACGTACTAAATCCAAGGCAATTTGGATTCAGACAAGGACGGTCATGCGTCACCAATTTAATATGTTTCTATTCAAGGCTAATAGATATAATACAAGAAAGAGATGGATGGGCTGATTGTGCATTTCTAGACCTAAAAAAAGCTTTTGACAAAGTACCACATAAGAAGTTGCTTAAGAAATTAGAATATGAAGGAGGAATACAAGGTAAATTGCTAAATTGGATGGAAGACTTCTTGCAAGAAAGAAAAATGAGAGTAGTGATAAGAGATCAGCACTCAAAATGGAATGAAGTAATAAGCGGTGTCCCGCAGGGAACAGTTCTGGCCCCAATAATGTTTGCTATATATATTAATGATATGGATGAAGGAATTGAAAGCTATATGAGCTTCTTTGCAGATGATGCAAAACTACTGAAAAGAGTGAAAACTGAAGAAGATTGTGAATCACTACAGAGGGATCTAAATAAAGTACAAGAATGGAGTAGGAAGTGGGAGATGGAGTTCAATACAAAAAAGTGTAGTATAATGGAATTTGGAAAAAGCAAAAACAGAATAGCAGGATCATATAATTTGGGAGAAGAAGGAATAAAAAAAGTAGAAAATGAGAAGGACCTGGGAGTCATTGTTATGAATAATATGTCACCTGAGAAACATATAAATAAGATTTTTGGAGAAACTTATAATTTAATAAGAACAATCAAAGTGGCATTTGCATACCTGGATGAAGAAATGGTGAGGAAAATCCTAATCACCCTGATAAGACCAA
>NC_134812.1:31990934-31993434 GCF_046742065.1 Oratosquilla oratoria
TTGGCAGCCGCTATGGGGCTGCGGGTTTTATTCTTAGGGAAATTCGAGGCAACAGTTTTTATTCCCTCCATACCAAGTGAAACTTTTCCTTTTCTTGTGATTAGTGACCGATTATGCCACCGTTTCCCAACCCTCGGGTCGCCAAGACATCTTGTATGCTAATTTTTTTTGTTGCAAAATGATATAATAAAACTCAATAATATTAACTTTATCTTTTTTAGATTTACATTACCTTTCTTACTCATATATTTATTATACATATCCCCTACTTTTTACAGTCAACAACTAATCACACACACACACACACACACACACACACACACACACACACACATATCGTGAGGATCTTGGATACGGAGCTGCCTAGTGTAGGCCTTATGGTCTCTTGCAGTCTCCTTCATTCTTATGTTCTTATATTGGGATCGCCTGAAAAAAAATGTTTGGGAACACTAGATTACGTCATTAATCTTCGCTTGTGAATGGCGGTGCCCTCTAACTACTTTATCTTCTCTCCAGGTTCTTAGATTTACTTTCTTTACTTTCTTTACTTAATCTATATACATTCGAAGAAGACTTCCTTCATGCTCAAGCCCACTGTTCTTCTTCTTCCTTCATTTCCTTTCCCTTATCTCCTTCGTCACATCACGTTTGAGAACGGAAGCTTTGCCTCCTCCGTGGTCATCTCCTTCCTCTCCGTGCACTCCATTACCTTGTTTTGCCAATTTGTTCTTCATTTCCACGTCTGACGTACTGCAATAAGGTCACATGGTCACCAGTCCACAAAAGAACCGAACAAAAATTCCTCCTACTCCTCCTCCTTCTCTTCCTCCTCCTCCTCTTCCTTCTCCTCCTCCTCTTCCTCCTCCTCTTCCTCCCCCCTCTTCCTCCTCCTCCTCCTCTTCCTCCTCCTCCTCTTTATCCTCTTCATCCTCCTCCTCTTCATCCTCCTCTTCCTCCTCCTTCTCCTCCTCTTTATCCTCCTCCTCCTCTTTATCCTCCTCCTCTTTATCCTCCTCCTCTTTATCTTCCTCCTCCTCTTCCTTCACCTCCTCTTCCTCCTCATCCCCTCCTCCTCCTCCTCCTCCTCTTCCTCCTCCATTTCCTCCTCCTCTTCCTCGTCCTCCTCCTCTCGAAGTAGAGGTTCCTGCTCGAAGTGACAAGGGAGGGTGGGGTGGACGAAAAAGAAAGAAAAATCTCAAGAGTCAGTGAATTAAGGAAGTTTTCATATATACAGAAGAAACGAGGAACGAGACGGGGAATTATACGGGACGTTTGCAGAGCCTATTAGAGTTGAAGATAATACACGCCATGTCTGTGGAATCTGATTACCATATATGGAGATTTGTCTTACGTAGTTGTGTAGTTAGCAAAGCGGAATGCGGGGAGGAGGACGCTAAGAATCACAGTACGTTATGGTAAGTCAGGAACCCACTCAGCAAGGGTCCTCTGAGAGCATATCCACGAACTCGGTCGTAATTTACAACTTCGAAAGATACAACTTTCATCTCCCGTAGGACGTCGTATACACATTGGCCTGACGTCAGAGATGATTTCATTGCAATGACGTCATTATTTTCCTGAATTCGAAGGTGGTCGTTGGGGTTGCAACTTACAACCAAGTCATATCGTAAGACGGGTTGTAAATCCTTCCTTGACCTGGGCCTTGAGGAGGAGGTCACACTCGGGCCTGTCTCCTGACGAAGGTGCTCCTTGAGCAAGATCTCACGCGGTCACACTTGAAGTGAGAACACTGTCTTGGAAGTGAGAACTAGGTCTTGTGAGAAACAGACGCCACTCACCCTTTCACTCTCACACTCTCACTCTCTCACTCTCCCGCGCTCACTCTCCATCCAATCCTCGTCCAGTAGGTCTTTAGTGGCTTTTGTTCGACCCGTCACCTCATTGTACCAATTTTAAGAATGTTGCTCTGTTTAAAACCAGGCGATTTTAATCAGCTTGTATAAACTCCCTTATGTTTTCATGGATAAGATGATATGGTAGTTATATTGATAGATTCTTGTGTGTGTGATTCACCATGGTCTTGGATCACGTGCTGAACTCGTGATCGACAGCTATTTCCCTCCCGCAAGAGAGCTCAGAGCTCATATATGACCGATCACATACCCCCACGAGAGTTGGAGTAACGACTCACAACGCAGCTATACTGAAATTATTTCAGCCCTGGGAGGGATTCGAACCAGGACCGCCGTAGTGGCAGCCCGGGAACTCTACCACTGCGCCACGTGTGTGTGTGTGTGTATGTATGTATGTGTGTGTAAGACTTACATGCATACATACTTATATACACACGTACGTACATACATACCCACGCTTGCTCCCTCCATTTGCCTTAATTATTTTCGTTTTTCCCCGTCCCTCTCCATTCGACTACCCTTCCCCTCATCTTCCTCTTTTGCATTGCATGTTTCTGTCAGTCCGTATATTTATCCCCTTTCATTTATTTTCTTTACAACTCTCGCCCCCTTTTCTTTACACATGT